>NC_091016.1:87272996-87587996 GCF_041296385.1 Aphelocoma coerulescens | reverse complement strand
CAGCTTTACTGAGGTACTGGGAGATGAAGCAGCAATCTGGCCTCAGAAATGTCACACATATGGAATGGCAACTAGATGTGACCCACAGAGGCATAGCTGAGCAGGTGTCTGCTTAAAAAACAGCTGCATTGATGATGGCTTTTCTTCACTGCCTATGTCAATTTTCTCATCCAAAGTCAGTGGGATCAGTGGCATTGAAAATACTCAGTACAATGTTTCAGCTCTGATTTTAAAATTAAAAAAATATAATTAAAACATTTTTCTTTCAAAATACATTATTTTCCCAAAGTTTGACTTTTACTGAGGATATTTTTTTTTGTTAACATCATAATTTATATTATTCTCCTTAGAAATCATTGAGGTTTTTTGTTATTGAGTTCCTTTCTGAGAGTTGTAGTGAGATGAAAGAAACTTTCTGGGGTGGGACTGGAGAAGCAGGCTCCTTTCACAACACAGTAGTCTGTTAGCAAATGGTAAATATGACCTATGGCTGTAAGACTTTAAATGGATTTTTCTCTCTGCTCTATTTTCAAGATGTGACAAAATTACTGGGTAGCCTATGTATCCGAAGTCAGAAATATACTGGGAGCTGAATACTGCCAGCAATAGCAGAGAAGCCTGATTTTAACTCCATTGCAACACAGCAGAGTTCTGCTTTCATGGTGCATTAATTCAACACCTGCAGGCGCTCTCTTCCCTTGCTGAAATTACAGGCTGTCTACTGAGTAGTTAAGGCTTGGAACTGAAGTGTAGAGTAAAGTCGTGAGGTCTTTATTGATCAACAGAGGGCCAGATCCTAATAGCTGGATGTAAGCTACAGATGCTCCCTCATATTGCCTAGAATGGAGACAAAGGATGAAACATAGCTGAGATGTTTTACTGCCATGTGCAGTTTTTAGAGTTCTTCACCTTTAAAATAGAAGGTTCTTTAAATTCAAAATTATAGTGCTGGAAAAGGATCAGCATTCAAATATGTTGGTTAACATATCTGTTGAAATTATAATTTAAAAGCCACCTCAGCCTATCAAAAAAGATTTTGAAACACAGGACTACATGCATCAGACACAAGCCCACCCAAAATCTTTGTTTTTGTCATGTGCATTAATACATTAAATTAGAAGCATTAGAGAAGATAATTTAATTTGAAAGCGGGCAGCTGACAGAATTGCTTGGCTCTTGGGGTGTTGAACCACTCTGGTTCCGGTGCTGGTAGGAAGGGCTGGAAGTAATAGAGAGTCTAGAGAGAAGGCCATAAAGAGATAAGACTTTTATTTCAGTATCTTGGGTAAAAGTTTAACAGTCATAATGAGACTGCTGTGGAGCATGTTAATATGGTCCAATAAGCAATATGTTATTGTTGTTTCTTTGGTTTCTCTAACACGGTAGTTGTGTTTTAAGGTCTCTGTCTGGCAGGAAGGAAAATGGGGATGTTTCTTAACTCAGTGGAGAGCAAGAGCTGCTGCCTCATTCCTGAAAATCCTAGACCTCTCCTGTGTCTGGAGCAGTGTTGCTGGGGGATTCCTGAAGTGCCCTGTACTGCACTGACTTATGTCTCTTTGCTGGTTTTCTAGCTCCGTGCCTCACCAGAGCTCTGCCAAGGAAGATGCTGCATCACTGGCAGCACATGTTTGGTGGTATCAGGTGTCTGTGGTAGAAGATCATGGTGAATTCCTGCCAGAGTTTGCAGTGGGGCAGTTACCTGTCTCAGTGCTGTTCAGTGGATCAACGGAGGTATGCATACAGCTGCATATACTGCTACACTCTGAATGTTGAACAAGTTGGACAGACTTAATGGGGACTCGTTGTATGCTGTAAATTTAGGACATAAACCACCAGACTATAAGGGCACTGAATGGGGTTGTACCACATGGCTCTCTAGCTCTCTGCCCTGTCCCTGATGGCCATCAAAAGGAGGTATCTATGAAAGAGGATAGAAACAGGGCGCACAATACGTGATACTTCCCTGGGCACTCTTCCTGCTTCCAATCATTTGCAGTTCAGAGACTTTGTGACCCGGAGATATTTCTTTGAATTTACAGCCTGAAAATATTTCTGATCAGTGAATTTTCCCTGCCTCTCCTTGTATCCGTGTAAGCTTTTAGCTTTTGCAACATTCTGTGGTGTGGAGTTGTAGTGGTTTGGTCTAAAATACTCATTACTGCTAACCTATGACAGGAGTCCATCAAATGCACGTGCTGTTCTAAGGTCACAGCCTCAGAGGTCAGGCTGAGTCCTCATGTCAACAAGATTCAATCCCCCATTGCCATCATAGCAGGACTGTGCTCCAAAACCAGCTCTTCTTCAGTACCCTGTCTCTGTACCTGTTAATACACGTTAATATTGATTAATGCACTCACCACATATGGTGTAGGCACTTATCTTACTCCCCATCCACCTGGGATACACATTAATCAACAGTACAGCATGCTATAGTATGTCATGTCTCATTGCTTAAAGATTTTCCTACTCCCTTATGTTGTTTTTAAATTGAAGAAAACTAAGTGCTCAGACAGAAGTAATAGATCAGTATAACTAGATTTGTCTTAATACACCCCAGATGGATTTGCCCAGAAAAGTTTAACAGAAAATCTTTTTCAGCATACAAAAATTTCTGAGGAGTTATATCACTGAGGATTGCTTTCTGCAGGAAAAGCCAAAAAGGCTCTTTGTTCTGTTCCCATGATTCCCAAAGATAAAGACATTTTTTCTCCCAATCCTCCATTAAAAATATATATAAATTTTTCACTGTGAGGTGTGGTTAGACACTGGAACAAGTCTAAACCCCTTGCACCCAGGGAGGTTGTAGATGCCCAAACCCTGGTGGTGTTCAAAGCTAGGTTGGATAAAGCCTTGAGCAACCCGGTTGAGTGGGAGATGTCCCTGCACATGGCAGTGGGGTTGGGACTAGATGACCTTTAAGGTCCATTGCAACCCCGTAACATTCTGTGATTCTGTGATTAATTTACTGGCTTCAGAAAGACAGCATTTCAGCTTCCCAAACTTCTAGTTTCTGAAACAGCAATAGGTTATGGGCTAAGTGCTGCTGTAGCTTAGTTCAGTTGACCCCAGAGATGGTGACACTCAGTTTCTCTGATTCTGGACACCAGAAGTCAGGGTGCTTTGTCTGAGCAGCCAGCTCTGAAGTGGACTCTGAGGAGGAACTCTGAAGAGGAATGGGTGCCTTCTGAGACAGATTTATTTTACCCAGTGACAGGTGTTTAAAATCAACCCCCAGAGATGCTCTATTGATTAGAGGTTATTGATTCATTGAAAACTAGCTTAGACTGCTCTGGGAGAATTTGGACCCTGGAACCTGGAGCTTAGTGAAAAAAGAAGCAAGATGGAGAATTATTTCAGTTGTGTTTGGTATAACAGGCTTCAAATGTATAAATATTCATATTCAGTAGATGTAAAAGAATTGACTAAGCCAAATTTTCATAGAAGCCTAATTCACAGAACACAAGACAAAAGGGCTCATGGGGCAGACAGCAGGTCCTTCCAGTGTGAGTGGTTTCTGGTGTGAATTGCTGTGTTTTAGGTCATATGCATAGTTCACATGTCTAACTGATCACTAAATCACTGTTGATGGTGGTCTTGGTGTAAAGTGAGAACAGAAGTGGTGGAAACTATCCTGTGATCAACGTATTTGCTTGGGGTACTAGTGAAAATACTGAAAGAGTGAGAGTTGAAGGTGATAACCAGAGGTTTTGCACTGTGTGCTCTGTTGTCTGACCTGCTTTTTGGGTGCATAAAGTTTCTTTTTACATTTGTTTTGGAAATTATGGACACAAGTGTGTCTTTCATTACTAAAGATATTTCTGAGCTTATGCACAGCCTAGTAATAACATGGTATATTTTAATGTGCTTACACAAAATGGGGAGGTTTTTGTTGCTCATGTTGTCCTTATTATATCATTTTATCACTTCCAAATGCAACTTCTGTGGTCCATTAATGTACTTTTTGAAACTTTCTTTTTTAAACTCTGTCAAACAAGCCCACTGCTTCCTTGATTTTTCAACAGATGTCAATACGCCTTGCAGATTATTGGTACTACATGAATACCAGATAGGAACTATGATTTTCTTACATTGACTGCATATCAGATACTGTGAGATAACGGAGACAGTCAGGCCTTCTGAGCATTGCAAATGTAGCTTGTGATGCAAAGAGTGAGTCCAGAATAACTTTGATGCAGGAAGTATTTTGATGCATAATGAAGAACTTTTTCATGGAATTATACTTCCCAGAGTATTTATGCAGTGCCTTCATCTTTAAGCAACTGCATAAACAATAAATAATACTTCTCATCAGTGTCACTACATCCTATTGAATAAGTCCCCAAGGCACTATAAATAAAGGTTATCTTGCAACCATTAATAATAAACAGAAGAAGGATTTCCTCACTGACTTTTATGAAGTTTTCAGTAGTGTTTAAATTTGATTCGGCATTTTTGATAGTGGCTTCATGTTTGCCTTCTTGCCTGCCTGAGATGTTCAAAGGCAAGCAAGTTTGTTGTGTCCACAAATCCCACAAGTTTTTACTGGATTTCAGAGCTTGGTGGGTTGTTTGTTAATATCACTGCAATCTAGTGCTCTCTAGGGTACATTTGAAACTGAATTGCATTGAAATTTTTTAGGACGGTTGCTAGACATGCCTATGGGATGAAAACAGGGCAACCTGCTCTTGCTCTAGCCAAAGAGTGCTTATGCAGGTTCAGGACATCTTGGGTGGCTTTTAGCTGGCTCAGAGTAACATAGAATCATAGAATAATTTGGTTTGAAAGAGACCTTAAAGACAATCTTTTTCCAATCCCCCTGCCATGCGCGGGGAAGCCTTCCATTAAACCAGGTTGCTCAGGACTGCATCCTGGTTTCCTCACTTACTCCTCTCTGTGGTTCACTCACTCAATAGTGATAAAAGCCCTCATTACTTTGGATGTAAATGCTGGTTTGGATTTTTAGGATGATGCATGCTTGTGGTCTATGTGGAAACTTTCCCCAGTCCTACCAGAGCAGTGACTTTGAGGTGCCACTGCTGAATCTCCAGCCCCTGCCCAGCATCATCCTTTGAGCAACACTTTAGCATTGCTGTCACTGGGGCATTATACTTGTTCTGTTTCCTATTTGTATGGTTCTCGTGATGGAATATTTTCTTTCCCAGCTGTGGTATGTGCAAAAGAAACTAAGCTCAACTAAAGGAGAAAACTGAAAAAAAAAAACTGCAGAAGGATATTAATCAGACAAGACATGAGTAACCTGAAGAAGAGGTGAGTTATAGATTTCCACATTCAGAGGACACTGCTTGCCTTGTACCTTTCAAACTTGTTAGTGCCACTGCTGATCCAAGCAGTATTTCTGGCAATTCTCATTAGGATTCTCCTGCCCAAAGTCAATGGGCTGCCTGTATCATAGAGCACAAGGACTAAACTTAACTTTGCACTGCACATACTAAAAATGTATCTGAAATGCTATCCATTCATAAGAGCAAAGGATTCAACAAAATAGCCTGTGCAGGACCTATTCAGATATGAACTCCTCCAATGACCTTAATATCATGAAAATCTGATACCTCTGGGAGAAATAAACTGAAATACTTCATAAATATTTTTAGGCATTAATATAAGGAATAACTTTTCAAGGGCTCCAAATATCAGTCAGTCCTGTTGCCTTTTATTAGCTCTGAAGGAGAATTTTATAGTAGGATTTTACTTCTAACTTGATAATATTTTTTTAAGAGAAAACAAAGCAAAACATGAACAGAAACACTAAGTCTAGAAATACTCTTATTTGTTGCAGCAGCAAAGATTTGTGTGCTAGCAGAGGCCCATGTTGGGTTGTTATGCCCTGTGCTTTTGTCATGCTTTGTCTCTCTCTGTTTAAATTAAATCCCAAAGCTACTGTTGGGTCGATTTTGGGTAGACCAGAGGTGGCATAAAGCCAGTTTTTCTCAGTTGAGGAAATATGTTCCCTCTGTGATAATGTCTTTTAAAAAGAGACACTATCAATAAAGTAATCAGTAAAGTAAGAAACATCAAGGTAGATCCAATAGTCACACCAGAGAGTTTACTAATGTATAAAAAACCTGTCTGCTTCTCGTGAGATCACCATAATAGACTGGATGGTTTTTAGTTTTAATTTTATGTCAGCTTGAGCTCTGTTCTCTCTGTTCAAAATAGCACTCTTTGTACTGACAAAATGGAAATGGCATCTATACAAGTACACTGGCTCAATGAGCCTTGGTTTTGATGACCTTATGCCTTGTTGGTCTTCTGGTTTAACTGTGGTAAGTTTATTGTTGGCTTCAAAGCAGTTAAATGTAGTCTGAAAGCCTTTTCTTATTTACTGCTTCTTTTTTCCTTTGTCTTTTTTTTCCTTCTCATTGTAGGAAAAAATACTATGTCAAGGACAAACACTTAGGTTATGGATTTTTTCTTTTCTATTAGTGTTTTTATTACAAGGTAACCCTGAAGACCTTTTCATTCTCTCGATTGTTTAAAGAGGCTTCATGAAAACATGACATCTCAGATGTAGAGATAGGTAATAATTGAGTGAAAGATTCCATTTTCCAGGAGTCTACTACAGTAAGATCCTAAGGAATTCAAAAAAATGGAGTCAGTAAGGTTTTAGTGGAATTTGATAGGAGGCCCCATACAAATACGCAGATGAAACTCTAGCCAATTATTCTGTGCTGAATATTATGCCCTGATGAAAATAAAATACCTGAGTTTAATCTTTCAGTCAGAGTAAAGATTTGTAGTATAATGACCTGATTTAGCTGAAAAAAGGAAAAAATAAGTAAGTCTGACAGCTGAGAACAGAAGGGGAATTAATCTCAAAAGTTGCTAGTCTTTGTTTCCCATCCTTTCATTATTATTCAATCAGAGCAAAGAAAGGACTAGCTGCCCTGACACAGCTCCAATTGCATTGCTCAGAGAAAGGGGGAGGCATGGTGGAGAGTGAGATTTCATTATTTACAGTCTGAGGAACTGAGAAGAAAACAGAGAAGTGGAGCTGTTCGGTCCACCTTTGGGTGTGCCTGGGGCTTAGGGCAGAAGCAGGCTGACAGTGCCTGCAGCCATCAGCAAGTGCAGCAAGGGCAGCTGCAGGTAAGTATGACAGGGTGGGATATCTCACAAGGTGCGGGGTGCAGTAAGCCCACTGAATGCATCATGACCCCACTTTTCAGTCTTACATTTGACCTCCTATGTGCACGTGAGGAGCAGAAGAGAGATGATGGTGTGATGTACATTAGAGTGCTGTCTGCTCTTCTGGTGTCTTTGGTGGTGGCTCTTCTTGGCGTGTGAGAGGATCTCAGCTCTCATTCCACTTGTGAACATTTACAACCACGAGCTCCACTACACCCCCTAAATGCCAGTGGCTGCTGCAAGTCACACTTCCGTGCAGCTGCTCACTCCAGCTGACCAGAATTGCACTTGAAAGTAACACAATGTGCCTTGTACTTTTTACACCAGCTCTTTGAATTAATGCTTCAGTTACCACATTTTCTACAATCACCATGTTCAAGAAGCAAGGGACAGAAAGGCTAGCAAGAAAACTTTCCACAAATATGTTAGAAGCAAGAAGAACATCAAGGAGTGAATTGGATTCACTATTAAAAGAATAATAAAACATGATGACAAAAGTCGAGGTTGAAATGGTTGACGAGTTTAGTGTTTTGGGGTTTTTTTCGTGTCTTCACTAAAGTGGCCAGTTGTGCTCATAAATGTAACAAACTTAACCCCAGAAGAAAATAATAAGATAGGAGATAGGCCATTTAGATAATATTTAGCTCTTGGGTGTTTTCAGGAAGAAAACAAATTTTGTGTCTCTGGAAATTCACTGTGATTTGAAGCCTTGCAGAAACAACCATAGATATACTAGTGACTATCTTTGATAATTCTTGGAAATGCATAGGCTTCCAGAAGACTGGAAAAGAGAAATCACGTCTTCCTTTGAAAAAGGGTGACGTGAGGAACTAAAAATCATAAGGTGGTCTGCTAGGCTTTATTTTCTGGAATTATATGGAACAAATATTCAAAGTATCTTTAAAGATCCAGAGGATGATGAGGAGATGAATTAACAGCCATTATGGGTTTGCTAAAACCAGGTTATGTCAGTTGTCTAATTTCTTTCTGGAACTAAATAATAACTACCCTTATAGATAGGAAAGAAACAGGCTATGACATGCTGCTTTCTCCTGACAAAATTCTGATTTTATCTCTCATGACATTTTATAAACTAGCTAAGAAAGCACTCTATAGATTTAATTATAATAAGAATAGTTGGACTCTTTTTGGAAAACTGCATTTAAAAAGTTTTCAAAAGCTCACTATCATTTTTCACTATTTTTGTGAACTTTCATATGATACCAACATTTAAGGAGCATGCTATAGGACAGGATTAGTTTTGAGGAAGAGTTTGATACATAAAAGATGCAGTCTAAGGCAGCAGTTCAACAAGAAGAATTTCAAGATATTATGCTTGGACAGGAATAATCTTCTTACATCCACAGAGAGAGAGAGAATAAGAAGCTGGATAATTGAGTATTCTCCTCACTGGAGAATAAGAGGTTAGGCTGAATCTCCTGTCACAGTGAATCACCTACCAAACAGGATCAGAAAAAGTAATTTTGTTGTGAGTTAATAGGATAGTTACACAGGAGTATTACCTGTAGGGTATGTGAAATCATCTCCTGGTCTACTAAGTTTTGGTAAGGATTCATTTGGAATATTATGCCCAGTTGTGATGACTAACTTTTGACAAATACCTGGCTCAACTGGAGAGATTGCTGGAAACAGCAATTGTAGGAGCAGAAAATGTGATTTATGAAGAAAGGCTTAAGAAATTTGGATGGTAAAGTAAAGAAAGAAAAACATTAATAGGAAACATAACAGTCTTTACACAGTTTAAAGGAGGGTGGGAAACTGTTCCTTTCACATTCTTTTGATAGAACAAGAAATAACAGGCTTTAACTGGTGTAATGAGGATTCCTGCTAAAAGTTAGTAATAATATAATGAGAACAAAGACAGAAAAACTTTAGCACAATCTGTGAAAGATTCTGGGATCTTCACCTGAGGAACTTGTCTGCCAGACATGGCTTGGGTATAGCTCAGTAAGGAGAAGGATTAGATGTATTCTTGAGGCCATTTCAGTATGATTTTCTGTAACTTTTTTGCTGAGTCTGTTTTTGTTTTCCTTTCAAGATGAGAGTCCTTCTCAAGAGTAATTGTGACGCGAAAGGTGTTATTTAGCAGAAGAAAGATTAATTTGACTTGATTTCCACTTATGTGCTCATGATCACATCTCACAAGCTTAAAATGGACTTTTTGCATCTGGTGTGAGCCTGTGGTGCTGGCTGAGCCTAGCATGTAGACTTCAAAATACCCCTGCCCTACTTGCAAATGCTTAGGAAATTTGTTGAGTTATAAGTATACATGGCACAGTTTCCAATGAGTTAGAAGTCAACATGATCCTTTAAAAATTTTTCACTGCTTTGGAAAACCACAGGCTTTGGTTCATCTTGAGACACTCATTTGCCTTAAACTAGACTCTACAGCACAACTGTGCATGAAATTGTTTACACTTTGGTAAGTGTTGCCTTTGCTGACTGTAATTCAGTTTCAAAAAGTTTCAGCTGTCCTCACTGTAACCTTCTTATTCTCATGGTTCTAGGCTATGAATACATTGGCATACAACTTATGATCCAAAGGGTTTCCTTGTTAATATGTTTTCCTGTTAAATTTCAGGTTTGTAAGGTCTGGTTGCAAACACTTGGGAGTTTAACTGTTTCATCAGAAGACTCTGAACTCTATTACTAGGATTGTTGATTTTGGCTGGTAATTGCAATCAAAGTGGAATAATTAGAAAAAGCAGCCATGGTTCAAAGTGATTGCCAGTTGTAATTACAAACCAAAATCAACAATCCTACAGCCTACTGGCACCATCTGTTTTTTTCTGCTCTCTGTGACTATAGTTCCCCCATTTCCTCTTCTCACTCAGCACTAGATACCTTCTACTTCCTGCTTGACCCCTTTGCAGGGCATCAGAGCTGAGATCTTCCAGGGGCTGCTGCTAGCAGGATGTCTCCTGTTACAGGCATTCTGCCCACGTATATGGGTTTTGTCATACCTTCTCCCAAGAACCTGTCATGGGAAGAATGCCTCTTGTTAAAGGAAACATCAGGTAGCCAACTGAATTGATTAAAAAACTTTTATTGTTGTTTGTTAAACTGACAGCTGGAAAATTGATTCTCAGTTAATAGTTCTAATTTCTATTACTGGGTATCTAACTCCTTCTTGAAAAGAATTCAGGTTTCTTCTCATTTAGTAACTCGAATATATATTTCTTGCTTATGTGTCATGTACTGGATTTGCATAATGAGATTTGAAAACATTTCCAGAGGTAAAGAACCCCCAAAATAGCCTAGATTATGTTGAAGGAGACAAGGAGACATTAACATATAGAAGCCAGAAAAGGGTGAAGAAAATCTTTTTCATAGCTGTTAAATAGTCTGCCAGTTTACAGTATCATCTAATTTGACATTTCATCACAGGCTATGGAGGCAAAACAATTACAACATAGAACATTGCAAACAAATGAGACCAAAGTATAAATATATAAGAAGCAAAAGTAAAATATTTTTGAATATAATTAGTCACACTGGTCAGGAGCCATAGTGTTACCTCCTTCAGCTGCCCAAGTATTCCATTCCTAGGCTTATACCTAGTTTTAGGTTCAACCTTCTGCTGTCTGGAAAAGTAAACAGCTGTGTTGGGGAACTAGTTTTGGGCAAGACAGGGTTAATATTTTAGTAGTATCCAGGAAGGGGCATAATCTTATTTGATACTATCTTACACTTGCAAGGGGCAGAAGTAAGGCACTGGCATTTTGTGGGGGAAGGTTGGTATTTTGTAGTGATTTTTCTGTGTAAATTGTTTCTTTGTCATATACCTTTTGTTATTGATTTGTTGCTCTTACTGTTCATTATCTTATCTCATTGCTGTTTCCTGTAAATCTCAACCAGTAAATTTCACCTCTTTGTGCCTCCAACTCTCAACTCCATCCCCTGAGTGGGAAGGGGGAGGGCATGGAGTGGGGAGCAAGCAAATGGTGTCTGGTTTGAGAAAGTCGTCTTTGGGGGGGGGAGAAGGCACTATATTGGGGAGTGCCATTCTAAGACACAACAGCCACTTTCCAGTGATGTTTCACTAACTCTGGTGATGTAACAGTGATGCTCCTGGTTTTAACTTTCATATTTTTCAAATCCTGTATGGCCTGGTGTGTAACTGAAGTTTCTTGTAGCCTGTTAACTTCTGCTCTCTCCAGCTAGGTAGAACGTAACAAAGCCTCTTTGGAACTGCTCTCCGAGGACACTCAGACCATCCTAGGCCAAAAAGTATAAACCAGAAGCCTCTCTAAAGGGGGGGGCAGGCTTGGGGAAATTACATCATTAACTGAAGCTTTAATTGGAGAATTAGCCCTGATATGCAAATGAACCAAACCTATAAAAATGTGAAGAACTCGTGACCTGTTGTCCATCTTGGGGTCCAACTTGGCAGTAGCCTCTGGCTCCCCAGGGTGTACCTCTGAAGGCCCTTCAAATAAACACCTACCTTTATTCCCTTACTCCTGTCTAGTATCTGTTTTCAGGTGGCCTCTCAAGGCATCAACAGAATGTATATACTTCTTATCATGTTTAAATTCTTTCAGAAATGTTCAGAAGAATGAAGTACCTGGAAAATCACTTAGATTTTCTGACATTCAGACACTTGCATCTCAGTACTGGTGGATATTTAATGAACAGTTATGTGTATTGCAGCTGTGCCATCTTCCTGTTGCGAAAAAAAAATTCAGCAAACAGTATTTTATTAGGATTAAACATTCTTATTTGCTTTCCCTACTACTTTATGTTAGGAATTAGAACTTTATTTTTAAAATTCCAATATAGGAAAGAAATAACAGTAATGAGGTCAGATTTGATAATTTCATATAAATGATGAACAGGATCCCACATGCATTTGAAATAAAAATGATTGAAACTCATTCAAGTTGTCTCCCATTAATCTTAATTGTAATTCTCTATTTCACTTTAATAAGTTGCTAAATTTTAGGAAACTGTGTTATTGTTCTAATATACTTGATTGGTTTTTAATTAATGAAGTTTTTCTGAGTTCTGCGTGTGGAAAGGAATGTGAACACTGCCATTTTCTATATGGGTGTTTATAGGCCAAGCAGCATTACTGTGATTCAAAGCAGCCAGAGAAAATGCAGCAAGTTCTGCTAAAGAGCAGAATTCTGTACCTGGGATAAATTTGATGGAAGACTTTTGTTTGTAGTACAACTTTTAAAACAAAAATAGATCTTTCTGTCCACAAAGAACAGGGTTCTGGTAAAACAAACTGACTATATGGCACATTCATTGCTCCAGAAAGCTGTGCTCAATTTTTTAATGTCCAGAAGGAAGGCTTGGCATTTGTAATACAGAACTTGGAAGGACAAAAATCTCACCCTTTCTGCTTTCACTGACTTCAAGGAGAATCGAGTGTTCTCCACACCTTGCAGGATTGAATCCTTTGTAAACTTGCTCATGATTAATAAATGTTATGAATATCCATTAAATGTTACAGTAGGTTGATAACACCCAGCCGTATCACTCATTTATTAAAAGAAACTGTTCAGTCAAAGTCTGAACAGGGGGGCGAGAGAGCAACTCAGCTGCAGTTAGATTGATGATACTTCTAAAAATTGTCCAAGCATGTGTGCAAGAACCTGTCAAAGTGTGAGTTTAATAAATGAGAAAGTGAAGGACAGGTAACTTTCCCAATATACAAAAGTTGTGCACATGCACATGCATGCTTCATTTATTCTGTGCTTCCTAGCAGGTAAACAACACAGAGAGAGAGTCTGTTTGCCATTTTTGAGCTAGATTGTCTGGAAAAGAAATTTGCCAAGTCAGTTATTACTAGGGTTATAGCAGCATGCTGCATGGCATCACTGAAGGCTGCTTTCACATCAGCATATTTCCACCAAACTCAGTGTAGTGATTCTTGCCTGTCACTCCAAGAACCTGCTCTGGTCTTCTGGGCAGCATTGGCCACAGCAGGATTTGCCCCTGGGAGGACAGATGGCTTCTGAAGAGAGAGAGGATGGGGAAGCAAGGGTGAGGAAGTAGGGGGAGATGAAGACCAGAGATTGGGGAGCAGCTGAGCCTGTGCTGTTGCTGCTCCAGGCAGTCTCACCCTTCCTCCACAGCGACAGCATCAGTCCTGATTTTATGGGAAATTTGCACTTTTCAGAGCCTATTGCCCACGTTAATTGCTGATTTTGCCTTTTTCTTTTGGGAGCTGTCCCTGTTTACACCAGAATTGGTAAGGTACCATAGCACTATAAAATTCTCAAAGGCAACAGGATATGTTAGGCATCAAAGCATTTTCCTCCCAACTGATAGCTTGGAGTTGTTGGTTTGTATTAACCAGAGGGTTAATACATTTTGAAAAAGAATGTGCCTAATACAGGGATTGGAAACTACCTCTAGCTACTTGCCTGGTGTGGAACCATCATCTTAGCTCCAGGCTTTGATCGTGTAAGTCTCTGAGAGCAAAATAAAAAGCACTTAGAAACAGCACTCAAGCAGAAAAGGACTGTTGGCTGAGCAGTCCTTAGTGCCTGAGCACTCCATAAAGAGTCTTTTCTGTGCAGTCATCTGCTTTCATTTCTCCCTCATAGCTATAGAAGCTATTCCATTTGTAATTACAAAAAGGGGTTTGACATAGCCCACATTTCTAATAAACTGCTACAATGCTTCTTTATCAGCTAGTTTTTTTAACTGCTCACCTCGTGTTTCACAACACAATTCATATGTAACACTCCTGATAGGTTACTGAGTAAATGTCTGGGAGTACTACCTCCTCTGTATTCCAAATTGTCATTTTGACATTATTAGTGATTCTGTGGTTGCAGCTAGGGCATCTTTGTATAGTAAGTGGGCTATGGGTTTTCTATGGTAAAATGTTGTATTTCTAGACCTTGGGGACCCAGGAATTTTTGGAATAAAATTGCAAAGGCTGAGTGACCTTTCTTTGCTTTAATGTCTGTTTTTGACACCATGGTTGATATGTGGTATCTGATTTAGTATGATATGTTAGGTGGCTGACTGGAGTTGCTACCCTCCAGATGTTTGTGATTACCTGTGTTCTGGTGTGTGTACAATAAGAAAGTGTTGTGGAAACTGGCTGGTTAACCTTGGTATTTACTGCCCTTTAAAAGGGGAAGGATGCTGTCAGGGCCATAAGAGCACCCAAATGCCTCTATTGCCATTATCACCCATGCATGCTCTGACTATGCTTAAGGAGCTCCATTTCAGTACAGGTCCCCACTCCTGACGGACAAATATTGGGGGTTGCTCAGAGCCTTTCTGTCCTGACTTCCTGATGGGATTTTCTGGAGGGACCCCAGACCTATGCTCCAGTCAGGTCCCCATCACTGCCTCCCCCTTTTCAAATGTCTCCCTGCATAGACCCCAGGTCTGACTCATTCACCTTCTCCAATGGTCCCTGGCTGGTTGACGTCTGCCACAGTCACCGGGCTCCCTCTTCTCAGATGTGGTAGGTCAGCACCCTGGTAGAAGAGGACACTGGCTGTTCCATGTCCCCTCAGCTCCTGGGGGCTCCTCTTCCCTCAGGAAGAGCTCTAATCCCCTGTAGGCAGTATTTTCTGCCTCAGTTGGCTCAGGCAGCTGGTCATTATATAATGACACCTTTGAATTGCCTGTCCCAAGTCTTATTGGCAGAAGCAGGAGCCTTTGATGATTTGATAAGTCCAAAATAGATGAGGGTCACTTCATGGTCATGGTCAGGTTGCCTAGAAACATCTGCTTCATCTAATGGCATTTGGTGCCTTCTATGGGAAGGTGGATTTGTCGGGGCATGTGACGTATTTAAGGAGTGTGAGTCATCAACATCTGAAAGGACTTTAGTGCCCTCATGTTGTGTGCTTGGCATTGGCAGTAAATATAAGTGAAGACAGTATGCTGAGCCACACTTGAAACATTCACACCATTGTGCCTGCAGATACACTGGACTATCTCAGCAATCACTTCTCATGGCTCAGTTTGTCCCTTTGAGAGTGAGGAATAATAGCTTATTATCAAGTTCTGTGAGATATGAATAATGTGCAATTCCTGCCTGTTAACTCCTCCTGAAATTGCACTGTGATTTCTGCTGCACACTGCTGCAAGGTAAATTGAATGTGTTTCTGGGAAGGGGAAAACAACCCCAAACCAAACCAACAGCCCTCAAGCAAACGAAAAGAACTGTTTAATAGTTTTCCTTGATGGAAGAGACATGGATGGGAAAAGTTAACCAGTCAGGGAAAATAATATCAGCAGTAAAGAACAGTAATCAGTGTGAAATAATCACCACAGTATCTGAGTGCTTGTTCCAAGTCCAAAATTCTGCATCAAGCCCCAGCCTCCCCCTGTCAGGATAGAGGTCACAGTGTGCCACTTTCTGTCATCTTGGCATTAACTGCTTGAGTCAAAAAATGTAGTGAGAAATAAAATGTCCAAATCCGGGGTATGTGCCATTTGTAAAGGAAGTATCCTATTCAGAAAAATTACTCCTATTCATGAAAGATTTAAGCCAATGTTAGATAGATTTTTAGTGTAGGTTACATAGGACGCTGTACAATATAGTTTTCTCCAATAAACTGAACAAACTTTGCATTCATCAATATGGGTTTCTTGGCATGCAAGTGATATTCAGGAGCACACAAGGGAGGGGAAGGGTGGGCCAGAATAGAGATGAAGAATGAGAGGAAGTTGGCACTGACACAAATGATACCAAAAATGCTGATTTAGTAAGGAAAAATGTAAATCATTTTTAGTGTCTTTAGAAGAACTGTGCCCAAGTTAAAGCTGCCTTGAAGGCAGATGACCCAGCCTGACATTGCTTTGGCAGCAGAATGCGAAGGGTGTGCATGCAGACATGAAATGTCCTTTGATGAGCAGTGCTCACCCATAGCCTTTCTGACACTGGCAGCAACACCAGTACCTTTGAAGACCCAGGTATTTTTTCTGTCTCTGGACAAAGAGAATCAGGTATAATTTGTTAACTGTGACGAAAAATGGATGTAATTTTCCATATATGTGTGTATTTATTCCCTCATTTCTTCACAACCAGCTAAACCTAGCACTAACTCTAAGCATATAAATGGTTCAAATCTTGGGTTTTTTCACCTGAGACAAACACAAAACTGTAGCTTTGAAATCATTATAGTCTGTTTGGGACTGAACCAGCAAATAGTTACCACTTCAAAATACTGAGTTGATCATAAAGTGACATCTCTGTTGGGGTGCTATTGAGCACAGGAGCTGTCTAAACCTTCTAGGGCATACAAGCCCACATCATGTAGAGCCTCTCCTGCTCCTAATCCTCCTCTGCCTCTCCCGCTCCTAACCCTCCTCTGCCTCTCCCCAACCCCGGTGTGGGCAGGAAAAGCCCTCATTTCTGCACCATGATACAAGGCCATTATGCTTGGCAGATGGATACTTATCAATTCTGGTACTTCTTGTTCTCACTTGGCTCTATTCTTTTGGTCTTCTTTATTTTAGAACAGGGAACAGTGCCTTTTTATACAGCAGAGCCCTTTATATGTCTTTTGAACCTTGGCAGTCCTGTGGGGTGCATCACTGTATAAATGTGTATGAGTTTCTGCACATCTGGGATGTATTCAGGTAGCAGAGAACTTTTTTTTTTTCTTGCAATTCTGCTTGATTTCTACAGCACAGCAGCACCCACACAGCACTGCAGTACCTCTCCATCTTCTCAAGTCAGATGTGAGTGCTAAGAGGACACTGTGGCATCGTGCTACAGGTGTGAAGAGTGCCTGTACTGCTGGGGGAGCAGGGGCTGTCCCTCTGGCTGAGCTGCGACCGGAAGCTTTACCCTTGTCACATGCTTTTGTTACATGCCTACTTTTAAATGCAACATTTTTCCCTGTTAAATGCTCCAAGGGATTGTTGGGCCCAATCATGTTAATTATGGGCCTGAACTTGGACTCAAACTAGAAGGATTTTAGTCCCAGTTTAAACTGAACTAAGACTGAATTGAAAATGTGCTGGTTCAGCTCATACCTGCAGGCTGCTTCAATTTCTACAATCCCTGTCCCACTACACATGCTCAAATCTCCAGAGTCTGGAAAGCAGCTGCCAGTGTTGGATGGGTCAGTTATATTCTGCAAGAGCAGTTCCAGCCTGAAGAGCTTTAATTTCTCCTGGTGTTCTTTTGTGCAGCTCAGATGCTTTATGAACTATCATCACCATCCACAACCATGGGAGCAGGAGAATTAGAAATGGGCTCGTTACAGAGGCTACCTGTGTCCTGCTGGGAGAATGGCCAGAGTTCAAGGTGGCAGAGATTGCCTTGCTAGGGGTATTTGTGTGGGAACTGCTCTGGAACTCTGCAGGCTGCTGTGGAGGTGAAGCCTTGGACTTGCAGCAGATGTTCTGAAAGGCAGGACTTTGGTTTGATTTCATATTACAAGAATTAGAGGTGTTTTCTTCACTAATTCAGAAAAATCAACACTGCAAGTTTACCTGTGAGCAAAGAGCTCCCAAGAGAGGTTTAAGCCTGCTACTTGCTGATGTACTGTTTTGCCTTTTGGATCTACCCTTTGCAGTCCCTTCATGTACTCCATTATGGGTGAAACTGACCTTTAAAGAGGGAGCCTGAGGTCCACACATAACTTGCCTCTTTATTTAACCTTGTGCTGACCAGTTACTCAGGAATAAATTGAATCCCTCCTGAATTCTGCTTTCCAATATGTATATTTTAAAAAAACCAAATGAACTGAGACTTTTTCTGTTTTGCAGAAACTTTAATAACATGTCATAGCCTCTAAATTCTTGGCTCAAAAGTCTGTTTTCTTTCTGAAGACTTCTGACTTTTAATAATAAAGGAACTGCCTGCCCCGAGCAGAGAAACACAAGAGCACTTTCTTTTTTGGTTATTCTTCAAAAAAGGGTATCTTAAAAAAAAGGTTAATAGCTTGTGACCTGGGTATATCAACAGGGAAGCTTACTAGTATCATTTATTTAGTCCTAGATGGAAACTATTTATTTATTTATCTTTATCCTTCAAAAGGGAAATTTGTAGAACCTGCTTGGAGATTTAGGGAGATGTTCATTGCTTCATTGCCAATTTAACATTACTGTTTAATGTACACAGTATGTGGGCTTCTCTTCCATGTTTTGCAATAGATGTAGAGTAAGAGCCATAATATATCACTTTCACAAGCAATTTAGCACAGCATAAGGGAGGAAATGTAGCTGTACTGTCTTGCTACTTATTTTCTAATAAAATTCTAATAGATTTTAGGTTAATGACACAGAAGATGACATTTATATCCTTTTTTTTTTTTTTTTTTAATCTGCAGCACAATGAAGCAGGATGTTATAAAACCAGATGATAAGATAATGCACTCCTTGCTTGTGCACGATAAAGTACTGTTATGAAGTGCTGGTTTGCCTTTGACACTTAATTGAAGTCTCTCTGTAAGACAGTACCTGGCAGGCCAGAGTCAGTAAGGCTGGTTAGGCTTTCCTTCACTGACATTGATTTACTCCTTGAAAGATGATCTGCTTTAATTCTCCCCCACCATGCAAAGAATTATCAGACTTTTTTAAGAAAGAAGGTGGGGAAAACAACAATATTTTTTTTCCTATGGTTAATAAAGGAAGATTAAAAAGACTCCCCTGTTGATAAGATCTAACCATTTATGTTCCTGTGTGATGAAAGGTGAATACTTATTTAAGATTTATTTAGTATTTTGTCATCTATAATGAATCTAAAGGGCACAACAATTTGTCTTAACATTCTATAATGCAATGGAGCTCATTTTAACAAATAACTATATAAATAACACATTTTCTAAGTCCCTTGGTTGACTGATCCTGTGTTTGAGCTGTAAAACATTTTTAATTGATAACAGACTGAATCTGAAATAACAGAATGGATTCTTTCTGTACAGAAAAAGAAAAAAAAAGTGTAAGGCACTTGTAGCTGTCTACCTGTGTTTCTGTAAATCTTGCTGTGCATCTATGTAGGGTCTCATTTCATGTTTCTCAAAGTAACTAGGAATATTATGGCTGATTACTTTGAACATGGCTCTGGACAATATCTACTTTCAAGTTCTTCAGAATTTAAATGAAGCAAACATCACAATATTTCTTTGTAATATCATAATGTTCTTTGATTTCTAGAGGCAGAAAGAAGGGTCATTGTTTTCTCATAATTTTTTTACTACTAGCCAATCCTGCCATTTGATAAAAAAGATTGTCATCTCTGTACAAGAGAAGTAAAAGAATATTGTGGCTGGATTTGAAGTTTATAGAATCATGCAACCTATCAACAAAGTTGTGAGACCTTAGTGCTATCATCCATGACTTTCTTTTTAGTTTTCAATGGATATGTTTCAGTTCAGTATATGTGATCTGTAATCAGGCTTTTACCTGGTATTGTGAGTCGGCTCATTTTTGAACAAGAAGCAACAAATCAATAAGAAAATGAAAATACAGCATAGGAATATGCCCAGTGGAAGGACCACTCAAGCTTTCCATACAATTGCATCAAATCATCTCTGTTCTGAGCTGTGCCTACTCATGAATTAATGTGCAAGTAGAAGATCTGAGTTTTAGTTTCTGGTGTGGAGGATATGTTTTCTGCAGCAGCTCAGGTTGGCTGCACTGGAGTCTAGAAGGACAGAACACAGGTGCCAGGCTGTCATTTGTACCTTTTCCCTTCCAAGGCAAGCCCTGAACAACTGAAAAAGGCACTGTTCATATGCCAGTGAGTTTACTCAAGTAAAACAGTGTGATTGTCATGGGTGGAGTGGGAGCTTCAGACAAAATTTATTAGAGAAGTCCTCCCATTGAGTCACGAGTGCAGAAAGGACCTCCTTGCTTTTGTAACTCCTCTCAGAGAGGAGCCTTGGTGTGACGGGATCCAATCTTAGCCCCAGGCTCAGCCAACAGTTTATGTCTAAGGGATTATATAGGTGTAATTGAGCCTTTATAAACTTTGTCCTGGAGGATTAAGGATGTCTGCTCAGATATATTTATATAAATAAAATGAATTATTTATTTGAGTTGATTTTAAAAAAATTATAATGATTAGACAAAAAAAGAGCTTAATCAGAATTATTTACTATGCAGTATGGATTGCTATAACTACTAGTATAGAGCTATTTTTGAAGCAATATGGAAGCAGTTATATTAAAGCAATTATATTGAAGCAATTATATTAAAAGTAGAAAAACCAATTATTAATGTCTGTGGGCAAGTATCTTTCTTTCAGCCTCAAGAAGTAACCTTGAGGGGCATCCCCACTCAAGGCAAGGACCGTCACACACCTTAGGGATGTATGCTTGAAGGCCTCCCCAATGGCCTTTTATGGTATATGGTGATGGACTGTCAGTCATACACATTTTTAAGATTATGTTTTTCAGATTTACTCAGAAAAAAAATTGCTTTGTGCTGAAAAAAGTATTAGCAGCTGTTTGGGTTTTTCTGCCCCACACTTCTGACTCTCCCATTTGTATCAGTGCTTATATTTCCTTGCTGGCTCCAGCCTAAGGGAGCATGTCTTACACATCCTTGTGGTGGAGTCTGATGGCTCGGTCAAACTGATCTCAGCATTCACCAACACTAAAATCAGCAGACCCTCCTTGCTCCAACAAACAGCAAACTCTCCCTGCTCAAGCCATCATCCTGTAAAAAATACAAATTTTGAGCTGCTACAGCGTTCTTACTTAGCTGGAGATATCTGAACAAAATCTAGTACTTAAATGCATCTGGCTTTGGGCAAGACTTGAGTATTTTTCAAGAGTGCTATACTGAAATAATTCAGCAACATTCATGTTGGCGCCCTGAGGATGGTACTTTTGCAGTATTATCTGATCTCTTTCATTACCTGTTTCTGAAGATGAGTTATTTCCATACCTATTTCTCTCAACAGTCTACAAGAAGTCCAGACAAGTAGCTCTCAACCTCTAGTTGCTGAGACCTAATGTTAGGTGTCTATGTTATAGACCCTGCCTAGCAAGTCTGTTTTGCTGTGACTCACTCTGAAGTTGAGCTCATTCAGCATTTCATTTTCAATTAAGCATTCTCAGAAGTAAAAGACATGAGGAGGAGCTGGAGCTACAGGAGCAGAGAGACTGAGTCTTCTTCTGTGGTGGGACTCCTGGGAGTCCTCTAGGAGTCTTCTGCTCTGCCTCTCTATGTGCTCTCTTAGATGACATATATACAATTGTTGGAAACAACAGATTGAATGCATTAACCAGGACCTTTAACTCACCTTGTCTAAAATTCTTTGTTCTATAATGCCAGTCACGGTTCTCTGCCTGCATCTGAGCAGTATTTTTTTAAAAGGAAAAGAATAAAGTCAATGTCCAGCTGAATAAATACTAAGATTTTGTCATAAGATATGTTGAAAGCTCTTCAGATGTTTTAAGAAAATAACCAGAATTCAGAGTGTATATTAAATTATCAACTATCTAATAAGCGTGCTACTTCCCAGCTGGGATCCTTCTGGTACATTCATTCATCTTCAACCAGTGTAATTAAAGATGAAAGGTGTAACACTGATGATCCTTCTCTAGAGATCTCATCAGTTTAATTCTAGAACTATCAATGGAAAGGGAATATCATATAAATTTTTCAGACTTAATTGGACACCTGCTGGAGGTCAAGCAAAACAACCAAGGTCTCTTGAAACAGGGATTGCCTTCAGTAATTTAGTAATTTGGTAGGAGGGAATTTGGAAGGCAATGCAATCTTTGTTTCATATTTGCTAAAACCCAGCTAGATTTGTCTAGCAAAGTAAACACTAGGAAAGAAGTGGAAAACAAGAAGAGCAAACAGAAATGTGCTTAAAATCTCATCATGTGGACTGGTAACATCATGCATGGAGCAAGTGAAGCAAAGAATGCAGTATCAAGGTTGCATTTAATTGCTTTCTACTGGTCCAACAAGGGTGTGCAGAACTATTTCTGGTGTAACACAACTTCTTTATAAACTTCTATTCAGAAAGCGTGCTGTAGTGGATGAGTGAAAGAACAGCCTTTGTTTCCCTCAAGAGTGATTTTAAATCCTATCAGTATATTTTGATGTAGTGAAAAAAAAAAAAAAAGAATGACTCACTTTTAAAATAACTTTTCATAAGGTGGTGTCAAGAATAATTTTTCATTTTGATGATGTCATCAGATCCACTTGATCCATTTATAGCTGTTATTTAAATTGCTGTTTCCATAAATGTATATGACTGCCTTAAGGGTGTCTATATTTGTCACAGAAGTTGTCTCAGGAATCTTGGACCAATCTCCCAATCTAATTAAGAGTGCTGTAATTACAGCATAAATGGCTGTGCTGCTAATACTAAAGTTTCAAAAATCATGAGTCAGGCCCCATAACTTGAGACTAGTCCCCAGTGTGCATATTTGCTTTTTAAAAGAGTATATTATGTTTTGGGCTCGTTGTTAATTTTTGAGCTCCGTCTGCCCCTTGCCGTGGTTTGCGTGTGCGTGTGCAGGTATGTGCATGCCTGTGTGCTGTAATTCTACAAATAATATTACTTCTTCACCATATGTTTAAGATAAGGCAGTGCTGATCCCAAGTCTCATTTCTGTCTACCTGCCTACCTTTAAGCCCCCAAGGAGTGTTACTTCACAGGTTCTCCTATGGTTCTTTACATTACTCATTCCTTGAGAAGGGGACAAATTGAAGTGTTTTGTGCTCTTCTCAGGCCTGGAGGGGAAAGAGATAGGAAAAAGGAACAGAGGGAGCCTTCCTGCATGGGAAGAAGAGAGGGGTATCTTGACTTTCCAGTCTCTTTGCTACTCAGATGAGAAGTTTATCTCCCTGGCTTTCATTTTCCCCGGGTTCGGGGAAGTACATGATGAATGCACCAAGTTCTGACACGGGACCAAAGTGTTTGGATTTGTCTAAATCTTAAGCTAGGACCTTCCTTGTCCTGGCTGCAGGACAAAGCTAAGATTTGGTGATAATGGTTTGAGTCCATGTGCAGCAGGAAACAGGACTTATTATGCAGTGCTTTTCTTCTGTCAACATTGTATTCCAGTTCTCTACGGCAAAAGATGCTCAGCTATGACACTGATGAGTATGATATATATCAGTCTTCCATACAAAACAGAATGAAGGAGTCTCTGCTTGGGTAGAATAATACAAGACTTAATCTCTGCTTTTTTTATCAGTTTCCTATAGTTTAACTAATCCCTGGAATAATTTATTTAAATTATCCTGGAATTTCAATTAGTGAATTACCATAGGGCATCACTATGTCTTACAAGACAATTTGAATGTTTTGCATCAGAAATGGCTGTGTTACAACTTAATGTAGGATGTGATCCCTGTGAATGGAAATATTTTTGATTTCCCTCCTCATGGCCATGACATAAATAAGGAAATCATTCAACAGTCTGCCCCAGACAGCAGCAGGAATCTACCTCATCACAAAATATTCTTTGCTGTGGCATTTCAAACGGGTATTATACTAATTGAGATGGATTTTTTAAAAGATTAAGAAGCTTTCAAACTTTCTTTCAGATTCCTATAAATGTTTTCTCATACTTCCGTATTTGCCTCATCCTCTGGGTTGCTTGGCATCATTGCACAAGCTCTTCTGCTTGCAACCCTCCTTCTATAATTTATCCTTTTTGTATCAGCTGACTCAAGGTCCCTGAGTAGTATTCTCCCTTCATGATATTTGTAACTTTTGAACATTATCTAGGAATGAGTAATAAGATGTGCCAACTTTGACAAGATATTCTAAAAAGCACGTCTGTCACTTCATTTTCTTTTCTCAGTTTTGACTCCACTGTTTGTAAATTATGCATCCTTGTTGACTGGGCCAACCACAAAGATCACATATCCCCATTCTTAGCTCTTTTTTGCACATCATCTACATTGCACTTGAGCAGTGAGGTTCTCAAACAGTCTTCTCTAATTATTAAGGACTGTATTTTTAGGCTGGAGAGATTGGGTGTTGCTCCAGTGAATCTTTGCATTTTGGAAAAATGCAAAACTTATATCAGAGTGGGCTCTCCTTCAGTATTATCTAAATACAGGCAAGACACCTTTTCTCATCATCTGGCTTCACATGTAGTCAACAGACAGACAAACAAGCACCACAGAGAGGGACACATTTTTTTGATAAAAGAGAAGACTAAGCAGGACAAATTGTCCTGTGTAGGTACCTACAGTCCTTCCCTTGCATCTAGGTGAGCTGTGACATTCTCGTTTTCACACTATAACTTCAGAGATGCATCAGGCCTATGCTTTAAGCAGCTGCTTTTCTTGCACTGAGAAAATTCCCACTGGATGTACTGGAGCACCCATAGGGGATCTCTGCTCCAATGCCAGCTCCTCCTGTCTCACCAGTGGCATTGCACCTCGTACCAGGTTTCTGAGAGATGTTTAGGGTGCTTTATTGCCTGTCTATATAGTTCTCTAAAACTGGACCTTCACCTCATTAAAAGAAAAATGTCTTTTGCCTGGAAATACTGCTACTTATGTTTTGTTCTTTGTTCAGGATGCATGTGTCAACTATTAGCAGTATGAATTTGTTGTCCAGACCAACACCATTCCTGTTTTGTAAGCCTCCCGTGGAATGACAAAGGAATATTACACAATTCCGCCAGGATCAGCCAACCATAATGCCTCAAAACACAAACCATGTCCTGCTACAAGTAATTTTTTTCTTAATAAAAGCAGCCAAACCGTGAGAACTAATATATTAATACAAGTGGGACAGTTGTATTGCTAGACCTTAACAAAGCATGACTTATGATTAAACTTTTTTTGCTAAAATGTCTCAGTTCCAGAAATTGTCCTTTTACTGACAGCTTAAGAGGGTGAATTTGCCTTTAGCAGGTTGCAATTCTTTCCTCCAGAACTCATATATTTTTCTAGAACTCCCCTACATTATACTTGGGTACTTCAGTGTTGCAATCTATAACATCAGCTCAGTTCAGCAAAGCTGTTGAGTTATTGTACTGGTTAATATAGTGAAATTTATGCAAGTTTAATCACATTTATTATCCCTGACAACAATGCAGGTGTTCTGAATGCTAAGTGAATTTTTTAGGAAGAATATAATTAATTTTTCTTGCCATGTCCAAAAATGCTTAGTGGTCAGTTCTGCCATGGAAATGTATTTGATAATATGTAAATCTGGCATTTTGGAAAGTAATTAAAAATAAAGTTGCTGTAATTTTAAATTCAGCTAATATCTGTCTTGCTACATTCTAAAGTGGTACTAGGCTAAGTGCTTGAACTAATCAATTTTTAAAAGGCTTTGGTTAGTGATCTCAGGGGAAATAAGGTAGGTTGTATGAAAACATATTAATTATAAAGCCTTCTTTTTTAATGATGCATGCCCTTTTTAGAGTACAATATATTGATGTAGTAACTCCTTCAACTTAAATCATCCAACAAACCTTTCTAGTTTTGTCTCATCTATCTTGATTGTTAGCTATATTTATTACAGGATGAAAAGAAGATTTTAGATTTTTAATTATTAGCTATAAAGGATTCCAGAGTAGCTCAGTGATTTAATTTCTTTGTAAAAAGTATACAACTTCAGCAAATTTTTGCTGACTAGGAAATTTGTCTTTCTCAAAGATTAATATTACTTTCCTGTTCAGTATGTCATATTTTGCTCTCAAGTGTGCAGAAACCTTATTCATGAAAAAGTTTTTACTCTTTGAATGATATTTTAAATTAGTCTTAGAATGTCTGCTGCAGTTTTGCTTGATGTTAACCAATATTTTAGAATTTTTTATTTAAAAAGAATAAAGTCATCTTTAATGCAGAGATAAAGGCTATGCCTAGCCCCTGGGTTGGAGTGAAATATCAGATTGCCTGGTGCAGAGAGGCTGGGTTTTCAACTGCAGAGTACAGAGCAAGGCTGGAACTGCTTCTAGGGAATGTGGCAAAGCTGTTCCTGATGGGCAGGTCCTTTACCGGAGGAAGCTGACTGCTTGCAGTCACGGTGAGACAGGGCAGAAGCTGCTCTGGAGAAGGAAGGTTGGCCTGTCAGGATTTAGTGGGGAGATAGCAGGGATGGTTAGCCGTGGGCACAGCCTGCTGATCTAAGTGAGACGGAATGCGCAATAAGCCAAGGAGCTAAGGAGGAGCTGCCTTCATCTTTCCCCTCCGGTGGGTGTGAAAGGGCATTGAGTAGTAAAAACCTTGCTTACTGGAACAGCTTTGAATACATTAGTTTTGAAACTGAGATAATTGAAGTCTGCTACAGATGAACAAAAATGAAAAGCTTTGAAAACAACTATTTCTCTTAACCATTGCTCCTTGAAGGACAGGTCCCTTCCTCCAGCCCTGCTTTCAGTTTTAGTGGCTTCCCAGGTTACAGCAGACACTATTGAAAACGTCTGGTCTTTGATCTTAAGCCTAGTTTGTCTGCTCCTGGTCCTCAGAGTCTGTTTTTTCCACCCTGGAATCGAAAAGGTAAGTGTGCTTGGGGCAGACCCCTACTCCCTACAGAGAGTTTTCTTTGACCCAAGGAGCACCTCCTCTCACAAATCTAATGGATAGCTTTCCCCTCCAGCTTCTTAATAAAAAAAAGCATGAAATACAACTGTCACTGAGCCATGGATCAACAGATAAAATAGAATCATAGGATCGTTTAGGTTAGAAAAGACCTCTCAGATCATTGTGTCCAACTGTTAACCCAGCACTGCCAAGTCCACAACTAAATCATGCTCCTGAGTGCCACATCCGTACCTTTTAAAATACTTCCAGGGTTAGTGATCCAGCACTTCCCTGGACAGCCTGTTCCAATTTTTAACAACATTTTGCATGGGGAAATACTATCCAACCTAAACCTCCCTGGTGTAGCTTAAGGCCATTTCCTTTTGTCCTGTCCCTGGTTGCCTGGCAGAAGAGACTGACCTCTACATGGCATACCCTTCTCTCAGGTAGTTGTAGAGAGCAATAAGGTGCCCTTTGGGCCTCCTTTTCTCCAGGCTAAATAACCCCAGCTCCCTCAGCCTCTCCTCATAGGACTTGTGCTCCCGACCCTTCACCAGCTTTGTTGCCCTTCTCTGGACATGCTCCATCACCTCAGTGTCCTTCTGGTGGTGAGGGGCCCAAAACTGAACACACAACTCATGGCCTCACGTATAGAGACCAGTTTTTCTGCTTTGTGTAATAAATGCTGCAAAAAGGACCAAAGGGTGTGTTTTCTTATTACCGTTTCATTAACTCACTGAACTAAGATTCCCTGGCTTTTTAGTCTTGCTTTGTTTTGTTTGTGTTTTTGGTTTTTTTTTTTTTTTTGCTTGTTTGTTTTTGTTTTTGTTTTTTTTTTTGGTGTGGAGCACACATTTCAAAAAAAGTTGTTTATTTATGAATGTCTCCACTGCTAGGCTTCTAGGTGTGATCCTGTGCTGTCTTTGTGACAAATGAAACCACTTCTTGCCCAGCTAACACTACATACACTGCCTAATATTAGGCAGACATTTAAAGTATTTTTAACGAAATTTGCAGCTAAAAAACAGGATCTTATGTCACAGAGTTGGTCAAATTCTTCACATACCATCAGAGAATGTAGCTTTCAGCTAGAAGAAAATTCTTAAGTGAATACTTACATCTGATTATCTTGTTGAAAAGAGAGATGTGAACATTATGAGTATTTCAGTTACTGATTAGGCAATAGTTTTGTTTATGTCCAGATAATCAAACTCTTGAGGTGTTTGCCTGAGCTTAATGAGGTGATATATGGAGAGCAGATTACCTGGAACAAATCTGACAGTACACATGTTATCAGTCCCATTTTCAGTGCTGAGATATGGATGACAAGAAATGTGTATTTCAGAAGATGGTTGTGCTAATTTACTGGCACAGGAGATCCTGTATCTTCTTTTCCCATTGCAGTCTGGCTGTGTGATCCTGTACATTTTCTTTTGCTGTCTCTGAAGCCAGTCTGACCCCTTCATGAGACATGTCAGCTTATTCAACAGGCAGAAAATTATGTCCCTTTTTTTACTTGCTGAGTGAGCGGAATTGAGTCATCAAACTGTTGGAGCTAGCACAAAGGAAGTGGTAAGTACACACAGCTGAGACAGAGAAAAAGGGGAAAGCTGAACCATATTTTTAGTGGTAGGAAGCTGTTAGACCAGCTCAGCACTCTTGTGAAAACTCATTCTCAGTGAAGAACTCCTGTGTCATATTCACTCTGCCTCTGGACTGGTGAACCCTGGATATGTTGGCTGCTAAGGCTGGTGGTTCTGCAGAAGTGTTTGCCAGAAGAAAGGTTGTTTGATTTAAGTGGGTCCCTTGATGGAGATGTCGTTGGCAATGGATATGGATGGATTGGAGCTATTTACTAAGTCTTAGTGCATAACATTTTAGTTCTTTTATATATTTTTGTGAGAGTAAAACCGGCTATGATTTGTTGATTCTTGCAAAAGATTTTGCCATTTCCACTTCAAAAACATTCATGGAACCCCAGAAGTTTTCATTAAAACTACAGATGTGTCCACTTACTATGTCTGTTAGTCACATGAACAGGATGGGAATGCCTCTGAATCTGCAATGCTAAATAACGTGAGACTTACTGAAGAGAATGCCTGCTGGAAAAATATAAAGCCACACGGAAGTGAGCATATTGGAGAGGTTTATTTTCATCTCTGTAGACAAATGCCAGTGATTATGTCAGGATTTTAAATTTTTGTGGTGTTCAGCAACCACAATAAATAAACCCCCACAAGCAATGCGAAACCCAACAACAAAAAACTCCAACTCCTGTCTAGGCATTAAAGAAAGGGAGACATTTTTTAAACTGTATTTAATACCCTCACACATAGGTCTTCTGCACACTCTTCAAACTCGGTTAATGCTAAGATTTCAAGCTCTTAAGAAAGCTGCTTAAGCTCTCCATACCACACTGAACAGTCTCCACACAGTAGGGCAAAATTGACTGCCTGTTTTCCACAACAGAACAAATTATATATCCAGATTCAGCTGGACATATCCAGGAATGGATCAAAACAAGAAGACTTGAGTGACTTTCAATGAAACTTTGTGCAAAACAACAGGTCAAGAGACATAGGGCAGAAGATAATGCACTGGAAGTTCCACCTGAATATGAGGAAGAACTTCTTTACTGTGTGCGTGACACGGATTTCCCAGAGAGGTTGTGGTGTCTCCCTCAGAATCCTGTGAAATGTGCTCTAGGATGATTCTGCTTGAGTAGGGAGGTTCAACCAGATGATCCAGTGTGGTCCCTTACTTTACCCATTTGTGATTGTCTGTTTAAGATCCCTGAATGATGCTCAAAGAATGACAGAGTAACAGAAATCAAATCATGGATCAAAGAAAGGTAGGTATTTTCAGAACACATTCATAGAAAAATCTTTTCTTTGTGGGTGGATTTCACAACAAGGATTCTTGTATTCTGATTTGCAAAAATGAGGAAAAAGGTTTTTTAAACTGTTAAATGACAGGAGATGATGATGCTGAGACACCTGTATAATCTTTACACAAGATAATTGTTGCTACAATAATTACAAGTTTATTGCATGATTATCAGGAAGTGGGACAATAAAGAGAAGAGAAAGGACCTCTGAGTAGGTAGGCACCGGGTTGAGGCTGGCCACAAGGGAACACGTGAAATATCAATGCAAGGAGTGTGGGCCAAAAAATGGAGGCGTTAGAACTGTTAATGTACAGAATGAAATTGAATATCACAGATGAAAGAGAGGTGAACATGGCTGGACCAGGGAGATGTTCAAAGGGTCTAAATGATCAAAAAAAGTGAGATTACCTTCACTCAGTACTTGTGATAAACACAACACTCTCCCAACCAAACCAAACAACAAATACAGTGGATAAAACTATCTCAAAGTCAGAATTACTTTTAGAAAGGTGATAAAAGCTGTAATATTGGCAATGGACCATCAGACCTCGATTTGGCTATACCTGTGGATCCAGTATTGATTTCTATAAAGATAAATAGCACTGGAAATGTATTTATTTAACTAGATCCTAACTTCTCCAGGATAAATTAGAAAAAAAAATGCTGTGAAGAAGTCCATCACTACCTTGTTTATAAAAGCAGTCTTTCAATTTTTTTCCCCAATAGTCACTTAACTAGCAAATGCTGATGCTATTTTAAGCTACCTATATAATTTAGCTGAGTACTATAAAGTTAAAAACATGTTTTGAGAGGAATAATAATTAAGGATATCAAAACAAATGATGCACTGGATAAAATTTAAAAAAAAATTTACCAGAAGAGAAATATGCAAGCATATCCCCTCACCTTCTTTAGTATAATGAATTATTTTCAAGGCAAATACAGTATACATAACTAATCAGAATTGCAATAAAATTGTATATGAATTTTCTATTAGATAAACTTGATGATGAGGATGGTAAAAAAACCCCAACTGTCAGGAGAGGAACTGTCAAAAGAAAGGAGATAGGCACATTTGTGGTATAGTGTCATACATGAAATCCCTATTTGTGCTTGGTCTTTGCATATTAAGTGCTTTAATTAATTTTGAGTTAAATATTTTTAAATTGAATGTTAAAATTAACCCATCAGCCCAGGTACACAAATCAAGTTTTATTATTATGGTTTTCACTTGTTCAAAGCAGTTCATTTGCACCCTTCCCAGTAAAAAATCCCCAGTTAAAAGTCCCCCAGTTAAAAGCCCTTTTCAAACATTAATAACTTGTACACCATAAGAGTTATCCTTCCTGTGTTTACTGTATACTTTTACAAGTGTTTTAGATGTGTTGGGTGTATTTTTTTATGTTTTTACTTGTACTTTGGTTCCAAAGCAAATCTCAAAACCCCAGTTCCAACAAACAGCCCAGCTCCCATAGCCATTGCCCTGTAAGCTCCATGGCAACCTGAATTTTAATGACCCTTATCTCAACTAATACCACCCCTCTGACAAGGGTGAGCCATTGGTGGACAGAGATAATCTGTCAAAGGGAAAACACCAATCACCTTAAACCAAAGGGGCGGACTGTGGGCGGACTGTGGGCAGCGCAAAAGCTATAAAAGAGGGAGCACAAGAAAGACACGCCCTTTTTTTCCCTTCCTCTCCAGCCTGTTGAGTTCGGTGCTGGAGAAACCTACTCCTTTTCAGGACCCTTTAGAAATATATTTCTTTTTGACCAGCCTAGCACTGCAAGCCCTTTTTTTTCTCTACCTGAGGTCCAGTGCTGTCTAAGCCTGAAGATCTCGAATCCCTGCGCTCCTGGGGCATACCTCCTGAGCCACTAGGATCCCAAATTTTTATATTTTGCTAATTTTTGCAATTTTTCAATTTTTCTGTTTTAATAAATTGTTTTAATTTCTACTAAGAGTTGTCTCATTCCTCACATGTAGGGTAGTGGGAGTTTATTGTTAGGCTTCCTCTGGAGAAACTATTAGAATATATCTCCTACAATCTTTTAATCTATGTCTGTGTAAAGACTCAATGTTTAGAGCCCAAATGAATTTTGCTGGTGTTTAAATTGAGGAGGCATCGCTAATGCCAAAGAGGATCATAATATGACAGTGGCAAGATTGGAGGACCTTGAGAACTGTGATCACAGAAAGGGAATGGAATTTAAAATTTGAAATACAAGCATCATAAAAAGATTTTGTGCTGTGATTTGGGATCTTACCATTAGAACAGAGAGAAGAAAAAGCTTGATCAAAGAATGACACAAGTAGCAGAAATGATGCAATGCTACAGAAGGAAAATTCAATTCTAGGATGTATCTGCTAGCAGAGGGAGGGAAAAGTGGATGTGACTGGATGAGGAGCATCTTCATAATTATTGTACAACCTCAGTGACCTGTGTTTGTAAAAGAGAGCTGAAGCCAGAAAAGCTGCAGAGAAAGGCTAGTAAGATGATGAGGGGAGTGGATAGAAAAACAAAAAGACCTTGTATTTTTTAGCCAAATTGAAGACTGAGAAAGTATTTAGCATAAGCCTGTATGCCTTGAATATATTCTTGTCTAAGACTGTTGGGAATGAGACTCTTTGAGTCAGATATTCCTACATCTGCTGATTTTGCTTCCTTTACTACTCACCATGGAATTTCTCTTAAAATACAGCAGCTCTTCAGAGACTTTGCATGGGGAATTAGAAGAATTTAAGTAAAATAGCATATGTGTAGATGCTTTCATCCTGTGTTGAACTGCCATTAGATGCATCTAAGGGGAAAAAACTGTGGGAAATGTGCAGAGTGAAATCCTGGCTCCAGCAAAGACAATGGTGAAAAGGAATGGTTATGGTGTCCCCCAGAAGCATAGTTAGTTTGAAATGAAGTAGTTTGAAGTAGTACATTTTTATGTTCATCTGATCTTTCCACCTTTCACATTCTTTGTTCAAATTTAGAAGTGTTAACTGTTTTTAAAGACTAAAACCCTGAGATTTTAAAAGACAAAAATTCCTGGAATGAAGAAAACAGGACAAGTACTGTTTTTTGATTTGAACAAATAATTATTAGGAATTAAAAAACCCTCACAAATCCTTAAGCACACTTTTTTTTTGAATGAAACATTCTTAGATTATGGGAGAGAGGAGAGTTGTAATTTTACTATGTCTTTCACTGTCACTCAATAAATTTTGAAGATTATTGGAAGCAGGTTCACACAAGACTCTGTTATTTGTCTTTGGAAATACACACGAACTCTTAGGACAGTTCATCTAAATCACTTTGAAACACCCAGCAGCCTGGTACTGTAATGCAAACAGAACTATTTTATAAATCAGTCAGGAGAGCTCATTCTTTAAAAGATATGCTGCATTACTAGAGGCAAAAAGCTCTCTGTTTTGTTATATAACAATGACAATAACTCAATTTAAGTGTATAATGACCCAAGTCAGCAGTCCACAGCAACAAAAATTTAATAGGAACCTTATCTAGTTTGCTGACATGTTCTTCTCTAGAAGCCATTATAGCTTTTTCAGTATACAAAACAATTGGCTCTAATCTTTAATATTGCTAAGCAGCAGGGGGCAAATAGGCATTTTAGCACAGCTTTGCTTTTTATAAACAGCATTTAAAATATTCACGTGCTCCTAGGCACAGAGCTGTATGTCAAATGTTTCTGAAGTTTGGTCATTAGAACAGGCTCTCTTGAAGTAGAGAAGCGTTTCTGCGCTCCCGTGATGCCCTTTAAAATGGATCGAATGTCACCTTGTTGCGAAGGCAAAAGATTCCAGTGAGGGCCTGCTTCAGGAGCAGCATGATTTCCGACTATCTCCTGATGTAAATTAAACCCATGATAAAATTAATGGGCCCCAGAGAACCCTTATAAAGAAAATTACTCTGTTAAATACAAAACCAAATGTAATTTCCTCCCTATTTCTTTCACTAGTTTTGTATATACTGCATGTAAAGAGTACATACTAATGCCTATATTGAGTAGGTTGTAATGGGCACTCAGCTTATGATATGGAGTACTTATTGGGGTAGTAGTGCTGAGACTAGGACAGCAACAGAATAAGAAACTGTCAGAAAAAAACACCTGTATTTACATCTCAGTTATGGCTGTTCAAAATTCATTCATTGTGTTCATTTAAATGCCATTTTTATACTTTTGCAGTTACAAGGCAATCAGAGGACAGTAAGTATAAACACATTTTTAATGGTTTTGGTAATGCTGCAATGCTTTAGCAGTGCATACTGGCCCTCCATAACAGAAAGGTGAAAACTAGTATGCAAAGTATCTGCTCTTTGCCTGAAACAAAAGATTTTATATAGAAGGCACTTCCTGAATCACTGAGTCTAGTCACCTGTCATCACAGGTTAGTAATTTTTAGTTTAGAAGGCTTTGCAGCAGATACGTCTCACCTCTCCTTGCACACAGGCCAACGAAAATAACCCAAGTACACTTTAATGCAGTGAAAGCCAAAGGTAAAGGTGGAGACATCCCTAGAAGAGAAATGGGAAAGAAGAGTGCATGGGGTAAAAAGCGCCTGTGGTGAAGGGGACATTTGAGAGATGTGAACGAGAAAGGGAAATCTAGAGATGAGGTATGCAAAGTGGAGGCATTTGGATGTGCTTACGGAGCTCCAACCTTGATTAAGTCACACCATGTTTGCCATAGGATAATGTCACAAACTTTGACAATTTTTTCACCTTGCCTGCCACATATTTGTGATATAAACCACTATACCTAAGCTAGTCAGGATAATCTCTCTTTATCCTAATGGAGAAAAATAGGCAATTTTAAGACAAGACTGGTTTCCAACATGTACTTTAGATGGGATGTGTTGGGTCATAGATGTGCCTAATTCTCTACATTGAGTCCGGTGGTTTTTTTGGTTTAGTTTGGTTCTCATTCTGTGCATGAGAAATATATCCTGCTAGTATGGGTAATTTTTGCCAGAAATGTTATTACAGGACACTTCCTCTGTGTCCAACTCATGCAGGCATGAAGCCATCCTCCCATGCATATCAATATGATTGTATATGATAAATGCTGTCTGTGCTCTGTTGTGATAGCTCTGATTGCCTCCTCCCTTTCTTTTTATTGCTGAGCTAGCAGACTGAGTTCAAAAGGTTAGTGTTTTTTCAGCCAGTGGTGTAGGAAACAGAAAACTTTGTGAAAAAGCTTCCTGAAGAAGGAGAATTTCTGGAGTTTGGATCCCTTACGTTATGTTATACTTTTCAGTGGCTGCTGACAACTTCCTATTTAGTATTGTCAATATTTTCTAGTGTTTCTTGTCTACAGAGCTTGTGGGGCCTTTTTTTATTTTAATTTCTAATTACCAAATAGTCACCTGACACCTTGTGAAGGGGATCTGAGGAAGAATGAAGTTGAAAGAGTGTGTCAACAAGGATGTTATTTGACAAGATAACTGTGCTGCTCCAGCAGCTTCCAGACTGCAGAAAGGGTAGTTTTGCTCTTGCATTCCCTGTTCCACCCCTGCTATCAGTTTTCACTTGCTTCAGCACATTGAATGGCCAAAGAGGGCTTAGAAAAAGCATTAAAAAAAAAGAAAAAGGGAAAGAAAAAGGAGAGGGGAAGAGTTCATAGTGCACCAGGACTACTGAAATTGAGAAGACAGGACTGTGTTACTGAGTGAATGTGCCTGCAGAAAGGAGGAAGGAGAAATTCTCCTTTTGGCAACAGCACGTTGTTCCCTGTTTTACCTGAGGACAAATGTGATAACTGTAGCCAAGCATCTGAGGAAATGAAAAAGAAGCTGCAATGACCTAGGAATGATGACATTTGCTCAGCAGCTGGATCAGGCAGGTGGTTTTCACTGGGTAGAGTCCTGAGGTTGAACCACTCTGCTGATGCTGGGATGCTGGGGGCTTACAAGACTTGAAGGGCTGCTCAGGAGGCTTTGCAGTTTTAGCTGTGTGAGCAGAAGGAGGCTTAGGGGCTCAACCAAATGTTTTCCATCAGGTTTAACAAAGAGAGGTAAATGTGGGAAAGAAAGAAAAGGTTTTGGAGGTTATGTTCATGTTTTTATTAAAGCAGTCCCACTGTGTTTCCTTTGGCTATTTTTCTGATTCCTCAAGTGGGGACCCTTAGAGATTAGGTAAAACACCATGGTAAAGCATTTCCACTTCTAAAATACAGTGCTGGGCTGTCATTAGACCCTTGAGTTGGCCTTAGGTCTTACTGTCTGTGGTTAGGAAGGAAACTTGTTTTACATGCACTAAAATGCCTAAAGAAAAGGCACCCTACCATGAAGCTGTTTTTATTCCAATTAAAACATCTTTGGGTTTTTTGAAACATTTAACACTTTTTACTTGCTTTTCTTTTTCCTTATGAAAAGTAGCAGAGTCCAACACCCCTAAAGAGAAAGTGAGCCTGTGTTTGATGGAGAGCTATTTGTTATCAGGTGGTGAAGTGTGAACTCGCCTTGTCTCACTAAGGAAGCTGACAGAGGCAACATCTCGTTTTCCTCCCTGTAGTAATTGCTGTAAGGCAATATAATTTTCGAAGTCTTGGGAAAGAAAAATTCCTGTTAGAGTAAGTCTTACTGATTTTATCGTTACTGACCTCATAACTCGCTGCTGACTGGCTTTTTACCAGCCAATAAGAACATTCTGGGTTCCTTTAAGAGGAAGTGGACTTAAGACAATGTCTGTCATGAAGTAAAACCATAGGCTCAGAGGATTTGACATTGTTTATTTCTCTTAGAACTCATTCATTATGTTTCCCATTCTTTTTGGATTTCAGAGGCTTATTTCAGAGAATGAGCAGTTCAATACTGATCTGTGCTAAAGCAAACACATGGTCCATCTGGTGAATTGCACATCTGTCTTCAGACAATAGAGGGCGATTGGACATTCTCCAAGGCGGTATTATGCCATAGGCCGTGCTTTGTCTTGTGTCTTACTACTGATTTCAGACTCTCTCATTTTTGTAGCGGTGTCTTCATATAAAGACATTTCAGTTTTGAACTTTTCCCTTCGAATGCTTTAGGGAGTTTTATCTGTGTTATCATATGAACACAGACTGTAAAATGAAAATATGGTATAAAGCAAGAATCCTGTAGTTGATTCAAATAGCTGATCACAGGGTTCCTCCTGCACAGAACCATTTGAAGCTTCAGGGCCCAAGCTTACAATATCTACAGAGACAGAGATTGGAGAAGACTAAATGATTATATAATGATGATTAAACACCAAAGCCTTTCTCTAATAAAGAAATGAGGTATGACCTAATTACTACTGTTTGCTAGTAAAGATTGGTCCATTTATCATTTTACTCTCTGTAATGGTTAAAGTATTTTCCCTCAATTTTCAATAAAGTGGAACTTTTGAAATATTTTCAAACTTTTGAGTTATCACTTATTGGGGCTCAAGTAGTCACAATTAAATTATGATGACCTGAGAAGTTATTCTGCCACAACTACCTTTGTGCTTTCAGCCCACCTCAGTACAGTGTAAAATGCTACAAGTTTAATGCTAGACCTTAAACTTATCAAAGTTCAATCTATTTTTTGCTGAGAAGTCAGCAGTTGTGACTGGAATGCACCAAAAGCATTCACATTATGGACTAGGTTGGCTCAGTTGACAGAGTAACCTATGAAGCCATAGAAATCTGGTCATGCTTCATTAAGAGCCAGAGTTCCAGCATTTTTCTCTGGTGTCCTGGTGTAAGGCCCCAGAAAGCTTGCTCGACGAGCCTCTGACAAGGGCTTAGGCTATTTTATGTACTCTGAGTTAGATGCACGGGAGAAATACCAACAATATATTCTCAAGAGGTCAAAACAACAAAAAGAACTTTGGTGGCAACTTCAGAATATCAGAAGGCTTTGGCAGAAGTTTAGAGCAGCATTCAATCAACATAAAGCACTTCACAAGGCATTAACTTAGCCCATTCAACTTAGCAAACTCCAAGTCCATCTGATTTTAAGCTACTCAAAGCTCCAAGAAGAGGGACTTAGAAGAAAGAGAAAAACGGACAGAAAGAAAAAATACAGAAAAGAAAAAGTATCAGTACTACTCCTGGTTCCAGCAGTATTCAGCTGATAAAAATTCCAAGAGGAGGTAGGGTCAAAACACATGCTTTCTGCAGGTCCTGGGCTAAATAGCCTTTGGTTTTGTGGGCCCTTCCTCTAGCTGGGACTTTCTGACCACGCTGGGGCTGGACTGGAGCTCCAGGAGGGGTGTGTGGAGCATTGCCTCCAGCATGCCAGGGATTGGCGGCCACTGTGGGGCCGGGATAAAGGCCCTGGGGGAGGAGTGGCTTATGTGAGGCAGGGCATCACCTCAGCAAAGGGAAACTCAGCCTACTGCTTTACACCCCCCCCGTCCTGGAAATGTTTTGAGCCAGAAATCCTTCCAGTCTTTTACACCTGGGAAGAGTGATGGAAAGCTGTATTTGACTCCTTGGGATGTCCCATGCAAAATAATTTAAATGTAGAGATATATCTGCCTTCCACACCTGACTTTGAAGGTGTTTTTCAGCAACAGGAGAGCAATGGCAGCAATAACACGGGTAGTAGTTGAATTAGATGGCACACTCACATTTTTGGATAAAATAACATTTGTTTTAAACTATGGTACAGAATAAATAGCAAGGCCTTTGACAGCCTTGCCAGAATCCATAATTTTCTTTCTTGGGCCAAAGGTGTCATGACACTAATGTTTGTGATTTAAATAGAATCACAGTTACAGTAGAATTTGTTTGTGATTCTGGGGTCTGTCCCATATCTGGCTGGAGGGACAGCCTTTTCCCTGCTACTTTGGGGTTTGCACAGTAGTGTTTTACCTGTGTTAGGTTCCTGTGCTCCAGATTAAGTGTTGCCCTGAAGAGAAAAGTGAATATCAGCTGGCCAGCTGACAGTGAGCTTTTTGCCATAAACTTTGCTCAGCTTCAGACTGTTGATGAACCGTGAGGCATCTTTACTAGCAAACCCATGTGAGGCCCTATAGGTGGAACGGTGAAGGCATCAGGTGTTTTAAACTTGTAATGTCCAGTGCTTTCCAGAAGAAGGACAAGTCCTTGTAGTTCTTGCTTGAAGTCCAGACACTTTCAGGAAACCTGTTTTTATTTGTCCAGCCAGGTGTGGGAGAAGAGGATTGTAAATGAATAGATCAGGTGATTTAGCTGAAGAGTTTGCTTTCAAGATAGCAAGCAGCACATGTGCTTATTATTAAGCACATATGCTTATTGCAATTCCACCAGCATACTCAGAACTTCCTCAATGAGACAAATATTGAAGCTAATTTCCACTGGTCCCATGGAGCTGTAGTGTCTAATCATGTCTATTGAAGTGACCTTTGGAAAAAACAGAGTAAATGACAAACTCATCAGAACTTTATTAGGACACTTTTGCCTCATTTCATAGCCTTTGAAACCCTCAATAAAAGTGTTTACTGCTGCCATTGCTGGTGAAGGAATAGACATAAAAAGATTTTTACAGTTTTTCCTTAGTATTTCTCCTTTTTAAAATTTTGAATTTGATTGAATTCAAACAAGGATCGATGTATGGATTTTTCCACAGCAAAAGTACATTGCCATGTGTAGCTACTGTTCCTAGATGATCTGGGATTTTGCTAATAATTGTAGTGAACATATTAGCTTCATTTTTCAGAAATGAGAAATGGATTGACTGATAAAGCATAAAAGCTTAGGTAGAATAGGTGTGAAAGGTATTCAGTTCATTGCAAAGTTGTTTGTCCTGCTAGGCTTGGTATTGTTAGAGCACAAAAATGGAGGCCATAGGCTTATGGTCTGCTTCTCTGCTGGTAGCCTGCATAGGTGTGTGTCTTTGCTTTACAGGCAAGTCAGGAGGTTTCTCTCTCTTGCCACTGTTTTTGTCCTCTATCATTTCTATTCCCTTGACCTTTACCTCTGCTGATGCTGGAGTAGATGAGATGGTGCTCTTGACACCTAGAATTTTAGAAAATGTTCAGTTTAACTTTAGGCCTAAATCTTTCAACTTAAGCTTTAAATAAAAGATGCTCACTGTTAGGTCTTTGGTCCTCTGGAGAGCTGAAATTCATTGCTCCATAAAACCGTACTATTGCAGCCACAGTATTGTGCTTCCTACTCCTCTCCCCATGCTATAGATTTTATGATTTTGCAATGCACTCTTTGTACTTCAGCTATAGAAAACTCCTTTTATTTTCCTTGGTTTTGCCAAGAGAGCTTAGCAGCAGATCCTTTACACCCTCAGAGAAGAACTCTAGTTGTAGTGGTTTGCCTGTCCTGTCCCTTACCCTGGGTTCCAGAGTTCCCAGGTACTGTTGTGCCCCACATAGTGCTTCAGGGGACATCCCTGCTCCTCCTGTGTCTCTCTATTTAAAGGAAGCCCAACAAGGTGGACATGACCTGTTCTGTCTCCTGAGGTGGACTATCTGGGATCCTGTGCTCTGGGATTGCAGGGCACATTGTGAAATGCCTTTTGCCTTCAGTCTGGAAATACCATCTGGGTTGAGTCTAAATTTGTGTGTTATTGAAGTGGGTGAATTGGTCTCGTGTTCCCCAAAGAAGATGAGAGAAGGAATGAGGAAAATAGCAGTGAGTTCCAGCAGTGCAACAGATCAGTTGGGCTACTGTCTGTAAAGGTCTGTTTCATTCATCATCTGCAAGATAATTATGTGAAAAACCTCGATTTCTATTAAATTGTACCATCTGTTTATTAAAGCAATTATTTATAGTGTTTCTCCAACTGTAGCTACATTTCCTCACCTCTGATGTGAGAGCTGACTTTCAGAGGCCTCCCACAGACTGTTTCTCCTTGTAAATATATTCTTCTTACCATTTTTCATCTAGGCTAAACACAAGTGAAAAGGCCAAACTTTCGTAGGTCTCTGTGTCTGTCACACACACACACACATAAGGGGACAGTGAGGCTCTATACTTTGGAATATACAATGAAAAAGAAAAAAAAAGACATCTGTTTTCAAGATAATTGATTTTCATACGTTTTAAATGTATAGTGCATAAAGAGCTGACTTAGCATTTTATAGAATATCAACCATTTCCCCTCAATTCCATCCATATTTTGCATGTGGAATTGAGTATTCAGTTAGGCGCAAAGCTATGGAAGCAAATTTTCCTGATTCTAATTGCACTGCTTGCTTCAGTTCCCCTTGTAATAGTATTTAGAGTCAGTTGAACATGCAGTTTATCCTCTATGTACTTTAAGTACCTGAAAATTTAGCTCTGCATACATATATATATGTACACACACATGCACACATGAATATTAGCTGAGTTTTGCAATGATCAGATCCTTTACTTTAAAATGCAGGCCACTATGAAAGAAGTAATTATGAAATTTATATTTGCTAGCATCTTTGTATTTATTTTATTTTGTAAGATATCCAAGGCAACAAGTAATTCAAGGGAAAAAAGCATTGCAATAATAGGGAACAGGAGGTCACTGAAGAAACTTTAGAATGAAATTTCAAATATAGTAGAAAATAAAAGATGTTAGATCACTTTCAAAAGCTATCAATTCAAAGAAGCTTGACACTCAGAAAAAGTCAAAAGGCATTAATGCATTTTAGTACCTCCTGCATAGGACCTAGAAGTAGCTGTTGCTTATCAAAAACAGTTTTCACACTTTATAAAAAACAATGATTCTAGGAGAAAAATAGTGCTATTAAATAGTGCTATTATTTCATTGTTATTACCCTCAGCTTCAGGATAAAATCTGATGGCTACTGTAAAACTGCCTAAAAGGAAGCAGTACTAACTCCCAGTACATGTGTAAATTTTCCTGTAATTACTGAGGAATGCTGGTTTCTGCACTTTCCCCACGAGCAGAGCAGGGCTGTGGGGAGGGCAGACACAGCCGCTTGCAGTGGCTTGGAGCCTCAGGATGCTGCCACAGCCCCGGCTTCTGGCTCCCTGTCCTCCTCTCTGGGGAGATGTGGCTGCCGCAGCAGAGATGTGAATTTACAGCTGCTTGTTGTGACCAGGGTGATGTGGGGCAGGCAGAGCATTCCTGTGAATCTGGCCAATGCCCTTTTTATAGGGTGAAATCCTATCCTCGTTAAATCAATGGGATATTTGCCATCACAGGGCCAGAGTTTCTCCCAGAAGTTACTCATTGTAATCTGAGATAGACAGGCAGACGTCACTGGGACTGTTGAAAAAAAATCCTCAACTTGCTCTAGTTTGCTCCTGCTAGGTCCAGTTTTCCACTGTTTTGTATATGAAGTTTAATCTTTCACTGTGCCCAAGGTCTGGCAGCCTGGGAATTAGGATTACCCACTTTCTTTATGCCCCCAGGTACCAGCTAAAATTGCAGGACGGAGCTTTTAGCTCAGGCTGCTCCAGAAGGCTGTGCAACAGGGTGGATGACCTGGAACCCACATTTCATCTCCTGCTTTTCCTTTACCAAATCTTTTTTCTCCCTGGCTGGCAGGGTGATGGTGGTACAGGAGGTCTTTTCCCTCCCTTCTCTCTCCTCCTTGGTGCAAGTGAGATGGCTGCAGGGGATGCAGGCAATGGAAAAGGACAGGGTTTTGAAACACAGGGAAGCACATCTGTTGTTTCTCAGATTAGAATTGAGCCTCTAACAGTTGCCTGACAATTTGCAAGTTGGATTTATAAATCTGCCATTGTAAGAGGCTGAGTTATAAATGCACTGTGCAGTTTATAGAACCTGCCAGCAAATCTTAACTGCAAATCCTTGATTTATAAACCATCTTTTAAACCTGTAATTTTTAGTTCAGTTTTTACTGAAGCTTTTCAGTACATGGTAAGTCAGAGAAAAAATTTCCATATCCTAAACAGGATTAACAAATCTTAAATCAGATCTGTAAGTCCTAGAACAGATTTACAAATCATACCAATAAATCCAAAATAAAACTACGCCTTCTTTTTTTCTCCTTGGCTTACAAATCCTGATTTTGCAGATGCCTGGTAAGGAAGTGATTTATAAAGTATGAATTCAAAGCTCAACTGTCAGCATGATCAACTCTGAGAGGTCTGGCTCTCACATCTTATCTGAATGCTTTGATTTACAAGCTGTAGTCAGGCTCTCTCTATCAGAGATTTTCTCCTGAAACTTGGAGTTGTTTATTATGAGATCTACAAAAGGTTAGACTCTCTCTATACCACAGTTTGACTGGCCTGGCAGTGTTATGGAAAAGGTGATACCTAATCAGATTGCAGCTGGCAAAAGTGCTCTGCATAACATTTGGTTGTCAGAGAAAACAAACAGCAGCTGAGCAACAAATTCTTGAAATGTTAATAAGCTGAGATCCCTGACTCTTTCTTCTTGCATGCATCAGTAAGGCACAGTGCACACCTTCAACAGCTACAAGGACAGAGGTGTAGGTTCACAAGCTGCTTTGCACTTGTTTAAGTCCCATTAGAGGCAGGATGACACATAGGTTACTCAGTTTACTGAGTATATATGGGCTTAAGCACATGCTTCAGCTTGTGTTTTAGTACACTGCTGAACAGGATTGTGGCTGATTCTTTTTCAGATTTGAGATTGGATTTTCTTTCTAACTCATGTCAATATCTTTGAAATTCATACAAATAAAAATGCCAGACAATTAAAAATACATAATTACAGAATGCATTCTGGAGGCTGAAATCAATGCAATAATCTCTCTCCTTCTGATGAAAAAAAATCTCCACAAACAATCAAAAGCAGCTTCAATGACAAGAGAATATTTAATTTATGCAATATTTATGTGAATTTGTTCCTACTTGACAGATTAGCTCCCACTAATCAGATAAGTAATTTAAAAATCACTTTCTATACTCCAGAGTGATCACTTTAAGTGCCCATTTTTTTCTTTATTGATAGTCAGGATTTTCTTTATCTCATCTAACATGTTTTCTTGCTACCTACTCTTCACCTCCTCTTTATAGATTAAATACTAAGAATTCTTTCACATTAAAGAACTTGGTGAATAGCCTGTGTCCATCTACTGTTTGGACTCACTCACTGACCTGTGCATACACCTAGTATTTCAGAGGTTGCTTTCATTATTGTTTGAACTCCTTGAGAGTTTTCAGGCATCTTTGTATCAAATAAGCATGTGCCTGCCAAACCCAAATGATACTAACTGCAGCTACCAGAAAGGTGTTTAATTTGGGCTGAATTTTGGTGGACTATTACTTGATTATTTTAATGTTCCCTCCTAGGCTTAAAACAGACTGGGGGATAGCCAGTCAGTACTGCTCAGTACTCCGGTCTTGTTACTCCTGGTGCTTCTTAGGACTTCCGTGCTAAGTTCAAGACCATCACACTGCGGCAGAATCCATACACACCCAGGAAGTCCATTACTCTTTTCTAGTAAATTCACTGAAACTCCTTAGAAAGTGAGTGGCATGTTTCTGATGCAGCTAAACATCTAACTTTTACTGTGATAAATGGTTGTGATTTGACAGACAGCTACCTGGATTTGAAGAGATGAGATCCGATGTGCTGGTGCCTACTGATTACACAGTGATTATTTAAATCCTTGTTTGTTGTTGGGAGCTGTTTACTGAACACAGCAGCTCATCAAGAAGAGACTTCCCAATCTGAACAAATAAATTGTGTAATCCTAATAGCAAACAGAGTGTTACAGAAATAATGAAAGAATTTAAGGGGGGTGTGTGGGGGCTGGAGCATGGATGAGTAACTTTGTCGGCACATACATCCCTCACTGGTGCCTGTCAGTAAACTTTCAGGGACCAAGCAACTTAATGGCAGGGCAGCAGTTGTACTGATAACAAGATATTACCAAAAGATAAACATAATTACAACCATTGGTCTGTGTGGTTTATTTTTTTTTTTTTCAAAAACCTAGTTATGATAGTGGTATGGTTTTAATAAAGTATGGAGCTGTTCCAGAGTAAGCAAGTATCTATTATGCTCAGGAAAACTGTGTTTTACTTTACTTGTGCTTGGTTTTACCCCAAGCATACCAAAACTACCTCACAAAGAGCTATGGGATTTGAAGAGACATTTGACTTATGATGAAAAGAAGAACAGGAATCCAAAAATTTGCTTTGTGGCTTCTGTGGTTTTAACAAATCAGAGGAAATCTCACATATAAAATGGCATAAATATGTTTACTCTACTACCTTGGAGGAATGGGTATGTAAAACTACACAGACAAAGCTTACGCAGATCTGGGAAACTGTGGAGTAGAAGAAGTTGTCCCTCTTTTTGTTACTGTAGTTGGCATACATAAATACCTAAAGAGGCGTTTGGATTTTCTCAATTACAGATCAAAATTTCTTCCTTGAAAATCCTTCCCCAGATAAACTAGAAACCCTGCAGATTTTATATGAGCAAGGGCATAGTAAAGAGTTTGAAGTGAAGGTCTTTTCTGTTTGAAGTGAAGGTCTTTACTGCACTGAGCTGGAGGAGAACTAGAACATCCCAGGGACCTTATGTGAATTGCCAGTGTATGACATCCTGTAGTGGCAGTCTAGGCTACAGTAATAAATTTGAGAATGGACTTTTTATGATCTGAGTGTACAGTGACACTTCAATAGCCCAGAATTTGATTTCACAATTGTATGTTTGGTTTAATCCCAATTTGTACCAGAATAAACTGGTAAAAATTCTGGCCCATGATATAAATGGTAGAGATTATAAAAATGTGCCCCTACTCTTCTTGGAAGACTCTATTGTTTCCTTTAAAACCATGAAAAATCCTTGATTGAAAGCAGAAAGCAAAACATTTATTTCAAGTTGTTCCAATGTGATTTACAATGTCTCAGTTTATTTAACCAAACCAAGAGGTATCATCTTGGGACAACTTGATGTTAAAAACTGTAGTTTTAAATTTTCGGGTTTTTTTCTAAACTGTATTTTTCTAAGGCACAACTGTGATTTTTCCATCATTTGAAGTGCAAATAGCTCATACTTCCTTCACCTCAATGGGTCAGCCTTCCCTGTCTGTACTGCAGCACAGATTACTTCAGGGACTTCTTGCAGTACAAAATGGGAACTGTGGTTGGAAAGCAGTTCGGAGGAAGTGTGTTGCTTTGTGAAAACGGGGGTGTTTGGCTCCTAAAATACAGTTCTTATGAAGCATTGTGACAGCTTACAAGGATCATATTGAACAGAGAACCAAAGTGAAGCATTTGCTTATAGGACTGCTGAGATGTTTTGCCTCAGTTAAAAGAAATATGTTCATATTTCCCCACAAAAATCTTCAGCCTTTGGCTAAAATAGTTTTGTGTGTGTTTTTTTTTTAACTCTCTTTGCTTTCATGTGCTTGTGGATTCACCCCCCCTCCCCCCGTAAAAATTATACTTAAAAGACATGACTAGTGGAAAACTATATTTTGAGAACATTTCCACACATACAACTATATATGAAAAAAAATTGGTTTGGTCTGTTCTTTCCACCATTATAATGGACAGTTTGGCACTGGTATTCACACATGAGCATGTGCAAACACAGCCCAAGCTGGCTGATATATTCAAAAGGAGTCCAAGCATTAAAGAAAAGCCATTACATTTTTCTCTGTGTTATAAAAGACTACAAGCATTTCTCAGCACAGCAAACAGAGAGATGGGTAAATGTGTTTTGTATTTAACTTTTGAGGTTTTCAGCTTGTTCTGGACAGAAAATACTGAACAATAAGCTGTTACTCTTCTCAGCTCTACCCAAACCTACCTCCACACTCCCACAAGGGAGGGGAAAAGAAGAAAGCTCCTTCTGGGTAGCTGGAAGATGGAAAGGCTCCTTTGTGAGACAAGAGAACAGCAACCCTCCATACTATCTTCTCTGTGTGAGAGAACAAAGACTGTTTTCCTGGCCCTTTGCCTTGCCTTCCCCTCTTCTCCCTTGGTGGTGGAAATCATCCAGCTCTCACGTCCCAGCAGCCCCTGGCAGCGGGGAGGAACTGCTCTGGCTTCTCTCTTTGTTAAGTCCCTTGTGAATTAGTCTCAGATTTGATAGGGATTCTCTGTCTTTCAGGAAAAAATGCATGTTATTGGAGCAAGTTTGCAAATGTGCTGGTTTACAGAGCTTAAAATTATTGTTAACCTTTCACGGAGTCTCACAAAGAAGAAAGGAAAGCAACCTTTTACGAACTGATACCATTCTTAACAGCTCCTTCAAGGAGTCCTAGTATCAGAGGAGATTTAAAGTGTAGAAGAGAAAGACTCCTGAAGGGATAAACTTTTTTTTATGTCTTTGAATTACAGGTCAGGCTTTGCTTTATAACAATGAAAAAAGAAGTCAGAGCAGGTATTGACTTCGCAATGATGTAGATCAGGCTTGTGTACTCATGCAGACATAAATGAGAATTCAAAGCCAGACACCATCTCACAGAGGGAAGAAATGGAAAATTAAACCTCTCATTATTGCATTGGAAATTATAGGATTATATCTATCAGCCATAGCATATAACAAATGTTGTAGCCAGCTTTGCTGAGTGGATTTGCAAGGCTCTGGAAACTAGACATTTAGAAATAGTAGTTAAATAAGAAAATAGTAACTGCAAGCTATTTTTTATCTTTGTGGCATATATATAACTTACATCTTTCTTAAAAGGAGAAGAATTATCTCTTCAGCCTCATCTGTGTTGTAAGGTAGACTTCATTGCAGAATAAAGGAGCAGCTTAATAAAGACCATATCCTTAAACATCTGCATCCATTCGATCAGTAGATCAAATCACTGCTTCCCTTAGGTGTATTTGACCTGACCCTATTCTATCTGGCTTCACTTGCAGCAGTGATTTAATTCATAATGTTTAATTTTCAATTATTAATACCTGTCTATGCTGTCAGTTTATTTAATAAACATTCAATATTAATCTAATTCAACAGGGGGATGTTTAAAATTGAGGAAGTTCTGCTTTTTTTTCACTGCTATTATCAGTTGTTCTGAACAAAGCAGACTATATAAGAAAGAAAAAAAATCCAATAGTGACATTTAGAGTTCAACAGTGAGCAGCACACCTGCTGTCAAATGTTTTTCTTTGACTTCTTGACACAATAAAAAAAGACTAAGAGATTTTTTTCCCACTGGCACTTAAAAATATTCAGGAGTTAATGTGTTTCTGAGGAAGAGAAGAATTTGACCTAAGTGTTTACTTTTACCATTTCAGATTCTTATCCAGTACAAATATGCTTCCAAACGCAATGGACTAGGGATTAAAGCCATGCCCAGGCATAGTGGGTATTCCAGGTTTCTCAGGCATCCATGTTCAGTGAATGGAAGGGATTGTTAAACCATACTAAATAAGAACAAAAGTCCCAGTGAAGTATTCCCTTACTCAGAAACAGCTTTCTGTTTCAATCTCGTTATTCAATTACATCATGGGATACTGTGCAGGAGACATTGAGCCAGAAACGCTTTAATCAAAAAAAGAAACTGAAAAGGACTTCTTCTCTCAGTATCATTTTATTGAGACTAATATTGTTATTGTCTACAGTGTCCATATCAAAGAATCTGTATTGATTTAATCATTTCAGGCAAGGTTACAGAGAGAATCCTCAAGACACATCCATCAGCATATATTTATGGAGATCAGTGCCCTCATACTGACTTACAACAGCCCAGGGTTTAACTGGTAACTTCAGCCCCCAGCCCTCTTGGTAAGTTTCTGGATGAACTCTGGCTGGTTCACTAGGCAATAATCAGAAAAGGGAGCACCTTCATCTGAAAAGATGTGGTACATACTGTTCTCCAGTAAGAGCTGGCTGCTTTTTACCATGTGAAAGGCGGCAAGAGACTCTGTCATTGCCCTTGCCCTCCACAGTGGTGTCGGTGCCTCTGCTGCCAGCACAAGACTGGACCTGTTTCTGTGCTCAGGGGACATGGAGGGCTGCCAAGAGCTGATGGCTGACAAGGGTAAGAGATAACTAGGAATGCAATGAGGTAAGGAAAAGCTTCTTGGTTTTCCTCCTCCTCTAGCACACCCATATGTGGTCAACCACAATCTGGACTGAATACTGTGTTTGAATCAAACCAGATGAAATAACCCTTAAATCAGCCTGTGACAAGGCGAGAGAGAAAGAAGGTTATGATTGCTCCAGTTTGGCAGTGCTAGCTTGGTGTTTCCATGAAAAGTACTGCGTTTTTTAAAACCACGAATAGACTGGTTTAAGCCATTGCTGTAATTAGGCCTTTGGTGATCCTAATTAGGGGTTTGTCAGCCAACACAGAATGGCATTTGAGAACATGTGTAGGGTCTGAATGCCAAAATGTAGGGGCTTGGTTTGCATATCTGTTAACTAGTTGCCCAAGGGAATTTTCATCTGCAACATGCCTTTTGGTAAGCCATGTGCTCAGTGACAATGATAAGGAAGGTGGCACAAACAGGAGTGTCTCACTCTCAGTGCTCAGTCTTCCTTTGTTCAAAAGATTTCTGCTGCCACACTAGGGGAGAAATGATAACACACACTTATCAAGCCACTGTGACATATCAACAGCAAAGGTGAGATTGAATCTGGGCATTATCTGACCAGAACATCTTCAGAAGAGAGAGCCAACGGCCTCCATGTGTCAATTGTCTGTCAAAGTGTCTGGCTGATGGCTGTAAATGGCAAATACAGCCTCTGAAATACACATCAGTTCTGGAACAATTTGCTAAGGGGAACAGGTCATGAATGACTTAACTATCACTAATAGTGATCTGTAATTATTACCTCGTTAGGCTGTGTTCTCTTACAGCCACCCCCCGGGAGAAGGAACGAAGGCAAGGGCACACTTTGGACAGATCTCCCCCTACAGATCTCTCAGTGGGATTACCCTTGTGTTTAGCCTTGCTGTTGAAATAATCAATTACGTTCATCTTCTAATTAATGAACTAGTATCCATTTCATAGGACATGCTCATGCCGTAATTACTGCAATTGTGTTACCAGTGGAGCACTCGGGGAGCGAACGTGTGTAGAGTGCTGCTGAGCTTGAATTGCATGCTGTGGGGAGGCAAGGGGGATGTTTCCTCTGCTCTGGAGAGGACCTTTTTTTATAATGAGAAAATACAGAAAAATCTGATCAAAGTGCCACTAATGAGACAACATATTTTTCTCTGGTTTACAGTGTATTAACCATACCCTTCTCTTTTATGATGAGAATTAAGGTTTTAGTTTAAGCATTTGTATTATCTCAACTGCAGGAGAAAGTCTATTCTGTACAGTAGGAGAAGTCTGCAACTCACTATGTGTGAAGAAAAAAGGTGCATTTTTCATCCTTCTATTTTTTTATGTTATGCTGTTGAAGAAGGAGCAGTCAACAGCTAACTCATGTAAGCACAGTTAACTATAGGGAGACAGCAAATGTTAGTTCAGACAGCAGATGTTAATTACAAAACCTAAGAAACTGAATTTGCCTTAATCTTGTCAAGATAGAAGGGACAAAGACCATCTCAGAGACCACTGAATCATTCCTCAAAGGACTACGCATGCCCAGGGAGACAGGTGAAAAGTGCACTGTGAGGATGACTACTGGCCTTCATCAGAAAGACCCCCGAAGAAGAGGAGAGGCCTTCCTCAGCGCGACCACCAGAACACACAGCACATGCTTGGCCCGTATGCTAATGATATTATTGACTTCTGAGAAATAATTTGTATAACCACACCTGTTCCAAGGAATGTGATGAATATTCATAATTTAACCCTTAATACTGTGTTGTAGAGAGCACCAGTGTGTGTGTTTGGAGGAGCGATCCCCACACACCCGGCGCGCCGAATAAAGCAAATACCCACTTCTCTGACTCTGTCTCTGAAGTGTCTCCTGGCCCGGTTTCGGCGCGATTCATCTGGCACCCCGAGATGGGACCCTCTCTGCCTGGCTGTTGGATCCAGGGGTAAGCAGACCTCCCAGTCGTGACCCTGAATTTTCAGGGAGAGCTCAGCTGTCCTTTGGCTCACGGTGCAGGCAGACCAGGACCATCTGCAACCATCTGCACCAAATTAAGGTATTTGCTATTCCTTTTAAACACAGAAATACCTGCAGGTCCAGGGTTTGAGTCCCTGAGGGTGGGTTGAAAGTCCCAAGGAACACTGGCTCTCCCAAAATTAGTCCTGGGCAAGAGAAAAAGTACTTTTAAAGGGGTGAGACCCCCAGGGGTTGGACCCCACTGTGAAAGGTACCTTTAAGGGGTTGGACCCCGCTGTCGTGTGCTATTGTACTGCTATTTTTGTTTTGTCTGTTGCTATTCTGCTGCTGTGTGAGTGAGAGTGGATGAGACGTGCTGTCAAAGTGCAAAGTGAGTGAGGAGCTCTATCTGCGGTTCCGTACCCCGGCGACGGGCTCAGCCAGAGAAAAGCGAAGCGTTTGGCAAAGAGTGAATGAGGATAAATCATATAAACCCTTGGTTTGGAATTCAACCTTACTATCCGAAGGGGGGTGGATTTTAGAGGACAAAGATTTTAGTTACTGAATTAAGAACACGCAGGCCCCAACACTTTTCTAATATAGCCCCAGCTAATTTCCCTTTTGAAATCCTGTGCCTAGTGTGGAAACAGTTGTGAAGCTCGAGTTTTTGTGTACATGTATTAGAAAGTGGTATTGTCTATTAGAAAAAGTGGACAGTGTCCAAGTTGCTGGAGGAGAGAACTTGGTGTTAGACAAGACTGGCAGAGCGTGGCTTTGTGGAAGGAAGGAGTTGGTTCTCTGATTTTGGGGGTTTTTGGCCGTGGAAGAGAAAAAAGAGAGGGAAAAAGGACAAAAGAGGCAATGGGATCAGCAGAAAGTAAGGAAATAACCTGGAAAAGTCCGCTAGGATGCATGCTGGCACATTGGAAAGAGCTGGGGGGAGTGCCTGGAGGGAATATGAAAAAGACCACCCTAATTAAATATTGTAATCAGTGGTGGCCACTCTACAGATTGGATGATGGTGAAAAATGGCCAGAGAATGGCTCTTTAAGATATAACACTCTATTGCAATTAATGTTATTTTTAAGGAGGGAGAATAAATGGGATGAGACCTCCTATGCAGATTGTTTTTTTACCTTAAGACGCAAACCAGAGTGGCAGAAACAATGTGGCATCAATCTGGCACCACAGGACTCTAGGGTCGTCCTCTTAGAAAAGGAGGCAAAAGGAAAAAACTGCATGAAGAGGTGCTGCTCATCATGCCGTATTGGGCAAAGATGTTTAAAGCTCAAAGCTGAGAGAGACCAGGACCTCTTGGAAACCCAGGAGTTAATGGGGCGCAGTGGTGGCACCCTAACATCAGGAACAATGTCCCCAGTGCCCCAAACATCCTCAGAGGATAGTGGGGATGAAGGAACAAGTGAGACTGGCTCAGGAATATAATCCAGAACTAGGAGCAAGGCCCCTGTAGAAAAGAAGCTCATAGCACCACTTAGAAAAGTGGTGGGGCCAGATGGGGGAATAACAAAAGTTAAAACACCATTTGCAGCTTTGGATTTAGATACCTGGAGGGAAGCAGCCAGAATGTATAGAGAAGACCCTGAAAAGGTAGCAAAGAGGTTTGAATTGGTTGTTAGAAATCAAGATATTGATTGGGAGGATATAGACCTCATGCTATCAGAATTAACTGAGACAGAAAAAGCTGCTGTAGTATCCACAGCAAGAACACACGTGCAGGGGCAGGTAGCGGCTGGGACATTGCATGGAAATGTAGATAACATTTTTTCTACAGGAGATCCACACTGGGACCCCAATGATCCACAAACATATCCGTTCTTAGTTAGATACAGGAAATTAGTACACTGGGGGCTTCTAAATGCTATACCTAAAACAGTTAACTGGTCATTGTTATTCAGTATTCACCAAGAAACCACTGAATCCCCAGGCACATTTATAGAAAAATTAAGGGATAATATGAGAAGACACACTACAGTAGACCCAGCTTCTAAAATTGGGCAGCAACAGTTAATATCCTTATTGATGGGGCAATCAGCACCAGATATACGTAGAAAACTGCAAAAGATTAAGGAACCAGATAACCGAAACTTAGAGAAACTTCTAGCAGTGGCATGGGAAGTTTATAAAAACAGGGCACAGCCCCACACAGTTGCAGGGGCCCAGGCCAGGGGATCGGGATTCCCCAGGGGCGGGAGAAGGGCCCCACCCAGAGGACAAAGGCAGCAACGCCCAGGCTCAGACCGATGTCTGTTATGTGGTCAGCCCGGGCACTGGAAACGAGATTGTCCTATGAACCATGCCACGACCCCAGCGCCACAATCATCAGCGCCACCGGGACCAGTGACTGTAGCACAGCTGTACCAGGAGTGCCGGGGACCGGTGGGTCCCTCCCTAGCCGACCTGCTGGTCAAAGTTAAGCTAGGGGAACAGGAGGTGGAATTTTTGGTGGATACTGGAGCCACATTCTCAGTCCTGAATCAGACTTTGAGTCCTGTCAGTAATGATTATGTCCAAGTTGTTGGGGCTACAGGGAAAACTGAGAAAGCCTATTTTTTGAGACCCTTAAAATTTACATTAGGCAGAAAGATGGGAATACACCAATTTCTATATCTTCCAAACTCGCCTAAACCCCTGCTAGGCAGAGATCTATTAACCTGGTTAGAAGCAAAAATAGAATTCACAGAACAAGGAATGAGACTACAGGTTCCTGAAGAAAAATTAATTTTGGCCTTAAGTTTAGCAAATGTCCCTGAAAAAGGAGGAATACCCATAGATGATGAGATAAGAGGTCAAGTAATCCCACTAGTATGGGATGTCAAAATCCCGGGAAGATCAAAACAAGCTTCCCCAGTGGTTATTGAATTATTAGAAGGGGCACAGCCAGTGTCAGTCAAACAATATCCACTAAGGCATGAAGCATGAGGGGGTATAGAACCAATAATTGCCAAATTTATCAATCAAGGGTTGCTGAGAGAGTGTAGGTCCCCCTACAACACCCCAATTCTACCAGTACAAAAGCCAAACAGAAGTTATCGGTTAGTTCAGGACCTGAGGGCAATAAATGCAATAACAAAAACGCTGCATCCCATAGTAGCCAATCCTTACACTTTATTTACAAAATTACAAAGTGAATGGGTGTGGTCTTCAGTTTTAGATTTAAAAGATGCTTTCTTTTGTCTGCCATTAGCTAAAAAAGTCAGGAAATTTTTGCTTTTGAATGGGAAAACCCCAAAACAGGGAGAAAGTGTCAGCTCACATGGGACTGTAATGCCCCAAGGATTCAAAAATAGCCCCACGATATTTGGAGGTCAATTATCCCAAGAACTGTGTCATAAATTAAGACTTCGCCAATTAGCAACAATTTATGGTTTATTAATTGTAGCAAGTAGAAAGTGAGCAAATTTACAGCGCTGGGTGACAGGGGGAGTCTGCGCTCCGCCGCTGCCACGTCAGTATTCTAGCTGGCCCCCCTATTTATATGATTTTACTTCCGTCTTCGTGGATTGCTTTTAACCACTCTGCGCATGTGCCACTTGTTGCTAGGGGGTCTTCTTTTGCCTTCCGGTGGTCGTTGAGGATGAAGGAAGTAGTCTTCCTCTTCTGTCCTCTGTTCGACCTTTTGTTCCTTGTCCATTTTTAGAAGAAGAAGACACAATATTTGGCATATCATCTCTTTTTTGTTCTTATATGGAAAAAAAAAGCTGAACACAGTGTTTGGCATGCTACACTCTCCTGTTATGCAAGCATCTGTACAGCAGTACAGTAGTTGCAGAAGCGATACTTAGCAATACATATCTTGAGTATATTTGATTATATATATATATATATATTGTTTTAAAGGAAGCAATACTTGGCAATACATATCATGAGTATATTTGATTGGCAATACATATAAGTATATTTGATTACATATATTGTTTTAAAGGCATCCTTTTTAATAAACAATACAATCTTTCACAATCCCCCCTTTTTCTCTTTATACTCTATTGTTTATTAAACAATCTCATCTTCAAAAGTCTTGATTTTCTTCTAGCAATTTCTGCACCTATTATAACAATCACAATGCATTATACCCTTTTTGCAAAAACACTCATAATTTTCGCGTTTTATATTGCATTCACAGTAATCATTTTTGCTTTTATTTCTTTCATTACGCGCAGCTTCATACTCAGCAGTAGTAGTTAAAATAAGCAATTTTGCTACATTAAATCGCTTTTTAATAAAGTGTAAAATATATTTTATGATACAAGGTCTAAATATAAGGCCCAAAATTAACAAAATTAAAGGCCCGGCCAGAGCAGACAACAAGGTGGTCAGCTATGGTGAAACATCGAACCATCCTTTATACTAAGATTTTCTTGTTTTGCGATCCTTTTTTCTTTGATCTAGTCTTTTCTTAAGTTCGGCCATAGAATCTTGTACTACTCCTGTGTGATCAGCGAAAGAGCAACATTCTTCATTTAAAGCGACGCATAGTCCTCCTTCTTTTAAGAATACCAAATCTAATCCCTTTCTGTTCTGTAATATGACCTCAGATAGGGATTTTACAGAAGCAGCTAAGTTTTGGATGGATTGCTCTATTCGCCCTAGATCTTCATCCACAGCTGTCTGCAAGGTTTGTATTTCTTTACTTTTTATTATTGAGGCTATTCTTGTGCCTGCTCCTACTCCACCTGTTATTAATAATGTAGCTAAAGTGATGGCTGTAAATGGTTCCCTTTTTTGTCTGCTTAGACCTTTTTCAAAATGATATAGTATCTCTTCAGAAGTATGATACATTAGTCGTGGAACAATGATTACTTGTACACAAAATTGGGATTGATTGAAAACATTTAAGGATAAACACGGGGTTATTTTAATGTCCGAACAGACCCACTTAGCCCCTTGCATTGGTATGATCTATTTATTTGTTCTACTGAGAAATTCTATCGCCCAGGGTTGTGTCGTGTTTGTACTACAATACTTTCTTGCAAATTGATTAATTTCTATTGCATTGGCTCGTGTGGATTTCTTGCCCATATTGGTAAACTAAGCAAGCATAGGGTGTACAGGAAAAAGAGCGTTCCTTTTGAATTACTCTCATGGTGACTCAGTTCTAGTAGTAGCTCCAGTAGTGGGTCTCTCAGGCCTTTTGTGGGTCCTCCTCTGCCTCGCCCGTCGACTGGGTTGCAGCCAGCCACGGGGGTGATTATCTTTTCGGCAGCAGGGGTCACTGTAAGCCTATTACACCCTTCTGGGAGCTATAACTTGGCTGCTTAGTTTATTTTTCACTCTTTTTCCTGATATCCCAGGCATCCGAAAAGATTTTTTTTTTTTTTTTTTTTACAATGTATTCTTATAATATGGGACTTTAATTGAGCTTCTAAAGCTGTGACTTAGCAATGAAATTCCCCATGCAATATTGCTAACAGATTGTTCAGATGACTTGAACAACCCCTCTTTTTTTTTTTTTTCTAACTTTCTAAAACTAGTATATCTATATCTTTGAGCTGTTTATTCACATTTACTACACTACCAATTATGAAGGATTGGTCTCCGGGTATGGACCACTTGAGAGCATTCTCTGCAATTTTTTTTTTTTTTTCACATGTCTCTTTTTCCCACAATAGAAACAACTTCCTTGTTCCCTTCTTTCCACTATTGTTTTCGGCGACTTTCTGGGGGTTTTAGGACCTCTAAGTTGCCTCTTTTTATCTTCTCTAAGCGCAGCCACCATCATTCTTACTTGTTTCTTACTATCTTCTTCTTCTCGTCTTACATACACTTTCTGTGCTTCCCTCAACAGCTCATCTAATCCTCTATCTTGCCAGTCCTCTAGTTTCTCAAGTTTACGTCTGATGTCATCCCAAGATTTTGCTACAAAATGTGTTTTTAAGACTGCTTGCCCCAGAGGACTATCGGGGTTAGCCCCTGAGTATAGCTGGAGGGCTTTCCTCAGTTGCTCTAACCATTCTGTGGGGCTCTCATCTTTCTTTTGCCTTTCGTTAAAGGCTTTACTAATATTCTGGCTACAAGGTACTGATTCTCTAATTCCTTGAATCACTATATTCCTTAAGTCCTCCATATGAGCTCTATGTAATGGATTTTGGTTGTTTCAGTTTGGTTTCTGAAGTGGCCATTTTGTATCTGCTTGGGGACCTTGTGCATGTTGGGCATCTTAGACTCTCATGCCTGCCCGCCTAATCTTATCTTTTTCTTCTGTTGTAAATAACTGCCCCAAAATTGACTGCATTTCGTCTCGAGTATAAAGACTTGGTCTTAAGAATTGGTCTACTCTTTCTGCTACCCCTAACGGGTCGTCTAGTAATCTTCCCATTTCTGTCCTCTTAAACTCCTGCAAATCTCCGGAGTTCAGGGGGACAGAAACGTACCCGACCCCAGGCTGGGGTCCTCCCATGGGTACTTCTTTTAGGGGATACATTTGGGGTTGTTCCTTTTTACTTTTAGTTCGTCTCCTAACAGATGCAGGTGACCCTTGTTCGGAACTAGTGTCTCCCGGTGTTATGGGAGCAACTGGTGGAATCACCGGTGCTGGAGGTGGAGGGACATATGGAGGGGGAATTAACAAGGTATCATCCTGTTCCCTTTCTTTATCTCTTTTCATTTAATTTGTTCAATGGGAATAGAGTTGTCTGGGGTTTCTCTAGCTACATCTGAGCATATAAGCTCTCTTCTGGGTTAAAAGGTCTTTTATCATTAACCTAGAAGTTTAACTGTTGCCTCACCCATTTTTCATCTGACCAAAAAATAAGCCAAATAACATTTTTCTGTATTTTCTTCCCTCTCCATATTTCAGTACAGTAATGAATCATTTTCTTCTTACTTTTCCCTATTGATCCGGGAAACTGTTTCTAATTATTTAACATGAATGAGAGAGGGGTATTCTGAGGCACTATGGGTACCTCCCTCATGGGGGTCGAAGGCTTGCTGCCCTTCGCCCCCATCTTCTGGAATACCTTCACACACACACTCACTCGCTTCCCCTTGTTCTTAGCCCAGTCCCTCGCGGGAGATGGGAAACGTAGTACTTAAGGGTCCACACTCGCTTGGCTCAGTATGTCGAGCCTCTCAATTGCTATATTCCAGGAAACCCAATCTCGCCCGAACGGTATCCCTGTGAATTATCTTCACAATATACTTACGCGTCCTGCGTCTTCGTCCGGACTTCAGTGCACTAAATTTTTATGGGATTATACCGGTTTTCATTTGCTCCACTTTCTAGAATTTAGGTTCGTCGGTAAAGGTGAAGGTGGGCAGCTGTTCTCAAGGCCGAGGAAAACCTCGGGGCGCCTCCCTGGGAGACCGCAGCCCACTGCTCCTTATCCGAGTCACGGCACCAAAATTGTCATAAATTAAGACTTCGCCAATTAGCAACAATTTATGGTTTATTAATTGTAGCAAGTAGAAAGTGAGCAAATTTACAGCGCTGGGTGACAGGGGGAGTCTGCGCTCCGCCGCTGCCACGTCAGTATTCTAGCTGGCCCCCCTATTTATATGATTTTACTTCCGTCTTCGTGGATTGCTTTTAACCACTCTGCGCATGTGCCACTTGTTGCTAGGGGGTCTTCTTTTGCCTTCCGGTGGTCGTTGAGGATGAAGGAAGTAGTCTTCCTCTTCTGTCCTCTGTTCGACCTTTTGTTCCTTGTCCATTTTTAGAAGAAGAAGACACAATATTTGGCATATCATCTCTTTTTTGTTCTTATATGGAAAAAAAAAGCTGAACACAGTGTTTGGCATGCTACACTCTCCTGTTATGCAAGCATCTGTACAGCAGTACAGTAGTTGCAGAAGCGATACTTAGCAATACATATCTTGAGTATATTTGATTATATATATATATATATATTGTTTTAAAGGAAGCAATACTTGGCAATACATATCATGAGTATATTTGATTGGCAATACATATAAGTATATTTGATTACATATATTGTTTTAAAGGCATCCTTTTTAATAAACAATACAATCTTTCACAACTGGAAGCCTGGACACTGCCACTTGGAGAAGGTACATTTCTGCAGTACATTGATGACCTACTAATAGCAACAAGGACCCGTGAAGACTGCAAGAACTGGACTGTAAGTCTTTTAAATTTTCTGGGACTAAGTGGATATAGAGTCTCTCCTGAAAAGGCTCAGCTAGTCCTCCAGAAAGTTACATATCTGGGGTATGAACTGGCAGGAGGGGAGAGAACCTTGGGAGACAGCAGGAAGGAGGCAATTTGTCAAATGCCCCAGCCAACTACAACCAAAGAACTGAGAACTTTTCTGGGAATGACAGGATGGTGTAGATTATGGATCTACAACTATGGACTAATTGTGAAACCTTTATACCAACTCCTAAAAGAGACTGGGGGAACTCACTTATGCTGGACACCAGTAACTAATAATGCATTTGTAACTCTGAAACGTGAGTTGATGCAAGCTCCAGCACTGGGCATACTGGATGTCACTAAACCTTTTCTGTTGTTCTCACATGAGAGACAAGGACTGGCACTGGGACTTTTGGCACAGAAGCTGGGACCATACAAAAGGCTAGTGGCTTATTTCTCCAAGCAGCTGGACGTGGTCAGCCAAGGATGGCCCACCCACGTGTGTGTAGTGGCAGTTGTGATCCTGAACATAGAAGAAGCTCACAAGTTCACACTGGGACAGCAGATAACTGTTTTTGTCTCTCACACAATGTCAGCAGTGCTCACATAGAAAGGAAATCACTGGTTGACCCCATCTTGCTTTCTCAAATATCAGGCTGTCCTAGCAGAATTGGGGGACGTGAGTATCCAAGTAACTAACATTTTAAACCCAGCAGCTTACCTCCAAGGCAAAGCTACTGAGGAGCCTGTACAGCATGACTGCATTGAAACCATGGAGGCAGTTTACTCCAGCTGCCTGGACCTAAAGGACTCTCTGCTGGAAAATGCAGACAGCTGGTTCACTGATGGGAGTGGTTATGTCAGGAATGGTAAGCGGCTCTCTGGGTATGCAGTTACAAGCACAGACGCTGTCATTGAGGCAAAACCATTACCTGTGGGGACATCAGCTCAAAAGGCTGAAATAACAGCCCTAACTCGAGCCTTGGCGCTAGCCAAAGGAAAACCTATCAACATTTGGACTGATTCAAGGTATGCTTTTGGGGTGGTACGCGCTCACGGCGCTATCTGGAAAGAAAGGGGTTTATTAACCTCATAGGAGAAAGAAATCAAGCATGCTACTGAAATCGTACAGTTATTGGAAGCAGTGGTAAAACCTTCAAAAGTGGCTATAATGCATTGTAAAGGACACTCCCAGGGTAACACCATCCCTGAACTGGGAAATGTTATGGCAGACAAAACAGCAAAGGCAGTGGCTGGTGGGGATCAAATTCAAGGCCTTGCTCTAATCCCTTCTAACATCCTTATGGGTGAAAAACCCCCACCATACAACACTGATGATTTAAATTAGATACAAGAAGGGAAGGGACAAATAGTATCTGATGGGTGGGCTAGAATAAAGGATCTCATTGTCATACCCAGAAAACTGCTAAAATTATTCATCCAAAGTGAACATTCTAAGACACATTGGGGAGTTGATGCTTTATATAACCGTTTGAAGGACAAAGTGACAGCATCAAAATTAAAGGAAACAATTGAGGACACAACGTCCACTTGTGAAATCTGTCTTAAAAACAACCCTATTACCACTGTTAGGCTAAACACAGGAACTATCACTAACGGAGTTTTACCAGGGGATGTGTGGCAAATTGACTTTTCTAAATTACCTAGGAAGGGGGGACACAAGTACCTTCTAGTCCTCACAGACACTTTCTCAGGTTGGCCAGAAGCTTTCCCTTGTAGGACAAATAAAGCTAGAAAAGTTGTTAAAGGTTTAATACAAGAAATTGTTCCACGATTTGGAGTATCCAGAGAAATTAATTCTGACAGAGGATCACACTTTGTAGCCCAGATGGTGCAGGGAGTGAGTCATCTACTGGGCATACACTGGCAGTTACATACACCATACAGGCCTCAGGCAAGTAGACAAGTGGAAAAGATAAATCACTTAATAAAGCAACAATTGGTCAAAATTTGTCAAGAAACTAATTTATATTGGTATCAGGCTCTGCCCATGGCTTTGCTAAGAATTAAGGTAAAACCATGGCTCAAAGAAAAATTAAGTCCCTTTGAAACTCTGTATGGAAGGCCCTATGGAACAAATGTGATTCACAATGACAGTGTAGCTCTGGCAAGGCAAAGCTACTTAATAGATTATGTAAAGCATTTAAGTCAAAAATTACAATCAATATAGACATTACATCAGATCACCTTGGATGACACTTCTTGAGGGTTTAAAGAAGTATGGGACAAACTTACATCATGGTTACCCAATTTATCCTGGCTTAAACAATTGTTTGTAATAGCTATTTGTGTTATTGCATTGTTACTTAGTGTTTGTATTAGTAGTTATTGTTGTATGATATTATGTACTTGGAATAGCAATGCTTATGCTCAGTGGCACAAGCACAAACTTAGAAATAAGATAGAAAAAGGTACTTGCTTTAAAGGCATGCAAGATTTGTAAAGAATTACAAATAACCAAAGAAAAGGGGGGATTGAAGAAGGAGCAGTCAACAGCTAACTCATGTAAGCACAGTTAACTATAGGGAGACAGCAAATGTTAGTTCAGACAGCAGATGTTAATTACAAAACCTAAGAAACTGAATTTGCCTTAATCTTGTCAAGATAGAAGGGACAAAGACCATCTCAGAGACCGCTGAATCATTCCTCAAAGGACTACGCATGCCCAGGGAGAAAGGTGAAAAGTGCACTGTGAGGATGACTACTGGCCTTCATCAGAAAGACCCCCAAGGAAGAGGAGAGGCCTTCCTCAGCACAACCACCAGAACACACAGCACATGCTTGGCCCGTATGCTAATGATATTAATGACTTCTGAGAAATAATTTGTATAACCACACCTGTTCCAAGGAATGTGATGAATATTCATAATTTAACCCTTAATACTGTGTTGTAAGGAGCACCGGTGTGTGTGTTTGGAGGAGCGATCCCCACACACCCGGCGCGCCGAATAAAGCAAATACCCACTTCTCTGACTCCGTCTCTGAAGTGTCTCCTGGCCCGATTTCGGCGCGATTCACTGTCAAACATTTTTGTGTATAAGATTTCAAAATTCCGTGGTATCTTGAAAATCTTCAACAAAACGTGTAACATCAATATTAAACATGAATGAATAGAAGCTTTGTGGTGAGTCACCTAGATAGACAGTCTAATCACTTGGAAAGTGATACTTCCATTTGAAATGAGTTTACCTAATAATATTTTATTTCCCTTATCAATTAAATTCTATATTGAAAATCAAGAAAAACCCCATATGTAAAACTTCCTTAACGCCAAGTAGAAATGTCACAGTGAGTCACTGGGGCAGTTTTTTAAATGGTGTAAACGAACCTGGCTTCACTGAATTACAAAAGTCCTAGCTCTTTAAATTCTAGTTATAAAAATAGATTTTCTAAGTTCCTCCTGGAATCTGAGAATAATGTACAGATTTATTTCAGTGAATCAGAACATACAGCAATGAAAGGTAGCTGAGATGATCAGTAAAGGGCTCTTTGTACATAAAGCTAAATCACTAGATTCTCACTACACATTTGCAGACTGTGGAATAAAAAAAAAGCAAAGGATTCGTTTTGTGGGTTTTGATTGTTTGTTTTGCTTTGTCACTTTCCCCCATTTGTTTCCTTGTTATCTATTGAAAACCTTAGTTTAAAATTTGCATTTCATTTGGTTATGCAACTGATATTTATTTGTATAGCACCTCTTTGTTACTGATTGTCTGGTGGAGTAATGTTGCTGTATGCTTAACAAATTATTGTTCTGTTATGCAGATGACAAAACATCTGCTTTATATAATTACAATTTTAGACTAAACAAGAAGAAAATTCTCTTAATAATTTATGCATATGGTACTCAAAGCAACTTATCATGTTCTATACTCCAGAAGAGAGGCAGTATGTAATAACTTTCTAGAAATTAAAGCAACTATTTCTTATTTGGCTTCCTTATGCATTTGTGTTCCAAGTTTCAGCCTGAAGCAGATTTTAAAGGTTGCTTATGGAACTCTCAAAGTGGCTGTGATGAAGACTCTGACAAACTGAACAATACTGAAGTTATATAAATCATTGTACAGTGCAAGTGTGTCAGCTGCCAAATGACGGGATTTGAAAGAAAATTCTGTGTGTGCAGCTTATTTCAGACTTTTCTTCTTCCATATTTCTTTTACCTGTCGGTAAAGTCTCTCACTTGTCTTGTTGTGAGCATATGAATATTGAATTAATGGGCCTTTGTCCCAGTCTAGACAGAAGTTTTCTGATAGATGGTTCTGTGTTTTGGAGTGGCCAGCTGTACCGGTACTTTGTACAGGGTGTACATGTAGATGTGCATTTGCATTAGCAGCAGCATGAACAGAGGTGGCACTTTAGAAACCTGTGGCGGCTTGAGCTCTCCCTCTTCCCCCTGGATCTAACAGGAGAAATCTTTCTCATGAAGAGGCATGAGAACACTCTGCATGGAGTTGTGATAACTTACAGATGTGTAGTAAATTAAATTTATGATAGTTACCTTTGATCTCCTCCTGTATACTTTACTTATTAATCACATTTCTCTGGGATCGCTTCTGCTCAACATCTTCCAAGATTTCCACATTTTTAAACTGGCCTGCTACAACTGTGCCTGAATATATGATGCTACCGAAGGAGGGAGGAGGCATGAGTCAGAGACCTCATCAAGGAGAAATATTTCACTGGTTTGGAAAACTGTACTTGAATGGAGAAAGAGGAGGAAAGTTACAGCACTGAGCAGCACTGGATTAATGTCAGCCCATTTCAGTGATGCTCCTTCTAATTGATTATATTGTGATAGGTGTATGCTCATACACAGACAAATGTCTTGTCAAGATTAGGATACAATAGCCAAATCTCTGCTCCGTTTTGATCCAGTTCTGGATTCAGATCTTAGATGACAAATCAGTGAAGTCAACCGCTGTGCTACCCTCTCTCCTATGTCCCCATACAAACACTTTCTCCCTGAACACTGTTGTGAAAAGGTGTCCATATAAACTTGCTCAAAGTGTCAGCTCCAGGAAATTGTGCTCCTTCCTTTCATGAGCCTGTGAAGATAAAAATACTATCCCACCACCATCCATTAAATGCATTCTCTATATATAGAGAATATATTAGAATGATACTACGGATATTGAATTTATCTTCATGAGATGGGGATGGTCTCATCAGTCATGAGTGTCACAACTAAGCAAAGACACAAGTGAATAATGAAGCCACCCTTATCGAGTACAGATGAATTCAATTTCCTCTGCACTATAATGTCATATTTGATTCAGTGAACTATAACGTCTACTTTTTATTTTTTAAGTTGCCCATGGGTTCTGTCTTTTTCCCATTCTTCCTCTCTAAAGCTGTTTTTGGGACACATTATTCTGCTTTTATGCATCCTGCATGTCTTTTTCCTCTGTCTGACATAACTACTAAGTTGAGTTCATAAATGGCATACACGGAGTGAGAACACTTACCATGTCAGGTGCCTAAATTCCTTGCCCCTACTAGCTTTTCTGAAGGACCAGTCCCTGGGAGTTATGCTGACAGAACTTTATGCATAGAAGTAGAGACCAACAGTAAATGGGTTTGTTCTGGGATATCACTAAGGCTATATTCTCTTACGATTTTTGAAAAAATGTGTATGAGTCTGTCCATCTTGATGGACAAAGTATCAGAAAGGAATGAATTGTAGGAGTGGACTTGGGGTTAAGCAACCCTGTTGTGAACCCAAGCTGAGAAGAGTAAACCAAACGTACAATATTATGCAGCAGTGGGTCATATGCAGAAGAGTGCAAGGAGCAAGAATTGCTATGGTCTTCCTCTTACCAGGACAATTTTTAATATGAGAAGAGCTAATCAGAAAGCATGCTCCTCTCTACACCTCAAGCCCCTTGAAGTTTTTCCCAGAAAATGTGCTCACTGTGAGCTGCCTATCAGCCTGCCAGTAAGCTGCTCTTTCAGGATGCTTTGGATGCACTGGGAACAAATGCCACTTGTGCAACACTGCTACAGCTGGGCACTAGACACTGGTATAAGTGCAGAGGGACAAAGCATATTAAAACCCTTTCCCATTGTTGAAGTTGTGCCAACATGCTGGCTGCAGACAATACCAGATTTGTTTTCAGGCAACTTAACCATTCACATAATCCTACAAAATTGACTTCTATCTCCTTAGACAGGAGAATGTGCCACTTAAGCTACCAAGGGCAGAGTGTAGTGCTGTCCCTGGGAAGAGCTTCTCCTGGCTGGCGCAGTTCTTGGCACAGTGGAAACAAGGCCTCTGGCTCAAATCCCCAGAGCTTGCTCTAATTTTCCCTCTTTGCAATAAAGAGAATAAACACAAACCTGTTGCATGAACAATGCAGCTGCTGCATCAGCTCTGGGCTTGGAGCTATTGTGTACCTAGGCTGTATATTCTATATTGCTTAACACAGAAAAGGGCACAATACCTCAATTTCAAGCTAATTATAGCAGTAGAAGATTCTATGGTAATGCCTCCCCAGGTTTTACCAATAAACTCCTTAGAGAAACAAGGAGACGTATTCACATTATATTTACCTAATAGATGAGATTCAGTCTATTAGATGAGATATGAAGTAAATTAAATTCCATGGCAGGTGAACACCCTGAGGGTACTGTAGTTTATAACACTACATTAATATTCCGTAAGACCACTGCATGAGCTTAGTATAGCTAACTTCAAAATTAGCTTTACAGGCCACCTGCAGAATTTTTTCTGGTTGCTTTCATAGTCAGTGCTGCAATCATAGATAATTTAACATAAATATTAAGTAAATAATTGGTTCAGAATATTTCAAGTTTAGGGACATAAATCTCATTCCTCTTACATGCATGCAAACCATAAAAATACAAGGCAGTGCTTAACCTGGCAATTTTAGTTTCCAATGGGCCATATTCCATTTTTTGAAATAGAAAAGACCTAAACAAATTCTACAGAATGAAGTTATTGAAGGTGCAGAAGAATTATTGTGGAAAGCAGATATTAATTCAGAGCTCTATGTAAAAAATTCTCAGGCTGATAAAATGATTGTAATGAGCACTACTAAGGTTTTAGAGTGCATTTGTATAGATTTAGTGATATGAATATAGACTGAAATGGTTTTGTTATCCTTTTATGAAAGAATGATTTCTGAAGCTGAGTACTGTTTGAGATAATGAGAAAGAGATAGTAGGTGTGCCTCATTATGACAGCTGTGGCTATGACATGCTCTCTAATTAGCCTCCAGAAGCTTGCTACTTGCAGGTTAGCTAGATGTAATCATCACAATAGCTTGGTGGTCTCTTAGTCAAAAAAGCACATTTACATTTTGAAGGAGGTAAGCTCTTTTTCTAATGTAGTGTCAGAGCTTGGGAATGAGATCAAGAAATACTGTTAGATGTCAGACTTTTGGCTGTTTCCACAAACATCTTAGCAGTTCATAATAGTGATACTTGGGAATAAGCCAGTAAGGTACTATGTCTGTTATGTGTATTTTCCCAACATTAACAGGCCTTTAATTTGATACATTTTATATATATATATGGCTTGCATTTTTATATGACTGACAGTAGCATGTCTGTGTAGATTCTATTTTGATGCCCTTGTACCTAATTTGTCAATAAGGATACAAGGAAGCTTTTAATCTTTGCTTTAGACTGTAAGTTGGTTTAATTACCCTTCTGTTCTTTTCTAGATCCTTGAAACATTTCCTCTTTAATATTATTGTCAAATGGTAAGAGGTGGCTCAGGAAGGAGAGCTGCAGGTGTTTCTCATGGGCTAGACAATGCCTGTTAATGCAAAATTGATCTGAAGTAATTTTGACACCACTTTTCACAGAAAAAGATTGTGGTCAGAGAACCTGTTATCAGAATTTGCATTTGTTGGCTTTTACCTGTTGCTTTCATACTACTTATAGCAATAGCTTTAGGTTTATCAAGATTTTTATGTTTTCTTTTTATTTCATACCATTCAATGTTGAATCTGAACAAGCTAATTCTTTAAGTGATTCCTTTACAAAATATTTGCAGACAATACCTGCTGGCTATTCCCCTATTGCAGTAAGGGACTCTTCTACAGAGATCAATTTCAGATAACAGGTCTTAAAGGCAAATATGCAGACTCATTGGCTTTGGAAGGGAAGGCCATGCTTTGAATCTTCTAGTCGTGGTAGCAACGTCCACCAGAGATGGTTGTTAAGACAGCATCTGAATATTTAGAAACTTAAGCAACTGTAGGAAACATTGCTTAACAGTAACTGAAATGGATTTGCAAGAAGTCAAAATCCATTGAAAGTCTGACAAGAAAGCTGAGAATTGTTAGGATGAAAAGACAGAGAAAACTTTTCTCATACATGTAATAGATTTTCTTGTATGCCCAGAAAAGAGGACATTTCAGTGTGAACTCATAATTATCAAGTGACGTACTGATTTGTACATAATTTCTTTCTCAAAAATAAGGGTTACTTGTGTGAGGATAGTGCTAAAAAACCCCACTTGCAGATGAAAGTGTGAACATAAAACAAACTTAGAGGAAGAAAACAGCATAGAATTTGAAGGCAGAAGAAGGATATAAAGAGAAGACAGAGATTATCTTGCTTCTTTTGATAATTTTCTCCTCATATTTTTTGAGGTACTAAGATGTGTCTTGATTACATTTGTCTGTATCTGCTAACATTCCTGATTGTGCACTTTGATGCTATATGGACTCACACCTACTATTAAAGTTTAATGATTGAATAATTTCAGTAGGGAAAAGTCTGCTCTATTAAAGTGCATAGAAGTTCAACAGCTACAGTCTAAGGCAGACATATGAGGTAATATATAGTGTAATTTTTTATATATTCGATTCTTCTTACTACACCCTAGAGATACTAAGAGACAATGGAGACAACATGTAATGAATGACAGAAAATGTGTAAAAGTTCTGTGGTGAATAAATTAAAGCCTTTAGTCATAAGGCTAATAATAGGAGAAGTGAGAAATTAAGAAGTATAAGCAAGGGAGGCAAAACATCTAGCAGAACAAATGGATATAATAATTTTCAAACATGTCAGCTCGAATCAACTAAGGTAAACATTTGGAGCCTCAGTGCATGCCTAGACTAGGCAAACTTTGCCACTGAGTACTATAAAATGGAAAGGAGTCATAAACTGTTGGAGAACAGAACAGGAGTATGTGTCTGACTATTTATAATCTTTTAATCAAACATGGAGCTCATATCTTGAAGTCTGGTAGCTTTGGAGAGTACTTTGTCTGTGTATTCATACACCATTCATAATGCAGTGAGCCATAAAATGCTCTCTCACTTTCTTGCTTCAGCAGTTTCAACACCTTCCTCTGGGACAAATTTCTCTAATAACAAGAAGTAATTCAATTTTGCTCTTGCTCAGTTCTAAACAAACAGTTCTGACTGTTGTGACTTACCAGATTTGTGGAGGTTGTACAGGGAAGACAGCAAAACAATTCAAAGTTATCAGGTGCCCTGTCAGATTGTAAATAGAGTGTTGTAGGGACTGGCACGGATATTGATGCTTGAAAGACCTAAAGTTGCTGTGCTTTGTGGCATGCTGCAACTGGTACGTGCTTTTGTTGTGCATGGCAGCGACAGTGCAAGAAAGGGGCCCTAGAGGAGCAGCACCACTTCCCTGCCTTCGTCTCCCACCTGCCATCCTGCTACTTATGGTCCTATCACTAAATGTATGCTTTGCTGATTTTAGGATTTAACAAAGAGGTAAGATGAGTAACACTCTCTTTTCATTCCAACAGTTGCATTTCTGCCACAGGTATAAGTCTTCAGCCATTAGTAGTGCAATTCAGAGGACAATTTGGCTGGCTGAGGCTTTTACACTTTAGTTTGGATTTTGTACACCTCTTAAAATTTTCAAGTTGGGAAGTTAATTTAATTTGTGAAACTGTTGAGTTTGTGAAGAATACCTTGAAATGTTTTCCTTATCTATTTATTTAAGATTTTTTCTTATAGCTGCTTTAGAGTGAAATTATACGTATCTCAGTTTTTATTAATAATGAGCACTTACAGATTTGAATTTATATTGCTGCAGAGAAAATGCAAATAAATCAAGGGCATGAAAATTGATTTAGAAATGGAGTAAACTTTTATTCTGTAAGATACAAACTGATTTATTTGGGTTAGTTTAAAGAACAAACAACAAAACCCTCAGCGAACGGGTTTTCCTTGCAAAGTTTCTTGTGCCTTCCTCTGAAGTACCTTGTACTTTTAGAAAGGCTACTAGTGAGATTTGTCTTGTCAAATCAAGCATTTTCTTCCTGTAGCTCTTTTTCTCTCTAAACCTATTAATTTGAGGCTCATCTGCAGGTCTTGTAGTGGTTGGAAGTTTCCCTTCATGTGACAAAAAGCATCCTTACTGCTCCTGAGGATTTCCTGGTTGAAGAAGTTGTGAATACTTCTCCAGATGGAATTTTTATTTTAACATTCCAAAGCAACTGTGTTCATGTAATATTTTCCTATATTTTCCTTTTTTCTGCTCTAGATGGCAATGTAGCACTTTTCCTTCCACTGGGAGCCTCATGTTTCTGTAGTATTTATAAAAATCCAGTAAGCTAGCAATAGGTATATCTTATTATGTATATTATGTGTATACACTGCTAGCTGTAATGGTTCCCCTGCCACTCAGCTGTGACTCTCACCCCATTGCTTGTATCCACCTTCCTTCCCTGTCTTCCTTCTGTCCTCACCTCACAGGCTCCATCTCCTGCTCCTGCCACTCTTATTCCACCACCTTAATTTTTTGCCTGCGTTGAATGAGAGTAACTGTGCGAGACAGCCTTGACTTCTGTGTTTTTCACCCTTTTTGTGCCACTGGCCCAAATCTGGGCTTTTACAGTCTTACATTTGCACTGGTTCCTTCATGTCCCATCTCCTCTTTGTGTCTTCTTTTTCTTCTATTTATTTATTTATTTTTTTTTTCTGGAAAAAGAACACTATTTGTATGAAAACTCACTCATGGTGCACTGATAAAAAAAGAGCTCTTCCAACTGAGCAGACCCTCCTATTTTGCTCGTGAAGTAGAATGTGCTATACTGCCAATCTACAATACTGAAATTAGGAACAGGCTAACAGCATGTATTTCCAGTTATTTAAAGGCAGTTGCACTGCATCAGATAACATCTACCTATTATTCTACCTTAATAGCGTGAATGGTGAGAGAAAGAATGTTACACAAGAGGTGTATAAATTCCGTTCAGGTGGCACTGGAGAATTTAGATTCCTTGAGTCAAAGGTTGCTTTGTTTTGTTGCATCTAATCATTTTGATGGAGATTTCTTCTCTGAGTGGTGGAGTTCCATAACAAATTTTGAGTTTGATTATGGAACCTATGTAGACAGATCTTAATTTTAAGATGTTTTAAACCTTCTTTTTGATAATAAGGTGTCCTTAATTTCTGGGTTATAAGACATTGTGAATAATTGTCCTTAATTTTGGGGGGATGAGATACAGTAGAGTGTACACAATGTAACAGAGTTATGTAATGATGTTGCCTGTTTTTTCATTTTTCCTCTCCTATTGATCCCCAGTGGTCTTTTTTATTTTTAAATTTGCTGCTGAGCATGAAGATGATGTTTTTTTGAGATGATTGCAAGACCTCTTTGTAAATGATAATAGTTCATTTGGAATGCATTGGCGTGTCCACATTTTGTGGTTATTTCCTTCTCTTGTTCTTTGCTTTGTATTTACTGACAGGGGATTTCATTTGGTGTGTTATTACCTCTTCACTTTGAAACATGTATCTCCTCCAGTTCTTCACAGTCAGTTCACAAGTGAGTGATTTTGAATAATCAGAAAACTTGAACAACCTGTTCATGAATGTGCTGAGGAGTATTAGTTTTAGCACAGTAAACCATCACTGGTTACCTTCCTGAAATATGAAAATTGACCATTTATTATATTATTAATTTTATAGCCCTTAACTAGTAATTAATTCTTGATATCTTGAGGGGACCTTCCTTTGTATCCCAGGAGAGATGTTTGAGAGTTGCATGTGGGGAATTGTGTAAAGGGGCAGGGGAGAAGGTGTTTTCTGGAGTATATATTTTCATATGCTTTTTAACACTTTAGGAGCATTCCAATAGATTTCTGGGTCATGACTTCCCTGGAAATCTTGCTTACTACCCCATTAAATTTGCCCATGTGTCTGAGTTGACTCCTACTGTAATTTCAAGCAATTTCTGATCAAAAGTTTGTACAATTGTAAGTGACAAACTTTTGATTCAGAAAAATGGTAAAAGCAGTGGAAGAAGTAATTAACAGATACAAAATTACTGTTGGAGACTTTGGAAACTGGAGAGTGGCTTGAACCAGAACCACCACAAAAGTGGTAGCATCTATGTAGGAAGGGCAGGAAGAAGATGAGCAAGAAAACACATCTTTTTAAAAGTCCTAGCCAGAATTCTTTGGGCCCTTTCTGGTCAGTGTTTATTCTGAAATTTACCAATGTTCTGAACTTGGTGTTATCATGAAGCTGGGAGGCACTGCAAATCCTCTGGAGTACAAAGTTGGAATTCAAAATTATCTCAGTGAAATGATGAAATAGTTTCTAATAAAAACCTGTAAATCAATAGGGATATTCAGTTAGGCAGTGATAATCACCTACACAAATATGGGATGGGAAACAACTGATTAAGCAACAGTCCTTCAGGAAAGAGTCTGTGAATATAGTGATAACAACCTGAACATGAGTCAACAATGTCTTGCTGTTACACAAGGACAAACTTTATAGTGAGAACTATAGGCTAAAGGAAGTTTGCAAGTCATGTGACATAATCTTTTTGCTCTACTTAGCCTTGGTAAGGACACACTGGAGAGCTGTGAGTGTGAACTTGTCTAGAGTACCTCATTTCATGATAAATGTGGGATTATGACAATAAACTTGTAAGATGTGAAAGCCTTCTTTGAGGGAGTAACGTGTTCTCTGCATTCAGTAGTAGGAACTGCAGCAGGACCGGTTCATGTTAGGTTTAAGTTCCTGACAGAAGGGAGTCTGGATCACCTGGACAGTGTGCTTTCCTAATGCCATAGAAGCCATGTCTTTGGAGGCTTTCCCACCACATCTGTCAAGGATGATCTGATGTATTAGAAGTGACCCATTTATGAGGTGGGATGGACTGGTAACACTTCCAGTCCTGTTCACTCTTTTCTCTTGCTTTGCCTCTTTCCACTAGCTGCTCTGTTGTCATCACTTACAAGCTGCTTGCCGTCTGCTTCAAGACCCTCTGCTTCCTGTCCCAGGTTTATTATTCTTGAATTTACCATGGAGAGCCAAGAAGGGCAGTGTCAGAGTTGGTCAGACCTCACTATTCTTTTACTTTCGTTCATTAGTTTATTGAACCACATTGGTCCCAGCATTGATTTTTGAGGTACTTGTGCTGGCAGATTCCCCACCTTCTGAGAAGGAATCATTTATTCCAACCTGTTGTTTCCTGTCTTCCAAACTACTATTAATCCCTGAAAGGTCTTCTCTCTTATATTGTGCCACTGTAATTTATCTTCATAACTGTTGCTGAAGGACCTCATTTAAAGCCTGTGTTTGGGCTTGCTTTTATTTTGAATGCATGCTGCATTATACCTACTGGAACGCTGTTTTCTCACTATGTCCTTTAAATCTCTTTCTCTTGAATTATATAAATGATGTTGATTCTGCCCCAGCATGTTGCAGTTATTCATATGCTCACCTGTTCTAGCTTCTATTATATTTTATGCTAATTAGGAGGCAAATGAATTTTCTGGTGTGTTAATCAGACTCATTAGTCTGTAATTTCCAAAATTGCCTCTGTGGCCCCTTACAAAGCTTGGTCTGATATTTGTCTTTTGTCACTCTGCTGGAAAGTAATAGAACTTTCAGTAAGCAGAAGGGGATATACTTCTGTACTTTATTTTCCAGTTTCACAACTAAATTTCTTTAAAACTTTAAGTGAGTATGACCTGGCCCTGAGTGATATATTGTTAATTTCTTGGGGAGTATGATTTAAAATCTCCATTGTTGCTTATCTTTCTCCTAACCAAGTTCAAAGCCATCAAAAAATTGTTCCTTAAGACTGCTCAGATTTTGACTTCTGTTAATGCTGATGAAAACATATATTTTCTTATGTGTGTTATTTTTCTTAAGTATGCCTCTTTCTCTTTGAGTGTCATTTTGCCCAGCTGTCTAGTTAATTTTTTAGAGAAAAGATATATGTTATACCCTTATGGTTTGTCTTCCCTCCTGTTTGACCCTTGAAGGCAGCCTTTGGGGAAGAATTTCCAAAAATTAAAAATAAGCTGACTAGGGAGAAGAATATGGATGCCTTTAATGGCATCCTCTGAGTACCTATGGCATTAACTGTTTTCTCTTTAAATGTATTCTTGCTAAAAATTCAAAATCAATTAGCATTAGTTAATCAGAACCAGGCAGTGCACTAGCACTTGTTGGAGCGCTATTTATTGGTGTATTGCTACACTACAGTAGAGTCCTAGGCTGCAGATAGGGCTTTAATCCACTCTAATACTGTTACTGTTTTTAGTAATTCCAGCAAGAAAGGTGTGGAAGTTCTGTCCTTCCGAAACCAGGTAATTAAAAAAAAAATCTAAAAAAACATATTTAAAGAAAGATGTGGACCTTTTAAAGCAGACCCAGATGAGGGCTATGAAAATGATCAGAGGGTTGGAACCTCTGGTTTGAAGACAGAGTCAGCTAGTGTTGTTCAGCATGGAGAAGAGAAGGCTCTGGAGACACCTTATTGGGGAGACTTTCCATACCTAATGGGACTTACCAGAAAGAAAGAGAGAAACTTTTTATGAGGGCCTGTAGTGACATGACAATGAATAATGGTTTAGAACTGAAAGAGGGTAGATTTAAACTGGACATAAGGAAGAAAATTTTAGTAAGCATGGCTCACTGAAACAGATTTCCCAGAGTAGTTGTGCACGTCCCCTCCCTGAAAGTGTTTGAGGTGAGGTTGGACAAAACTTTGAGCAACCTGAACTACTAAAAGGTGTCCTCGCCCATGTCAGGGAGTTCGGACTGGGTGATCTTTAAAGGTCTCTTCTAATCCAAACCAGTCTGTAATTCTGTGACTTCAGCTGGAACTTTTTCACCTCATTAACATTTTTCACATGAAAATGCACATTCATAAAATGACAAAATATGAGTACGTAAGCCACGACCTTGGAAAACGGGGACATGCATAGTTCCAAATATCAATTACCTGTAATGAATTTGGATCTCTTGATCAGAGTATCACAAAGGCAATGAGTCCATCAGAAAGTGATGGTATAATGTGATAGGCCCTTCAGTGAAGGATCTTGTTGGTAGAGTTTAACTTTCTAAAGTCATCAGTGATTTGATCTCAGACCTGCTTTACTCTTTCTGTTCCTCCTATATGACAGATGCCAGAAGGAAAAATAACCCTAATATAGAAAAAAACATTTCACTTGAGTTTTCTTCTCTCTAATTAAGGATAATCGTAAGTGGTGCAGTGCAAATCTAAAAATTTTGGAGAGAAGTAGGGGTACCTTTGCTCATGGTGATATGAACAAAGGAGATTGGGGAAGATGTATAGCTCCATATGTATGGAGTGGTTTTCAGTCACTGATCAACTACTATACAGTGAGAATACCAGAAGGGAAAATTCTGCATGTTAGATCTTCTCCAAAAGATAAAGTGAAGCACAAAAAGTATTTGTGAAGCAAATATTCAAAAAAATTTTGAATTGAGGATTGATTCTGCAATTTTGTGTCTAATTAATTCATTCCAAAATACTACAGAGCAATTAGAAAGATGACTGTCCTGTGACTGCTGACCTAGCTACAGCTGCTGGATTTAACATGAAAGAACTAATGTGAAATTTCCATACTTTATTGGGGACAGGCTGTGAATCTGGTATATTTGATGATTGTCTTGAATTGCACATACTGGTATCACCTCACTGATTTTTATTGCTTCAGCAAAGCAAAGCAAGTGTAAACTCATATTAACTACACAACTAAGGTAGTTTTCTGACCACTTCATGTCAAGGGAGTGGAAAAGCAGACAGACTCTGCTGTTTTTTTTGTCCTACCCATGTAGACTGGCTGGTCAAAAGGAGGACCAGCTTTTTAGGATTAGAAAAATCTGAGGGGTTTTTTTTTTTCATTGCTTTGCTCAAAAGGGAATGTTGTGATGCTTAAGTGCTCTGCTGTACCAGTAGACAGTAGAGGATGAACAACTTTTAAGTTGTGACAGCAATTTCCTTCCAAAAAGTGAACATTTGAATGCCCTGTATCAAGTCTCATCTTGAGGAGTTTCCCCTAAACTAGTTCTTTCCCTTTTCTTGAGTCTTTTTTTATAATTTCTCCATTGCTAGATATTATACACCTTTCAAAGTAATTTTTTTCAGCAGATTTATGCTGATACACTATTAAAGATAAATATTTCAAGTGATGCAAAGGTCCCTCAACTCTTTTTGAACTGTATTTTTAATACCTAGGAAAGTTGATGTTTCAAATCATCCCTGATCTTAGTACCCTAGGGCCTGAAAAACATTCCCAGTATTAATGAATGTGTTCTGAGTACAACATTTGTCAGAGAGAGCTGGGAAAGGGACCATGAAAAACGTATTACGTAGACTGGAGCAAAATGGTTAGCCTTCTGATTATAAATCTAAAGTATTAAAATAATGAATTCACAGAACCCTGTTAGACATCAAAGCTTGTGTCTTATTGGGGCATGCTTTTAATTTATGTGCCCTCTTTCAGGCCAAAAGCAAACCTGATAAACTGAACAGTGAATTCCTAACCTGATTGAAAAAACCTGACTCTGGATCGTTGCTGTCAGTAGAAGGGAGAGTGTGCAAGCTGAACTCTACTCAAGCAGATGCCTGTGGTATATTTTAATGGCACATTTTCAAACCTTACAACCTTTAAATACAGAGCTAAACTTTAAAGCAGCAACTTGGTAGCCGTTATGCTCTTTGCTCTTTTATTTCAGTTTTCTTTGTTTCAGAAGTCTGCAGCAGGGGCAGCTGTAGGAAGAGAATTTAAGTGCTTTCAGTTGGCAAGAGCAACTGTGTTAGAGCTAGTAAACATTATGTCTTTTTCCCCCTTTTTCCAAAGTCGTGAGGAATGCAGTGAAATGAATATGCAGGTAGTTCATAATCTATACATTCCTCTAACCCAAATCTCAGTTTAGGAATATTTAAGCACTTTTTACTACATAGTCTTTTGATTTTAAGAGTGTGAAGGTTTTGTTATATTCTGCCTAGGAACACATAAGGATTTCAGAGATGACAGATAAATATAACGGATAAAGAATGTTAAATGTCAGTAACGGACACACAGGATGAGAGAAGATGAGTGATTATGGTGCTAATGTGAGATATGGGGGACCTGCTTTCAATTCCCTTATCCACCACAAGCTGCCTCTCTGACCTCAAGCAAATTTGTCTCTCAGGTTTAAATTTACCAACGTCTTTAGGCACTTAACTCTCTCTGTTTAAACAAATACACTGCTGATGAAATAAGAGGTAAATTATTGATAGGTACATTTGGTTCACCAGGTTTCCATTTTTCCTCTGCAGAACTGGGGGTCATGTTGCTACATTGTCTTGTGGAGGGAACATAAATAGCTCACTAGGCTCTCGGGATGCTGATTTTCCAACTCTAGGAAGCTTCAGAATATCTCATATGATTATGCCCCTGTGTGAATTCATGTTGACTTCCTTTCTGCTATTGTATTTAGTTCTGATCAACCCATCTCAAAAAGCCTGCAGCAAACCCAAAGAAGGGCTATGGAAATGATCAAAGGCATGTAATACTCTCTGTACATGGAGAGGTTGAATAGACTAACACTCTTCATCCTGAACCAGAGGTGTCTGAATGGGGATGTGATGGCAAGCAATGCAGTTGTGAATAGGGAGCAATTACTGAGTTTCTCACTATATAATTGCCATAGACTTAGTTTTTTACCTAACATACAATTAAACTGCAGGACCCTTTTCCAAGGGGATTATGGGTGAGAAAAGTTAGATGGTTGTAAAATACATAATAGAAAAATTCTGGATGAAACATCCATTCTGGATTATGGAACACAAAGAAATGACCTTGAGTTTAAGAAATTCTATAGGCTCAGGCTGAAGAAAGCTGTGGGGAACTGCTACCTCCTGTTTATCCCAATATATTTTGGACCCTTTTGCTACTGACCACATCAGAGAACATTCTAAGATAGATGGACCTTTCGTCTTTCCTGACACAGACATTCTTATATTCTCACTTTCCAAAGGGAAACAAATACAGACAAATATATTCTTCTATGTGCTTTGTTGTGTTTCATTGATTCAACGACAGATGCTAAGCATGCCCTTTGCTGAGGCAGCTGAAGGGAAAGGGATGAAAATTTATTTTTGCATTTATATTTTATCTTCTTTCCCTGGAATGAGGAGGAAGTGATTCCCTTTGAAGAGCAGGTTGTCCTTCAGTGACTGAATGTTTAGGATTAAGAGAAGGTCAAACATACTGACAACCATCATAGCAATGGACCACAGAATCAGCTGTGACAACCTTCCACCACACACCATCTTTGCTTTAGCAAGCGACTAAACTACTACCTTCACATGACTGCTTTCATCCTTCTCTTACCCTTGTCCAGTTGACAGGTTGATAAGAGAAAGAAGACCCTATCATCTGTGGCTCTCGGTTGTGGGTAAAACCTGAGAAGTCAGCAAAACATCCCTAATTTTCCTATGTAAACCAGTTGGTATCACAATCTCAGAAGAGAAGAAGGGAAGGTACTCATTTTGGAGACACTCAGTAGTAAAGGGAGGGATGATTTAATCTAGCCTTGAGTGTTTTGAGTGCTTTGCTCCTGAGGCAGGCTGTGGAGTTCTGGGGAAAGGTGGGACACAATTTGAATGTGTACATCCCCATGGCAATGAGCAGCACCATCAGGTAGCTACCAGGTGTCTATCTCCTTACAAGAGAGGAAAGTATTTCCTGATTTCTCCCCACCCCCAGCACTCTTCCTTGACAAAACCCTCTTTGTAGCAAGGCATCCTTCTAGGTGAACCAATAGACATGCATCTCTGCCTCTGAGGTTTGCTAACACGACTCACCATGTGGTAACAGGGCATACGCAGCAGCAAAACATGGCACTTTCCTCCAGTACGACTGGAATACAGCTTCCAGGCTTGCCATAGACCCAGAAATCCTGGGAGTGAGGAACTGACATGAAACAGTTTATTTGCAAAACAGAAAGCTGTATCGCTAGCAGTGAACTGAAGAACAAACAGAAGACTTTACACAAATGTGGCACTTGCTCTTTTCAAATTACAGCCATTGTATTTTTACTACGGATGAAAAACAAACAAGCTGCTCTGTCTTGTCTCTCCCAGCTTGTTTAGAGACTCAGCTCAGCTTGGCTGCATGTAGATCAATTTATTTCAAGAGATCAGCATTTCCTTTTTAACCTTTTGAACTGTAAGTCCCCATAGGATCATGATGTTTTCATCAATTATATATTTTCATTTTGTACTAGTAATCAATAGCACTTTTGAACACTAATGTCATACTTCAGCTTTGTCTTAGGCTACTAAATGAATAATAACTAAATAATGCATTTCAAACAAGAGAGGAAGTGAATATTCTCCCTCCAGTGCACAAAGAAACATGCAAAAAGAAATCTTTGAACAATGGGACATTGATTTTTGTGACTCCAAACTTTCCAGCTGCAGGCAGAAAAGACCAGAATGGAGTTTTAGTGTTATATCTTGCTCCTGAAGTTGCATCTGAAGCTTCGAGATGTATCTCATTTCTGAGCATTACGACTGGGTAAAGGTTTGATGCAGACCATGGTAATACTGAGAATTCACAGTAATAGAAACCTTTGGAAAGCAAAAGGAAATGCTTTCAGTCCAGGTTTGTTGGCAGGGCCTCTTCTAATGCTATGTGCTCTCAACAGACGAAGCTTCCAAGCGATTGTTATCTGGAAAACAAGGCTACATCTGTACGAGCAGGCCAGAGATGGTCAGGGAATAGCCTCAGACTCTGGTTTGGGATTGTATATGCTGTTGCATTGTTAGCAGAGGTTTTGTCAGAATTTTGGCCCGTGCTAAGGAGCATTCTCCCAAGCAACACTGGACTGTATGTAGGTTGGGAGTTAGCGCTCTTGGCAAACAGCTTGAACATGAATTCCCTGTTTTGGGTACAAGAACTTGGCTGTGCAGATCGGAACCGTGCTGTGTCAGCTGGCCTTGAGGCCAAGGAACAGTCTATCTCTCATTTCATTTGCTAATGGAGATATGGCCAATGGGGTACTAGCTGTGTTTGATAACCCTGCTACCAGCTGGAGAAAGAGCATCTTATGGCTAAAGGCTCAGGCTGGGACTGGAGAGATTCAGTTCCTACACATTGCACAGATTTTTAGCATAGCTTGAGGTCACTTAGACCCTCTGTGTTTCTTGTTTCACATATAAATTGGAGATAACAGAAGCCTTTAAGTACTGTGACAGTGTTATGTGGAAAGATAGATGGATTGTAACAAATTTAATAGAGCAAATACCTCTTACTAGAAGTGTCAAGAATAATGGGGAATTCATCTGACTGGGAAAAGTTTCCACTCCTCTCTCTTTCCCTCACTGTTTATTTCTCACACTGTTTAGTTCAAACACTGAAGACGCTGGAGGCTCTGGAATCTGGCTGGGTTATTTTTGTCTTCTATGAATTCAGCCCACCAATGTACTAGTAAGGGCTGAACCCCTGCTTGGAGTTTGTCAAAATATATTTTGAGCCTGAAATCTTTTGAAGACAACAGGCATATGGCATTTTCTAAGTAAAGTTTGTGTCACTGGAACCCAGCTGTTAGTGATATTAGGTGATACAGTGCTGAACAATTATAAGGAAAATAATAACAGCAACAGAAGAGAATAGTTAAAAACTGATAAAGATGCACAAAAGAAGATATAGGTTATTTTTCACCCTGATTCAGGACAGTGCTTAAACTTATCTTAGTGTTAAGCACACTTAAGCACCTTTCTCAAATAAATACTCTTACAATCTGATTTTGGCAAGAGTAGCGCATGAGGCTAGACAGCTGTTATGTCCAGAATGAGATCTAAACCAAAATTATTCACTTGAAAAAGTTTCTCTCATGAAATTGATTGTCAACCTGGTAATAGCACTGCTGGAGTTTGCCTTCCTTGAATTTAACATACTGCTTTTTATCGGTCCTGTGGTTCCTTTTCTCCTGTTTGTCTTCTCAAGAGGCAAGCTCCAAGGTTTCTCTTGAGCATTCCCCAATATATGCTAGTGTATTGATGTAAGTACTGGTAAAATTATTCTGGCAAATCAGTGTAAGCTTGCAGATGCAAGTTTAGGCATGTTGCATTTCTCATAGAGGCAGTGATGCATTTGAATGAAATGCCTCTGTCTTACTCTAAACAGACTCTTACAGCATGGCAGACCACATTTGTTAGCATGATGACCGAGTTGTTGGGAGTGTATATGCTGAATATGGACAGGTTGTTACACAACAATATTTCAACTTATTGCAATGGCCTGTCATGTGTTCCTTCTCTCGGCCAAGTTACACTCTCCTGCAGCAGTGAAATGAACAAAGAACCTCCCCTTGGGATATGCTCACAAATATTAATATGCATCTGAAATCCTTTGGCTTGATTCCTTATCATAGGACAAGAGGTCTCCATGTTATTCTTGCTTTTCCTGGATATGCTTTTTCTGATGACTTTGTGGCATTTCATTATTCTTTTACATTTCACATTCTTTTTTATGTTTTGCAAAATGATCTAATTCTGAAAATGCAAATGAAGAAACTTCTGTCTGTCTCAAGGTATATTAAAATGGAACAGTTAAAATGATTTTACAAAATCTGTCTCTTTTTTATCTAGAAGGTTAAATGTAATTTTAACAACTGGTCAGCAACAAATGGCTGATGCTTTAGGAATGGAGAATATCTTCTCTGTTTTCATGCATTAAAATTTCTAAGATCTAGACGAACCCTTTTTTTTATATACTCAAATAATTACGACGTGGAGTAGCATGTTTAATTTGGCTAAAAATCCTTTATTTTTCAGCTTCTTGCACATATCTCATGTCTCTGTCAGTGCAAAGTGTTGTGTTGAGTCTTTCTCAAGACTACCCTTTAGCTTAAGACAGTCCTTGGCTGCTGGAGAGCTTTCTGCCCCAAAAGATTTATCTGTTCCTTCTATCACCTCAGACCTGCATGCCAGCACAGGTATGAATTGAAGAAGTTTTCAGACTTTCCTGTTAAACTTTCCATACAAAACCCATTAAGATTTCTGTGCAGATGAGGGTAGAGAGGGGACCTGTTGAAGTGGGTATGCTTCTTTTAATCTTGACTGCAATACAATCAGATTTTTCTACTGATCTTTGATCTGAAGTACAAAACGTCCCTTAAGCCATGGGAATTCAATGTATCTATTGAATTATCTGTCTATCGAGCAACAGTAGAGTCAATTTTTAGAAATACATATTCACTTACTGTATCATTTTAATTATATTATGTGAGTATCTGACATATATCTTTGGTTTTCAGAAGTTTGAAGAAAATTCTGTCTTCACAGGTATATGCACAGTGGAGTTACTTTTTTACTCTGGAGTTAAATTTTATCCTTAACACTTATATGATCTCAATTCATCCTACTGATGTAACTAAGAGTCTTTAACTTCAGTGGGAGTTTGATCAGGCCCTAAAGAAAGTTGGCATCAGCCACAAAAGCCAACAAAGGACCATATCTAAGGAGAAATTCAATCAAAATATCCCGCTTCATGATTTAGAAAAGGCACATTGGAAAGACTTGAAGAAACTAGCTAAAATTATGTAATTAAGTATATAAGATTCTCAGGCAACAGAAGTTTATAGAGTTCTAGATTATTTTATTTCTTTTATTTATTCTTTGTACAATGGAACTTAGCAAAGGTGATGCACCCATGTAAGTGAATAACATATTTATTGTAGGTTATAACATAAATTTTTCCAGTAGTTAAACTCTCGTGAGTCACAAGGCCAGAATAAGTAGAAACTTCTAAAATTTCTTCTCCCCTATTTGATTTCAAAGTTCCCAGAAGACTAAAAAATAACTCCCCAGGATGCTCCAGGGCCCAGCTTTCCTGGTCTTTCACAGACATTTCCACCCAGGTACTCTCTGAAGAAAACCAACTATTTGTGGCCATATTCACATGGGGGTTTGAGAATGTTCTGCCTTGTGGGCAACATGGGTAAGACTAAAGAGGCTTTGGATTTCACTGCTCTGTGGACTTCCAGCACCATCCCAGAAGGTCTGTTGTGCTCAGACCTCTTTGTTCTCCCCCATGACACACTTTGGCATGTGTAGCATACTCACCACACTATAAAACCTCTCTTTGGGAAAACCATAATGTAGCCATCCTATCATTTCAGACATTTTGACCTGAAGAAGTAAACCCCAAAACCACAGTATACTATTGGCATGCACCCTCCGGGCTCATGGGAGGGCTGTGAGGAGACCAAGGAAAAATACTGTGTGTTAAAAATGCAGTCAACCTTCTCCAGCAGCAGCTGGGTGTGGAAAGCAGAGATGATAACTAATAAGCTGCACTTCACCTACAGGCCAGAGGTCTTTGTCTGGACTGGACTTCAAGTTTACCAGCTGGTGATCCACAGGCACAACTGACTGATTACATGAGTTTTTGATTTATTTATTGTGATAATAAGGCAGTTCAATTTTTAGAGCTTGCTGAAATTTATGCTTCCTTAGCAAATTGATGGTGGATATAAATGATGACTAGGAAGCAGTTTTTTTTTCTTCTTGGTGGTTTTAAAATTCTTTTTTTGTGTAAACAGGAGCTAATTTTTCCTATATTCATGAGCAGAAAGTAACAGTGAAGTCACTGTTTAAGAGGTGCAACTGTACAGCAATGACAGTGAAGCGCTGTTTGATGTTCTGGATACTGAATTGTTTTGAGGGCCTGTTTTGAGAACCAAGTCATCTCCCATTGGTACTTGATTTATTATTTACATCCATTTGGGAAATGAGCCCTCAGGAGAGGTTGAAATATAATTATCTAGTTACTTGTTCTTAGTGGGGGGGGGGGGGGAAAGAAAAGACAAAAAACTCCCACAGGAAACAGCACAATATATTATCAAATAATTTGAAAAAAATGTTTCCTTAATTTTCAGTGAACACTGACATTTACAGAATCACTCAGTATGGGCATATGAACTGTTTGAGAAGAAAATATAAACAAATGGCTGATTTGATATTTCATTGTGTGTCTGAATGGGCATATGAGGTGTTTGAGAAGGAAATATAGATAAATAGCTGATTTGATATTTCCGTGTGTTTCCCTGCCTGTTGTTGGTTTTGAGTGGAAGAGGATTAAAAGGAGAAACAGAATATGTTCTGGGAGAGGCAGAGAGCAAAAAACGGTAGAACATTGTAATATCTCGGCAGTAATTGCTTGAGATCAGTTGTATCAGCAGTAATGTGGAATAGTTTGCATCCTGTTATTGCTTATGTAAGAAAGATGATCTATTCTTCAAAGCTGTGAGCACACCATCTGTGGCAGTAATGTGGGAATGAAACTTGTAAGAAGACATCATGTTTCCATCTGTTTTCAGAGAGGCTTAAACAATGGCCAGATCCACCAGATAGCTTCTGCTGTGTGAACTTGTGAAGTGGTTTACAAAATTTTATGGCTTCTGCCTCTGAACTTATGCATGCAAGTCCAGAACGACTATCTGTCAAGAGCAACTGCCTTTGCACATGGATGTGTCTGCACTGGAGGGCACAGGCAGCATCAAAGCTCTGCTGTGGCAGCCGACTTTCATGTTGGTCATGTACAAGATCCTATATGTGCTGAAGCAGAGAGCAACTTAATTCTTTGTCAGACTCTTCCATTTCCGAATGTTGGCTTCAGGGGGTTTCAGATATTTTAGGGTGTTCAGATATTCTGAAGAATAAAATGTGATAGTGCCAAGTTATCGTCTTGTGGTACCTTTATCTATTTTTGTGTCAGTAAATTGTCTTGCGGCACTTGTGATTTTTTTCCCAAAAAGTCATACTGTCTCCAGTTTGTCTGACTAACTGGGTAATTTAACACCAACCTGTGCAGTTATTTTTCATGCTTGCTTTGCTGTCTCCCTCACTGTGGTGCTGGCTTTCAGAGAATCTCATGAGGGCATACTTTTTTAGGGATGAAGTTTGGCTAAAGAGCAGAAGAGACTAACTGTTAAATGGTGAGGCCATTTATCTCTGATGTTTATTAGTCTGGAAATTATACTTTCTTTTGCTATTATGTTGGCCAGTCATTGCTTGATAAATAAATGAAAATGAAAGAGTATTTTTTTTTTTCTCATGGAAATGAACTCAGAATTTCAACAGACCCTGAAGTTCAATTCCTTTGGCCAACTCTGCGATTTACCTGCAGCCTGGCTGAACATCTGTCAAATGTAACAGGACTTTGGAGCAGGTGGTAATACAGATAATTTCTGGAATATGTCTTCTTTTAAAAGCCCATTATTTTTTCAGTAATCTTTGCTGATATATCATACTGCAGCTAGGCACTCCTTTAAATTAGTGCCTGTGAGCCAGTGAGTGAAATCCTCCTTGGAGACATCAGTTTATCATCTTGGAGAGCATCCCCCCCAGCCCAGTAGCCAGGAGGGGTACAGTGTGAGTTCCAGTACAGTAGTTCTGCACCAGCAGGAGATTTCTCTCATGAAAGGGAAATCCTCAGGAGAGAGATGGAAAAAAGGATTTGAATCCTAAATCACCTGTGAATCCTTGGGAGGCTTGTGTGAGAAGCTTGCTGTGTTCTCCTGTGCACTGCAGAGGCAGACTTAGAGAAGCTATCCCAGCCATTGCTCATAACAGTTTCAGCAGCACGCTTCGACCAGGCATCAGAACAGGGCTTCCCTGTTTGCTGAACTGGGAGTGTGATGTCAAATTTCATTTTTGTTTTATTAAAAACTATATATCTGTGGTTTTCACCTCTAAAACTCACTGACAATAAACAGTTTTGATTGGAAGGCATGTATGTTTTATCTAGTAAATCCAAAGAGAAGTTTTAAAAAATGTAGTCTCAAGTGAATGAGAAGAATAAATGGTAATATTGTGGTCTTGTAAAGGTAAGAATGAAAAAAAAAGAAATTCTGAAACACTATACAGTGCTTATGCCATTTTCTCTTCCTTTTTCAGGATATATGAGGGGAAGAAATCTGGGCAAAAGAATACTTAGAAACAAAGAAAAACTTACATAAAATAACCTTCCATACTAATGGGAATGGACCTCTTGTGATTTTAAATGTATTCCAGTACTATGCAGACACTTGCAAAGGATGAAGGAAACAACTTACAAATGGTGAGAGTGTCAAATTTGCAAATCAAGACAGAATAATTCATCCTAAGAGATAATTTATGCCGACTAAGCTGTCTGAGGCTTTGGAGATCAGCTTTTGGCATGTGTTCCTCTACAGCTTGCACAGTGGACCACAACATACTGTATAGATGATTCATGGGCTGGAGACTTTCTGCACATGCGGGGTCCAAGGTGGGTTGGCTCAGCTATAGAACAATTTTTAAAATTCCTTTGCACCTTGTGTCTTGGGCTTCTTTTCTGTGGTTTCTGACTCCTACTTCTCAATAGCTGAACAAGATATTAGCAGGATAAATTACTCACTCACAGCATGGAAGCAAATTTCAGGAGAGATGTGACTTATGAAAGCAGTTGTGTCTCTTAGATGCTTAGGCTCCAGCTATAATGCTGGTAAAAATGACAGTAACAATATTAATAGTGAGAATATGTAGCCATTAAATAGACTGCAACCATGTCTTTACTATCAAAGCTGTGCTTTGCCAGTACTGTCTGTTCCCTCTCTTCCCTGTAAAAGAGGTTGGGGAGGGGGAGAAAGAAAAAAGAGAAAACCAGAAAATGCAGAGGATTCTAGCCAAGATGGACAGAGAGAGGCAAGTAATGTTGTGACTCTTTCCTGTCATCAAGGGTACAGGGGAACACTAGGAAACTTTTAAAAATAATATTTTCAAATTTTAAAATAATATTTTAAATTACTTAAAATTAATTTACATAGTTCAAATAACTTTGCAGAAAGACTTCAGTAACTTTTTGGATTAGTGATATTAAAAATCAGATGGAAAAAATAACAGTATCCCTCTATACCAGTAAAAGCAGAGGCCGAACTTTTAAAAGCTTGTTGCCATTAAAGTCTGCAGTGTTTGAAATATCTAATAAGCTTATGATGATAATTCTCCATCCACTGCAGCTCTTTCTTTTTTTAATCCATTTTTGCTTTCCCTGACTGTTTGACCTTCCGAATGATGCTAAAATTTATGGGAAGGTCAAAAAGTCATAGGGGCCCATATGAGACAAAGCAAGACAAATGAATATAGGATATCTAGGCAAAATCAACGATTTCTAAAGGCTACTTTATACTGAGCAAAACACACCCAGGCTGTTTATAAGAAAGGTAGATGGAAGTTTGCTTTATACATATTAAAGGTGCTTTTTATAGTGTTACGGGGAAAAACTTTGTTTGCAAGCTTCACATTCCAGGACCTGTAACCAAATGCCAAGACTTTTCGGATCTGCCAAGTTCAAAATCTAGGATTTCAGGTTCACTTGCCAGATCACATTTTCCATTTGGCAGCAGCATTCTCTCCAGCCCTGCCAGTAGCTGGCCTCTGAGATGCCTCCTTACGAGGTGTGGGATTTAATTTAAATTTTTGTTTTTTCAAACATTATTGTTCTGTGAACATGAAAGTCCAAAATTTCAAGATAAACCTAGGCTGAGCAGAACCCATTCTTTCCTGCTGAAATGTCTCCAAGAGAGCGCCTGCTTTGACAAAACCTTGGAAATTATATCTGACTTAGCCAAGGGAGTTTATTTGTTACCTGCAGTGATATTTCTTTGTGAATACACATTTGTCAGGGGAATCCTGTTTCTTTACTTAGTGCAGAATTTTTTAATTCATTTTCTAACTGTGCATGCTTAATTTTCCTTTCTGTTAATGAGAGTTTAATGTGCTCTTTGAAATGAAGAAAAAAATTTCTATGCAACTGATAAAACAGAGCTTAAAGAGGTAGGGTGACAGCACTTGAGAAGAGGGGGAAAACAGCTTCCTAGCTGTGAGTTTAATGCTTTTCTGCAACAGGAGTCACACTGCAGAAAATTGGTGTGGATTTTTTTTTTTTTTGGCTTTTTTTTTCTATGAAAACAGTACTTCAAAGGGAGAGACAATAGAGATGGAGTGGTAAAAGAACTGTGAATTTTAACTAGTTGCAGTGTGTGAGCCATGGAGTGATTCCCTAAAATAAATAAAATTAAACTATTCAAGACAGGCTAATGGAAAAAGTGGGTTGCATAAATTGTACTGACATTTCTTCAGAGCTCATCCTATTTCTGTGTTGTATTTTCATTTTGGTGGTGACCTTTCAGGCCAGACCTGGACAATTTAAATCAAAAGAATGTTTTTTCTTGTTGTGATGACCTCTAGTAGTCCGTTCATTCAAACTTCAAGGAAATTTTGTGGCAACAAATCATGATGACATGCTTATTCTTGCAATCCCCCTTGTCCACCCTTAGAGAAGATTCATGGCTTAGCATATGAAATGGATTACCTTTCACCCCAATTAATGTTTTTATAATGAGTACCAAAGGAAGTAATAATGTTTTGCCACTTATTATCGAGTGTTACTGGGGCAATCTCTGAAACTCAAGACTCAGGTCATTGATAGCACTGACATGATGGCAATCATGTTGCTGAGGTTTAAGCCCTGCTACAGTGATGAATAAATTGGTCAATTTAATTGCCAGTGCTATCAGTTTGAAGCTTTAAGTAACAGAATGAAATAGATATAAATGTCCAGGGGTTTTGAAGATTTGGCAGGGGTTAGACTTGAAATTCCATCCACTTCTGAGCTTATTCAAATGTTAATTAAAGGAGAAACAATGAAGTAATAAAATAAGGAATTATAGTTGTGTTTTGTCTGGGAACTAGAACTACATAATTTTTAACTACAGTGATAAATATTTTTATACTATATATGATAAGACATGATATTGTACAATAAATGATATTTTGCAGCTTGTCAGTAAGTTGATTGTATTGCACAGCTTTCTAACTGGCAAAATTCAGCTATATTGGTTTTAAAGAATGAGAACCATCTGAGATATTATTGAACAGCCTGATCCTACCTGCCTTTCGCTGTCTTTTAGAACAGTGCAGTAATGCGTAAACATACTTTAAGAATGCCAGACAAAGAAGCAACAGTGGTTGATAGCTGCCTGACAGAAATAACGTTTCTGGCCTGTTCCTTGGATTTCTCATATAGGTAAAATTAGACAGTTTCTATGCCTTGCGTAGAACTTTAGCAAGGGGCACACTGGCTTACCTATAAACCTTTTCCACTTGAGTTATAGTGACTGAGAACATTGAATGGCCATGCACATGCCATTTATATGAAGAATTCCCTTCTTACAGTCTATTTCTCTTTTCTCTTTTCTTATTAAAATTATAAAAAGTTATTTATGGCAACAGCCAGTTACACCCCACCTCAGGATAGCTTTCTATAACACAAAAATAAAGGCAAAGAGCAGGAGAACAACTGTCTATGTAGGTGTGTGTTTTATGACTTTTCTCCCATTATCTTAGGTAATAATGCCATTTAGTACTGTTCATTCATTTCTCAACCCCTTCTTTACGTTAGAGATTTACCCCTTCTCCATTGAAAAAGCTTCATTAATCTCTTTTTATCATAATGGTTGAGCAAATATCTCTTGAAGGTCCTCCCACAGGGAAAACCAGGGTGTGTGGGGGGTTTGGTATTTTGTCACATTAATTGACAGAAAGGTGTCTTCGGGAGAGGAGGGACTTCCCTCCAGTCCCTGTGTTACAGAGGGCAGCCACTCAGACCATGCTTAATTATTAGCTGGGAAGTGCTTGCCTGGCATTTGGGATCCCAATGAGCATTGCAGCTGCTTTTGACTGCCCTCCGATATGGCTGAGACCAGGGCTGCAGCAAAAGGCTTCCCTGCAGCACAGAGATTCCCTGGCACATGGAGGATGCAGGAGCCAGTGTTCCTCAAATGGTTGGTGGACCTGTAATATCCCAGGACTGACAATGTGAGTCCTTATTTGTCTCATGCAGCTGGGTAAGAGTGGATATAGATTTTAGTCTCCATGTTTCAATTTCCTTCCCTATAAAAAGTAACATTTACTTTGTCTCTCAGTATTTTCATTCACTTTTAATTATTTGACTTCAGAAACATTTTGGCATTGATAACATTAGACAGAGAGATTATGTAAAGGCAGCATACTGTGTTGTTACAAAATGTCTCGTCTTGAAGAGGTTATTTCAAGGATGACAGTTGTAAAATTTTAATATCTGTCAAAAATTAGTTATTTATTTAGACTAATGTGCTGTCCTAACACATAAACAATCACAAGGAGAAGAGTGGTTTTCTCCATGGCTGCATGTGGAGATGTGACATGCCACCTCTTTACTGTGTGTCTACTTGTGTGTCTGTTTTTGCTGCAGGTAGGCTTTGAGATACATCAAGAGTTGGCCACTTTTGTGCTCACACATCTGGAAGCTCATACACATTGATCTTTCCAGAGCAGGGAGGGTGGCTGGCTGCATGTTCCTATGAGCAAAACCAGAGGAAACTGAGTCAGGATGATTTTAGGAAACACTAATTTTGACACTTGCATTTTAAAGCCTTAATGTTCGCAGATACACGTTGCATCTGAAGCCCTGGGGGCAAATTTCTGTTCCTTTTTGTCCGGCATAATGAGCAACTTGGGTTCATTCTTTGGTTTTCTAACTGTTTTACAGGTCTCTGAAATCCATCCAGCTTCACAGACCTGCTTCCTACCTGTGCTCATATCAGAAAAGTTGCCGAAACAGCTAAGGGATGAATTATCTATTTATTTATTCATTACAAATGCTTCTTTGACCTGGTGAAATCTGGTGAGCTGGAAAAGCCTTTCTTGTCACTCACTCATGTTATCTCTTATCCTCTGCAGGACTCACAGCGGATTTAAAGGTCATTTGAAATGCAGCCTTTTGCTCTTTGACAGCCCTTTCAATATTAGCCTCCAGTTCTGTTTTACAAAGTCATCATTATCAACTGCGTTTGTGGCTATTGCTATTTTCCTGGGATTGCAGAGAAACCTGAGATACTAATTGCAATGAGCTAATTTGGCAATACCATGCAAACTTCCTTAAGGCATTAGTTAAGAATATACTTTCCTTTACACAAAGAGAATTTGAAAGTGGGAACAGACTGCAAATGCAGCAGAAGGTATGCTTTTGTACTTCTATAGTTAAGAGTAGAGGGTATAATTAGCTTACAATGGTAGTTGAATGTATCTCTCAGAATGAGAACATACAGAATTAAACAGTAGCTTTAGCCTAATGATAATCGGTGATAATGATGATAATAATAATAGTACTTAGAACTTTAATGCAGAGATTTGCATCTTGAAAGTGCTATGCTAAACATTGACTTAATTACTGTCACCTCTTCAGGGAAGGTAGGTATTATTGCCCTGACTTAATAGATAGGGAAATAGAGATATAAGAGAATGAAATGACTTGCCAAGGGCTCTGCAAGAGCCTGTAAAGGGATTCAAACTTTACAGGTCCCTTTACTGTATACTCCCTTATACCAGGATAATTATGCATGTTGTAGGGTTGCTCTGTGCTTTTGAAACTTGAGCCAAAGCCTTTTGAAATTAGAGCTGTGTGTAACATGTTTTGAAGGTTGTATTTTTCAATCATACTTTAATATGATTTTCCTTTTTAGGTCAACCTAAAACATATAGTTGGAGGCAAAATTTTCAGTTTTGGTTTTAAATATATATATTCATTATTCCTTTTAGTAGAAAATGTGTAAAAGGTCAAAATTTTGTACAGGGTAATTCAAGAAACAAGAGCATTTTTTCTGAAATTACTTCATTATTAATTGTGGAGGGATGTGTTTGTGTGGCCTGAAGTTTTTTGCCAAAATCTGATTTTACTAAAGCTGTCTCTTACATGCAAATTGCATATTTTTTTGAGTTTATATCTTGTAGACATATTTTGCCTGGTTCTTGTTAAAATCTCTGTGAATCTTCCTGCCTCAATTATTTCTCCTCACAGAAGGACTGGAGATCAGCCCTGTGATTTGATTACTTGCAGAATATATGGTGAGTAAAATGGTATGAAGTTAACATAAACACTTTTCTGACCACAGCTACAAGTTAAGGTGAGGATGAGATTCTGTAAGACGAATTGTATTTCAGAAGTATGAAGTGAAAACATCAGCTTTTAGCTATAATTATTTCCCTGTGTAAAAGGCATTAACACCAGACTACAGGACTGAATTTTGCTTTGACTGCATTCACTATGCTTTTAGCATAGATCTTGTAGGCACTGCAGTTCTGGTTAATTAAGTCTGAGTCGTAGTTCACTTTGATAAGAAATGTAGTTCTGTATCTGTAAAGCATAAGGCAATAAAAGATGTCAACATCTGCATTTGTAGGATTTAGAAGGAGCTTTCGATAATTGTTTTCTCTGGCTCCTACCTTCTGTCACCTTTGCTTAACAGCAGATCAGCACACACAAGCTCACAGGCATTTAAAAACTGGATGTGCTGAGTGCCTTTCTGCGGACAGGGTGAAGTGCCCCTCTGCACTGGCAGCTGGTGTCACATTTATGTGTTTCAGTACCTATGATGCACATGGGCATTTGCTGGTGTTCAGAAGAGAGATGACATCCCTAGGTAACAGCTTCATGTAGCATTATTGATTTTTGCATTGTACCAGCAGCCGTTTCTGGCCGTGTGAATCCCTTGTGGAGCCTCTCATGGTAGCCTGAACTAAAGCTTCAGACAGTTTATGTAGACGAACTTGAGGAATGCTTTGTCTGTTTCCAGAACAAGATAGTTGAATTCATTCAGCTAATCAAAACAAACACTTTTATCCTACAGGCTTTAACTGGGGTTTCCGTTAACGGCTTTTGCTTTTTTTAAAAAAAACTTTTTTTTTTTCTTCATAATGTCACGACTGAATGCAGCAGCAGCAATTAGAAATATTGAGAAAACAGTGGAGGCATTTTCTAAAAGACTACCTTCTTCTTTGCTTTCAACAGACATTTTACACTGAAAGCCAAATGTTTTTCTAACATTCACAGTTTTCCAGTCAGGTTAAATGTAAATATAAAGGTGAAATAGTAGGCCACAAGAGAAGGAGTGGCTAGTCACACAGCTCAAGGTTTTTTTTGAAAAACCAAATTTTGTTTTCAACAAATTGCTTTGAATGGACAATATCAGCTAAAAATATTCATAGGCATTATTTAGCAAATAATTTCCATGAAGTTCAAGAGAACCACAATCTAACAATGAGCTAACAGAAATGTGAAATGTTCGTTCACATAATTGGTAAGAATTATTCACTGCTCTAATAAAACTAAGTGGCTTTTTGGGAGGTGGAGTATGAATGAAACATTAAATTTGCTTCATCCTGACAGTCCATATTAGAATATCAGAGATGAGTGGTTATCTCCACATAGTTTAACAGACTCCTGTCTTTGAGGAGTACTAAATAAGAGGCGAGACCTAATGGAGTGGAATAAGAAATGTGGAAACCTGAAAATGAGACTGTGCTGTATTATATGGTGATCACACAAGGTGGCAGAATGAGCTTAGGGCTATCCCAGAAATAAGAGGCAGTGAAGGAAGCATCATTGCTTTCAGTCAAGACTGTATCCTTGCTTGCCCTAGGAATATGCCAAGCTTTTTCTGCACATGGAGAGGGATGGAGAGGGTATTTAATACAGTATTTTTTGATGATTATCCAAGTGCTTCAATTTCATTTGGAGATTTAGTGGAAACTGTTAAAAACTTGTGTCTAACTCTGGAAATTAATAATCATGCATCTGAATCTGCTCACATCTTCAGTTTTATTGAAAACACAGTTTGCTCTCTATTGATACATCGATTCTCTAAGTGGGGCTGAACTCTTCAGATGAAGGACAATTGCAAGAACAGGCACGTAGGGGACATTTTGCTTTTCAATATTGATTTATGGCTAAATTCACTTCTATTGTAAGTGAGTGAAACTCTATTGACTTTCCTTGTGTTGCATTTACTTATATGCTTTGCCTGAGCATGGCAGGCAGGTATATATGTGTGGCTGAACCAAGGCCAGCCCAAAGAGGAGAAATTGAAGTGCAAAACAAAGAGAAGGGATTACTCTTTGGCAATCTCTATGCTACTGCTTTGGCCAATGTGTTGGTGATTAGTAGCAACATTCCTTTCTACACCTGTACAGCTACCAGATGTCCTCCTCAACTTCTGAGCCTGTCCTTCTAATGCTCACTTCCAGCGGCAGGGCTGAGCTGCATCACCAAAGGAAGCTTTGACTGCAGGTTGCAGGTGAGCTCCTACATGTGCTCGCTCTGTTTGCCTCTGTGGAGACAGACAAGTGGTGCATCAAAGTGATGGAGAGTTTCAGCTATGATAAGGGGCTCCTTCCAGTCTTCTTGATGTGAGTTCCATCAGTAACATATAAAAGCAGGAGGGGTATTGAGCACAAATAATGGTTGCTTGAAGAAAGAGATGTGTCCTTGTAGGGTGCATTTTAAAAGTATCTAGCAACATATTTGCATCTGAATTTACTCCTCTCTGTAAGTGAGTGAAGTAACTGAGCAGGATACTCTTAAAACTAAGGGCTTAAGAACTTGTATCTGTGCATTGCTCCTTATGCAGTATATTTCTGGAAGCTCATTAGAAGCTATTAAAGATTATTCACCCTTGCAACCTTTTCAGCAGATGTTCAGCTGTTTGTTTTTTCCTTCACTGCCTTAAGATATTTGGCTAAGCATTGGTAGAAGATTGGAACAGGTCAGGAAAGTATTTATTTCCCAGAAAAATAAATTAACTAGTAAAATAGATGGCAATTAATAAAATAAGTCATCTGTAACATAGTAATGAGAACTGGAAAATCAAAATTGAAAGTTTGAAATTTAGAGCTAAAGCAGACACTGGAATGGCAATGTTTCTCTTTGCATAGAGAGAAGGTTACAAAATGATAAAGAAGAAAAGGAAGAACCAAGAAAAAAAGGTAAAGAAAAAAATTAATTCTGAGTTCTGGAAAACTCCTTTTGCCTCTGCTGTGTTTGCCTTTGTCCTGTTGGTCATCAGGGGAGTTGCAGTCTGTGAGGCTCATAAGACTTCTTGAATGACTTATGGTCATGTGTAAGAGAGTTTTATTTTGGCCCCTACCTTAATGCTGAGCCTCAGGCCTGAGAATTCCCTGATCCCTTTATATGGTGTCCAGCTCCTTCCATAGTCATGTCCTGACTTTCAGCTGTTAGCTTCTGGTTCTCAGCTGAGCCTCAGCATTTGTGTGACATTTTGTTCACCGCCCAGTGCAAAACCAGGGAAGTTGTTTTTAATCGTCAGTGGTTTTAGCTAACCTGCTTGAATGTACACTGCACAGGCTTGAGTCACTCACACACTTCTCAGCCTAGATGAGGTGACTGAGTGGAGACAGCTTTTCAAAATACCTCTCTGCCGTGACTGCCTGTAAGTCCTCCCTCTTTTCAGTACAAAGTCAGGCTCTAACAACCTAAACCACTGCAGGGGATGCTTTGAGTTAAACTGCTAGCCTTGCACAGAAATGGGCAAAAATCCCTTATACCAGCTCTCTACCACCTCTCAGTCACTAATTACTGCCTTTCAGTCTGATCTGCCTTGTGGCAGCCTGCTGCCATTGATGGGGTGTGCCTAAGAGAACCAGAGTTCCTCAGGGTGCTGTGGGGTGGCAAAGGGTACTGGTGGGGATGGCTATTGAGCTGGGGCACAGGGCTGGGCTCAGATGGGCATTTTGGGTGCCACCTCTCACAACATTCCATTCACATGGTCCAAAGCTGCAGTTCAGTGTGAGAGAGGACAGCAAGACTGAATTCACTGAATATACACAAGTAATAGGCAGCAACCTTTATATATAACAAGTAATTATTTCATGTCTGGAAAGGCATTGAAGGCTGTCTGCACTCTGAGAGAGTAGCTTGGCAGTGAGACAGCCATAAACTGAACCAGAGCAGAAATGCAGAGCTCTTCTCCTAAGAGTGGGTGATGTGGGGCTGCTCCCTTTGTCACTTTCTAAAATAATTTCACAAAGTAATGTCTTCATATTGGTTAAATAAGTGGCAAATGATTGAGTTTCAGTCAGTGTCTAACAGTCTCAGCAGCCTTAGCCGGTGCCCCTGGAAAGCTGAAAGCAAGCAGAGGCTGAGAGAACAATAGTTGGAAACCTGGCACTGACAGCACTGTGGTGTGTCAAAGTAATAATGGCAGTGACACAGATGCTCACATAGATGCTGTTAAATGCAGGTGTCAGTCACCCCTGCACAGCACACATGGAAGCAGAACACGCTGTCTCTGGACCCCTACGCACATGCGTATCCACAGGTATGCTATCAAAGTGTAGTGATGTGTGGTTAAACAAAGCAGATGAGGGGAGAACATGCTCTAGGGTTCATGTGGTCACTGAAAATGTTCTCATTTGAGTGTGCTGCTGAAAAGCTTGCAGGCCAAATGCATATGGATGACTCCAGTGTCTGGAAAAACGTGCTGTGGCACTGCTGTATTGTACTTGAAGCTACAGATGGTCCCTGACAGCCTTTGTAAAGTGATATGAAGCAAAATGCCTGTGAGAGTGAGGAGGTAATTCTGTTGATTAATGCCAGTCTTGTTGGTATTGATGATTTAGCTGCCTGTATGAAACAAATGTGGGCAATCAGTTCATCTTGACAAAACTTGTGCAACTGAATAAAGGAAGTTGTTGCCTAATCTATTTTATACTAATTGCTCCATGCCACAAATTCAAGGCCTGATCCAATATGAATTGACATGGAAGAGAGATAGTCCATTCACTGCAGTAGTCTTTGGATCAAGGCTTCATTTTAAAGCGAGCAAGTACTGCGTGCTAAATTAGCATTCATCTGAGTTGTCACTATCTGTTTCTTGAGAAGCAGACAGGCTTGATATTCTCTGTGTAGCCAAATGAGTGTTAGCACTTAGATGCTGGATTGCAAGGCAGCAGAGCCAACCTGAGCACACCAAAGTTTTGGTAAGAGCCAGGGCACTGTGGGCTGCTGCCTGTGACAGACTGCCTCAGTCAGGTGTCTGACACGGGGCTCCCGCTGCTGTGCTGCTGCACAGAGTCATTTACCACCAACAAACACTTAGTGCTTATGAGGCATTTTTCAAAAATCTCACTGGGGCCATACCTGGGGCTTTAGCTAGTTAAACATCTTAAAAAATCTGTCCCTTGAGAGGATTTAACTCAGCAGGATTTAGGCTGCTAAGGCTCGCATCATCAAAGAGACCAAAGTGTCAATCCATCTCTTCTCACGCCTAAGGACATAATAGTATCATGCCCCCTCCCATGAGGGGGTACTGCAGAGAAATTTCCAAGCTCTCAGCACCCAAACTAGCTAGCTCTGGAAGCAGATGGAGTATAATTATAGCAGCATTGAGCTGCACCTGAACTAATTAGCTCTGCTGAGAAACAGGGATTGAATTTAATAATGCATGTTCTGCCATACCAAAAAGGCTAGGCTGCCTTTGAGACCTGTGCGACTGTCTCTGCATGGTGCTGTGCTGAACTCTGTGGATGTACTGTGAAAGTCAGCTCAGAGCTTTTCTGTCATCATAATCTGCTGCACAATGTAGGCATCACCTTGTCCCAACATTCATGTACCATTGGCATAATTACTCCTCAGCTGTCACTTACCTCCTGACTATTAGTTTAGCATGTTAAGTTTTGCATATGCTCAAGATTTTGCTGTCCAAACTCACCTAAATATTGAGATCTACTTCAAGGACTGCTGTGGCTAAAACCTTGAAGCCTTCAAAATGGGACTGTCTTTGCTGAGAAGCTGATGTTACCATCATGGTCACAACATGCTCAAAGTAAATGTAGATGTGAGAAAAAGGTAGAAGAGCCAGGTTCAGATCCTTGCTCTGGAGCAGTGATACCTATCAGATGTAGAGCCAAATACCCAATTTGGATACATTTCCTAGTTGCTGGGGTTAAAGACACTCTTTCTTACCTCAGTCCTTTGCATATCAAATTATTTCTATGAGGAGGAAAAACTCTTGTGTTGGTGTCTGAGAGAATTTTTCCACCCCAGGGAAAGCTGAGTGTTGGGATTCTGGCTTGGGGTGCTGGCTTGAACTCAAGCTCAAGCTGTGGTTTGGGCAGAAGGAGCAGTTGGACCCTGTCCTCCACACCCTCACAGGGTGACCTAACTCCAAAGCTCTCACTTGTCCTAGGCTGCCACTACCTCTTTAAAAATGTAGATCTGGTGTTTTGTATCATACAAGTGGCTGAGATTATTTAGGAGCTTAATGGCTCTGAAGAGAGACTTTGTCCTCTGGACATGTATGAGCACTGTTCCTCTTAGCTGAAATTTATTTCTTGTTACTTTGATCCATGCTCTTCTCAGCAGGTTCCTGTTGCCCCCACACTTATGTGCCTATCCATGGAAAATTTGTGTGAGTATTGTAAGAGGTAGGAATATGAGCAAGATGTTACATTGCTTAATTCTGTTAAGTGTTGTTACTACCTAGGGAGTACAAATTTTAAAGTCCTTTGAAAATTTAAGGCATGTTCATAACATTTGATGATTTTTTAATGTAGTATCTTTAGACAAATTTAATGAATCTGTGTAGTGCAGACAACATATTACAGCTACTGGATGACACACGCACACAAATCCAGATGTAAATCTTTCAATTGATTCTTCCATTTTGAAAAATGCAGGCTTCAATGTTTTGGGCCAAAGGAGATATTGGTAGCTACTGAGGCATCTTACCAGGTCTGCTGTTGCAGAGGTAAGTAGTTAATCAGAAACTCAAAATACTTTTGACTTCATTTAAAAACCATTCTTTTTCCTGCCATTCTGCTGATAGGGTCTGAAATAAAATCCCTTAACTAGTAAAAGATCTTATTTAGGAGATTTGTAATACCTATGTTGAAACCAGTCACCTACGCAGGAAACATGTTTCCTCTCTTCTTCCTCTATTTTCTCATCAACATATTTGGCTCAAATAACCTGAAAATATCAGTGGTAAGTGAATGAGCAGAGGCAGGAGAAGCAATACTGCATTCGTAATAAGGGGAAAGGGAGAGATGCAGGAAGGAGAGAGACAGGAAGGAAAATTCAAAATCCGAGCTCCTCCTTACCCTTATCCTGGCATGGTGCAGAGGCAGGCTGCCTCTTGTATGTGGAGAAGAGTAGAAGTGCAACGTCTCCCTAAATAATTAAATGAATACTTAACCTGCAGGTTTAAAACTTACAGCATATTATAAAACAATTATGTATCCTTTGCATGAAAAAGCCAAATTGCCATTCAGCTTCTTTTGTCATCTCTATGCATGAGTTTGGAGCAATTAGCATGAATATATTACAGGTGGAGTGTCTCAGGAAATTGCAAGAAGCTGTGCTGTATTTTTATACCATACAGAAGTGCCAGAGCTATAACTCTTGGAAGAGTTGAAAACTGGGGAGATGTGAGGATCTAAAGTGTGATTTTATAATCATAACAAGCACCAATAGCTGTCTATATAATAGCCATGAAATAAATGCTGTATTTTCTTAGATTGTTCCACTACTCCTTTAATTTAACTGGAGACTGCAAACTATTTAATTTTAGATTTTGGATTACCTTTCTTATGTGCCCAGTTTATCTTTTTAACTGCAGATAAAGTTTTTTTGAATGGTAACAGCAGTGGTATTGTGTTAGCTTTGATGTTATCTCCAGACAATCTCTTATGCCAGTGAAACACCTTTTTGCACATCCTTTAAGATAAATTACCTGGCAATTCAAGAGCCCTGAATTTTGTTTGGTACAGTTTTGTCACATTTAATTGTTCATGTAATACTGATCCTTTTTCCTGACTTGCAGATGCAATTTAATTTTTAAGTGCAGGTTCCTCCTAAATTCAGATGAAAACAGTAAGATAAATGCTTCCTAAAGCCAAATCTCAAAGAGGCATTAATGGTGACCTTTTTTTTTTCATTAGAGTGATAGTGATTCACATCTGCTGCCGATCTCACCCTTAGAGTTACCTGACCTGATAATAATTTCTGCTGATGCTCCATTTATATGAGTAGAACAGAGGGACCTCAAAGACCACAGCAATTATTCATATATGGTTTGATGCCCTTTTATTCCACCACAGAGGCTCAAGGGAACCACTGTGGTAATAAGATTCATACCCACCATTTTACCTTCACGAAGTCACTGATTTGATGAATGATACTGATATGGAACTTTGCCTTCTTTACAGGTATAAAAGGAAAAATTAATCCTGGGGTCTTCAAAACAAAACCCAATGACCTCAGTCAAAACTATTTGCACATAGAAAAAAATCCTGAAAACCAGTGTCACACACACAGAATGACACATGGACGTGTCCACTTACTTTGACTTTTGGGAAGTGGCAAAGGAGGAGGAAATGCGAGTACCAGATCAAAAAAGCTGTCTTCAGGTTGTCAGCATGGTGAGTCATCTGCACAGTGTTTCCACAAATATGACAACATCAGTGACTACCCCTCACTTAAAGCTGCAGTGACACATCAGCATTTTAGTGGAGTGGGAGGAGGTAAAAGAGCTTACTCTGAAATGGAAATGGCAGGAGAAGGATATCACATGAAACAAACTCTGAGAGCAGGGAAGACTTGTGACAGAATAAAGATTATGCATTCCGTAGATAGCAATCCTAAAAACACAGTTGCTTGGTGGCTTTTTATAGGAGAAAAAGATCTGTATTAAAGCTCAGCATTGTCCTGCATGATGCACCAATGTTTTAGTGTTAGTTTGAATGCTGGAGAATAGGAAACTTTCAGCTGCCCTCCTCTAAAGTTACAATACCAATAACAACCTATTTTTCATATCTTCTTCATCTGAGAACCTCCCCCCCCCCCGCTATTTTTTTATATGGTTTATGAAATACGAATATTTGTGGACTCCGAGGCACCACCTAACTCCTCTGTCTCTGGGTTCTCTGGGTGAGTCTATAGCTAAAGTGGTGACACCTGTCCTATACTTCAAGTGTAACAGGTGGCCTTTTGAGCAAACCAACATTCAGAAAAGAGCTAGAGATTACACAGTCCCCTATGGCTCTGGGATATTTTAATGCAGTTGTAGAATAATCCCCTCACCATTGCTCCATAGAGCATGGAGAGCAAATTCCCTCACCTCCAAGGAAGAAGTCAAATGTTCTCAGAGGGAAACCTCAGACAATTTTTCCTTCCCTCCTGGGTAGAGTTTTCTATGGGAATGACTTAGGATTGACCCTATGGAAACAAGAATTTGAGAAGACTTATTATAAAATTGATTTTATTTCTTTGTCATTGTGAAGTTGTTCCCTATAGCATGTTCTCTAATGATTTATCCAGGAGTTTCAAGCATAAGTACCAGTGGTTCTGTATTTCCCTGGCCTGTCTCACTGACAGATGGCACAGAGATGGGGATTGCAAGCCACAGCAGAGATGAAAAGAGAGATAATCAAATAAGATAAAGATTAAATTTCTTTTTTACTGTAGGAGTAAACTGCCTGGGAGGATCAGGAGTGAGACCAGTGGAACTTGCCATGTATATTCTGAGCGAAACAGTAGCTGAGATCTCGGCTGTGTTTAAAGACAATGAAATTTGTTTCAGACGCAAGTCCCAACACTTATAAAATTATCTCCCTTTAAACCTGTTTCACTCTCTTCTTGTAGTATGTTTGTACAAATGAAAGAAGAGCTTCTTGTTCCTCTTCTCTTCCTGCCTGTTCTCTTATTAATGCCTCCCTCCCTGCAACCTTTTGCACACTTCATGGGATGTGGATGTCAAGTGCTGAAGCAATACGTGATGTGATGTTCTTGAGGGGTCTCTGATCTGCTGAGCAACTTCTTGTGAGATTTACAACTCCAAAGGATTGACCATAAATAAATAAAACCTTTCAACACCTTCTAGCTCCTGGGAAACAAAATCCAAAAGATACTGAGTTTTGCTTACCGCTTCCTATTGCCTGTGTTACCAGGGGGTTTGCTATCTATTCAGTCCTGTCATGCCACCTGCCTCTTGCATTCTGCCTCCAGCAACCACAGCAATACCCTGTGTCTTCTGCTACCATCCATCCAGTATAGCAGTGCATGGCTAATGTAATGCTCAAGGATAATAACCTGGTATGTCTTCTGACTTCTACATGTGAGATTTACTGTTTGCTACTTCTTTTTCTATTTGGTATTGACTCTGGAAATTCTTATGCGGACAGCAAATGCATTTGTGAATTCAATCTCCAGATTTCTTTTTTTCTTAGGGCATCTCTTTTCCTTAATTGCTTTTGCTTTGTTTGTTCAAATTAAATATTTATTGCATTTTAAAGAAGAATGAACTTTTGGTACAAGATAATAAAGGATTTATCTGATGATAAAGCATGTAAATCTTTCCAGAAACTTCAGGAGGATTTTAATATTAATGCAGATCAAATATGGAAATATATGCAACTTGTGAATAGTTTTATAGAAACAGGAAGAACTGTGGTGTTAGTATAGGAGTAATCCTTATTAAGATGAGTTTCTGATATTGATAAGAACGGAATACAGGATCTCATTTTTTTCTCTTGCTTAAATCTCTCCTTTTTTTTTTGGAAGTTCAGGAAAGAATGACAAGTCCTTTTTATTTTTTTTTTTAATAAACTGCTGAATAAATCATTACAGAAGAAACTATAGGGAACAAGTTTTTAGTGACAAGGAAAGAAAATCAGTTGTGTAACAAGTCCTCTCAGTTTCTAATATCCAGAGGGTCAATTGCCAGTCTCACCCTATTAAAAAAATTTATAAATTATAGATAATTAGTATTTTTCTCTTTTACTATTTTAATAATCATAGCTGTCCCCCATCATGAGGTGCCCTTAGGATAACTCTTCCCTTCTCTTTGTATGAATTTAAGTACGAGAGATTTAGTACTCAATATTCCTAACTTAATACAAAATAGTTATTAAATTAATGTTTAAACTACCTAATTTTAAAAATCTCCCATTTACTCTTTCCAAATCATTGAAACCATATAATGTACTTAATAGCAAAAAACACTAGAAATTTTAAGTTTGGAGAAAAGTGAGAGGAGGAAATGGAGAGGTAAGATACAGGTGAATTTTCTACACAGCAATGTTCTTAGCATCCTTAACAATTTTTAGAATTCTTTTCAGGAGTGAATCATGATATAAGTAGTGAAATGTCATAATCGTTAAGGAGGACCATGGAACCAGGGGATATTGATGTTCCTGCTTCATGCCTAAATGGAATATTCCCCTTTGGCATTTTCTGATTGCCGTGTTTATCATAGTGACATCCCAGTTTGATTTGGATTTCACACATGCTCAGAGTTTGTACCAATCAATTTAATGAGTGTGCATGATTGGAGAGGTTAGTGGTTGTAAAACTCACAAGATCAAGTACTTTATAAAATAAGGTAGGATTTTCAGAAGGTCTCAAAGACCTAAGTCCTTTGCTGTATGAAGTCCAGGGTTCCAATACCCAGAAATATGTTGAGTACAGAGAATTGCAGAGGAGTCACAGAATGCTTTGACTTGTAAGGAACCTTAAAGATGATCTAGTTCCAACTCTTCTGCCATGGATAGGGACACCTTCCACTAGATCAGGTTGCCCAAAGTCCCATGCAATCTGGCCTTGAACACTTCCAGGGATGGGGCATCCACAACTCGCCTGGACAACCAGTTCCAGTGCCTCACCACTCTCAATTCTCAATTTCTTTCCAATATCTAATCTAAACCTGCCCTCTTTCAGTGTAAAGCCATTTTCCCTTGTCCTATCATTACATGTCCTTATAATTAGTCCCTCTTCTGCTTTCTTATAGTCCCCTTCATGTACTGGAAGGCTGCTGCAAGGCGTTCTTGGATCCTTCTCTTCTCCAGGGTGAACACCACCAACTCTTTCAGTATGACTTCATAGCAGGGGTGCTCCAGAACTGATGAATCCAGGTGGAATCTCAGGAGAGTGCCATAAAGGAAGGGTCACTCTACAGAGACTCTACTTCTCAGTGTTATGTCTCTTTGCAGACTGTGTCCCCCAGCAGGAAATATTCCAAGATTCATTGTTGTGTTTAGGAGCTTGGAGTAGGTGGGGCACAGCCCAGAGATCCAGAGACCACCTTATTCTTTTAACACCCTCAGTAATGCTATCTGTTCTCAGCCTTAACTCTTCCGTTTTGAATAAGTTTTCATATTTGCCCAACATGATGATTTTGCAAGTCTACATATGAAACTCATTTGTGCTGTCCTCTGAAGTAATTCTGAAAACACCCTGCTCCCATTTATCATTCAACATGCAGGTTTCTTTCACTTACTGTGTTCTAGGACGTGCTCTCAGCTAACTAGTGAAAAACCTCTGCAGGGTGTTTTCCTCATTAGAGAAGCAATTTAATGTTAAAGAAATATTTTGCTTTTTATTTCAAAACGTCTGTCTTTTTGTATAAATAGTTTACAGATTTTTCTGAGATGTGCTCTGAGCTGCTTAGAAAATGAAGAACAGAGCCTTTCACTGAAATTAATGGGAAGGTTCAGTGAAATTTGGATTAGACTCCAATGATAAAGCAATCTGAAACAGAAACATCATTAAAAGATACTGGTAATGGAACTGTGAGCTTATTTGTCTGAAAAACAGCTTGTGAGGTAATAAGTAATGAATTACTGCTAAGAAGTACATCTGTCTCTAAAGAGAAAAATGTCTTGCGGAATGCATTGTAAATCTGTACTGATGAAATTATTAAAATAAGTATCTTTGAGATAAGAGTATGAGTTATAAAGATGACCAAGCGAACATTGAACTAGGGGGCTTTTATGCTAATTAAATGATGGACACACAGTAAGGAGACAAATTGTTAATATATGCTAAACACAGAAAATCTAGAAGACCATCTGATTCATTCTGTCCGAGAGAAAACATGTCTGTTTAATTAAGGGATGTAATATTGCATGTATGCTTGCAGGCAGTGATAAGGTAGCTAATCTAGCTTTTCCTGAGGCGCACTCTGTCTTTTTGGTGCTTAAATTTCAGCCTTAAGATACCCCTAATGTTGCTGTTTGTATGGGATTGTTTCTCTGTTTCTGGCACGTAACCGATTGCCTGAGAGATAGATGCACCTCCAAATAGCAATTGCTTGTCAGGAAGACAGTTTTTCATACCTGGCTTTAATGCAGACCTTTATTTTACAGACAGGTTTCTCAGAGGCTCACACTGTCTTATTTTTAATGAATAAAAAAAGGGAGTGAGTGGGAAATGCTGTCATGCCGGTGTTCCAGATGAGACTGGGACAACATCGCATTTGAATAACTGCCTGATGGATCCATCAAGCTGAGCTGAGACATGCCTCAGCAGCCTCGACTCAAAATTATGCCCTCGCATTGGGAGCAAGACACAGGAGTACCAGCAGCCTGTGTGTGCCTTGGCTCCCCTCTCCGCAGTGCTCCTGCTTGGGAGAGAACTGGCATTGGCAGAGCACCGCCTTACAGAGGAGCTTAATTGCGCCTTTGCTGTATTACGCAGAAACATATGGCTCAAAGCCTACACTAAATATCAGGGATGGAATTTTGCAGCAACAACATAAACATTATTTTGCATGAAGCAAAATCAATATTTGTTGTCTGAGTGCCTTCCCAGGGTTTGAAAGCCACGCGTTGAGAGATTTCACTAAGTTTGGGGTATTTGCTTCCGTTCCGTTTTTATGGGGAAGCTGCAATTTTCAGGGTTGTGTTCGTATGTACAGACTGGAGAATGCAGTGCCATGAAAGAGACCTGGAGGTCCTGGCTGATGGCAAATTGAATATGAATCAGCAGTGCCCTGGCAGCCAGGAGGGCCAGCCATGTCCTGGGGTGCATCAAGCACAGCATCACCAGCCGGGCAAGGGAGGGGATTGTCCCGCTCTGCTCTGCACTGGGGCGGCCTCACCTCGAGTGCTGGGGGCAGTTTTGGGTGCCACAATGTAAGAAAGAAATTAAGTTATTAGAACAAGTCCAAAGGAGAACTATGGTGAAGGGCTTTGAAGGGAAGCCATATGAGGAGTGGCTGAGGTCCCTTGGTCTATTCAGCCTGGAGACAGAGGAGACTGAGGGGAGACCTCATTGTGGTCTACAACTTCATGAGGGCAAGAGGAAAGGCAGGCACTAATTTCTTCTCTGTGGTGACCAGTGACAGGGCCTGAGGGAATGACCTGAAGTTGTGTCAGGGGAGGCTTAGGTTGGATATTAGAAAAAGGTTTTTCACCCAGAAGTTGTCTGGCCACTGGAACAGGGTCCCCAGGGCAGTGGTCACAGCGCCAAGCCTGGCAGAGTTCCAGAAGCATTTGGACAATGCTCTGAGGCACATGGTGTGACTCTTGGGGATGGTGCTGTGCAGGACCAGGAGTTGGACTTTAATGATCCTTGTGTGTTCCTTCCAACTCAGCATATTCCATGATTCTGTGATACAAACGTTGCTCCTAATCATTGCCATAAAATGTTGGGCTGGTTAAGTATCATAAATTCAAAACAAAGCTGGCATGTTGTGTCCCTTCCTTACAAAGCTCTCTCAATTATTTTTTTTTAGCTGAGTAGGTCTCAGTAGGACCAAACCAGGTTCCCACAAGCTTTGCAGGGGTAAATCTGTATTAGTAGTGAAATTAGTGCACAATGCACTATAATTAATTTGTTACTTTCATTTTAAATGCCCAGGTCTCAAAAAGCATGAACTTCTTATTGGTTCTTGGTGAGGACCAGCTTGCATGAGTGAGTGAACCTCCATGTGGGTCCCATGGAAGAGGTCAGAGAGTGGCTCTTGGTGATGAACTGTCACCAACAAAACAGCAAAACTGATCCGATTCTCTTTGTGCTTGGGCCATACATGTTTTCCCGAACAGATTAGCACTGATTAGCAAAGAATTATCAAGCGTAAAATAAATTTCTTGCCTTCTAGCCACTGGACACATAGAAAGAATGTATCTGCAGGAGGAGGAAAATGAGATGAATAAAATGCTTGGATGTATTTGTTGTTGCAGGGTATTGCCAGCTTAGAGTAAGAGTGGTCATTGTCAGTTTCATTATCATTTCTCCTTACAGTAAGCATATTGCTTTGTAGAAACAGGACTTCTTAAATAAATTCTTTCTGCTTATCTACAGTTTTTGAATTTATTTTTGCTGAATTAGCAGCACAGTATTTGAGCATTTCTGTCATGCAGAAGCAATCTGCTCTTTAGACAGTGATACTTGCTTAAAATGCTGATCTTGATGATGCTGGAAACATGGGGTGAGGGAAAACTCAGGTCCCATCTTGAACAGGCTTGCAGACTCTGGGCTTCTTTAAGAGAAGGTAAAAGATGTGTTAAACACTTACAGCAATTTAGAGGACAAGTAAGCATTTGGAGTACTTTCCCTCAAGAGAAACATTAATAAAAAGGCACTTGCTTCTGGCTGGTGAAAAAGAGGGAAATTGTTCCACCTGATTATGAAGAAGAAAATGATCAGTAAAGTAGTTGGTCTGTTAGACTGTGGCCTGTGCTCTGAAATAGAAGGACCCTTGTCTTATTTCACTGATAACAGGATGAGGGTGTGAGGCTTCTTTTCGCCAGCAGGAACATGCAAACTCAATCCTCAACCCTTCAGCCAGTTTGCTTTAGTTTTTCTAAGCAGTCTGATGCTAGGCACAAAATCTCCACAGTTAACAGGTGTATTATTACTTTAATTATCTTTAACTACTAGGCATGCTGAGATACTAGGCATTGAGAGATTCAAATATACAGTAGGTCTTATAAAAACTCTTTGTCTTGAATAGATTCAAATGCTTGCTTTTTTGCATAGAAGAGCTAATGTTTGTTACTAGTTTGTCACTCATAATCTTGGCTATACATGGTAATTTATTTGCCAGCAGTCTTATGGTTGAGATCTGAAAAAAAACCCCAAAAAGTAAAAACGTAGATGGATGTCCTGCATTTGCTTACCAAAAGGAGACTTTGATATTTTTAAAAAAGAAAAAAACCCAATATTTTTAAGGGTTGTATGAAACCAGATAAAAATTGGATAAAAACCCAATTGTGTTTTCTTATGTGATGAACAGAAAGGTGAATGTTTATTTCTTATTTCTGTATCTGTTTGTCTCCAAAGAGAGTACTTGCATGCTAATGAGGCAAAGGTGGGGGAAATGATTATTCAATACTTTATTTTACTTTTTAAAAAAGAATTTTACTTTTCCTCTTGTCTTTTGGAAGCAGACATTATAACAGAAATCTCACTGAAAAGCCCAAATTAAAAAAAAAAAATTCTAGCAGACTAATGTGTATAATCTAACACACATTCACTCACCTCTGTTTCTTCTCTTTATGCACTCATTTTTCATGGCTGCCTCCTTTTCCACTTCCCAAATCTTTTCCTTTCTTGGTTTTTTTTTTTTTTTTTTTTTTTTTTTTCTTCCCCTTTGGTTTGAAGCTGCTCAGAAATGTGTGTCAGTAGTATTAACTCACATCTTAAAATTCCAGCCTCCTGATGTCTAGTTTTTAAAGGCAATGGACTAATGAGAAAAAGATGCATGGCTTCAGCTTTTTATTTATTTCTAGGCTCACTGTGAATCCTAAGCAATGTGATGCACTTGTGTATGCTGGCTTTACTGTAAGATTCTCAGACAGTTATTGTACTGGTATGATGTTTCCAGACAAACACATATCTTGCAGGTGTGTAGCCCTGTTTTCTCAGGGGTTTCTTGAGGGGTTGTAAAGAGCATCCATGTTGTGGCAGTGCATCAGTGTTCAGACATTTTTGAAGCATTCAGACATCGGTGGTTAGCCCTCACTTGCTTTTAAGTGAATACATTCCAAGCAATTTGTCATCTCTCTGTTTTCAGCAATATTATAAACACAGCCTTGCACTGATCTCTTGGCATAGGAGAGTGTACTTGGAGCAGTGTGCTCATTGAAGATTTTTTTCACTCTTCAGCCTAGTGTGGATCTTTAACGACCTGCTATATGCTGCCTCTTTCTCTAATCTTCTGAGAGAGTCAGCAGGCACAAACTGTACTGAGAAAATTATCCTATACCACATTCTGAAACTGTAGGTTTGATTCCAGCCTGTCTGGTGGGACTGCTGCTAAAAGTCAGCATCTAAAGAAGCAGCTCATTTGAATTCTGGATGTACACACAAGTTAATACGAATGTGCTCAGAGACTGAAGGCTGATGTATCAAAGACACCGTTCAACACCACCTCAGGAATGTTCCTAATAGTGCAACCATTTCTTCCTTTCACTTCTGTCAAATTTATCAATGTCTGATGTCATTCTTTCACAAAGAGGCAGTCTATTAATATGTATAAAGTAAAAATAAAAGTTCATCCCTATGCATTAACATTTACTCATGGCAATTATGCCTGAGCTTACTAAATTCATATGTCCCCCTCTTTTTCTTTCTTTCTATTCCACCCCTACAGAAAGTGGTACCAGATCTTTCTATTTTTATTAAGCTTTATGTGTATGTGTACCCCTGTACCTGTATTTATATCTGCATTATCTATACATCTCTCTCCCTATATATACTTCAACACTAAGGACTGAAAAAATTTACGCACTTTTTGTATCTTACTGCTAGAGCATTTCCTAAGAAAACTAATGACTGCTTACCTGGAGCTAGACTGATATATTAGGTAGGCACCTAACTGCATTGCCCCAGGAAGCATACATGAAAGGAATTGGACCTGAGAGCAGCATAGTTTGTCTTGCCTCTCCCTCCTCTTTTGTGAAATGAAAAGGTAATTTGCACTTCTCCTTTCTCATGTGCCTTTTTCTGGTGCAAGTTAATTTTCCTGTGCAGTGGGGCAGCATGTAAGAGAAGGAACCAGGCAGCTTTCATCTCTCACCACCTCTCTTGTGCCCACAGTCCCTCTCCCAAGCCCAGATCTTCCCCTAGCCTGGGGATGCCCCTGTGCTAGGTTCTGCCAGAGAAGGGACAATTTGATAAATATTATCTCTGCATAGAGACAGCCATAAGGTTAAATGCTGCATGCTTCCTTTCATGAAATATTTGCCTAGATGTTACCCAAGAGGATCATCTCCTTGTCCCTGACCTTTGCTGCTTTGTGCAGGATGGGATGGATCTGCATGGTCTCAGTGTTGGGCATCTGGCTGTCCCTCTGTGGGTTTAGGACATGAGGGTGGGTGGAGAGTGCGGGACCCCACAGACTGTGTCAGCACTCTCCCCACCTGCAGCTGGAGGATGCTATGCCACAAATTGGGGTTTGCACTGGTTTTGGTGGAAACCAACAGTTTAAGTCACTGAATGAGGGACTTTGGTGAAGAGGCCATATGTAGGGTTAGATTTTTCTGCAAAGTAAGGGAGCACCTCAAGGTAGCTTCCCAGAAAGGGGTTGTAACTCCAATTCACAACCTTGGATTCATGCAGCCTGCAACCACCTTCCTTCAGCTGGGCTGGCCACTTTCTGAGGGACTGGAACAGGTGAAGTGAGAAGATGGTGGTCAAAAGATAGAGATGAGATTATATCTTAATGTGACGTAATTTTCCACGCTCCTCTTCTGGCAGGAATATTTATAATACAATTAAATTCGCCTTCATCCCCTTCCAGCTCCACATTGGGACCTGACACTTGCAAATAAATGAGTCTTTGTAAGGACTTTATGTTCAGGGATGCAACTGTTTTCTGCTCTCTGACAGGATGAGATGGAAGAGGAAAGACCACAGAAGCTAGACTCCTAATCCAAGGAGTAAATTCAGAGTTATTGGCTCAGCCAGATCAAAAATGAGCTGCTATTGCAGTAATCACTGCAAGTACCTGGAGGCTACAGTCAGGATTGGAAGGATCCCCCTTTGATGTTTTTCTAAAATAAATACAAAGATTTTTTACTCTTTTAAGCTGAGTCAACAAAGAGCAGCTAACTGCTGTGTTAGCCAAAAGATCCCCAGCACTACTTTGGCCACTTTTTCTTCTGCCATGGCTTAAATCACAGTTTAAATATTATCTTCCTTTCTTCTCTTAGAGATTGACTGAAAATTAGAGGCCAGAGGAGAGAAGGGAAGCAGACCCCATGGCTTTAAAAACTGGGTTTTGCTTCCTGTTGTCTTCAGTCCACTCCTGGCTGCATCCTCAATGCTTGCATTTTCAGTTGCTCACAGTATAATAAGCAAGCAGCCCTTCCTGGCAGGAGGCTTCTCAGAGTGGACTGCTATGTCCCTAGACATCACCCCATCGCCTGGGGACAGCCACATGTGTCTGACAGCTTCATGCTGGTGACTCCTGTGCTACCTTGCCGAGTACTGTTGGCTTTCCTGAATTCTGACTGAGCATCCTGAGATGCTTCAATCCAGCAGCCAGCTGTCATCAACAATAACTGTATTTACCATGATTAAAATTAGTTTGTTTTATTCAAAGTAACACTTGTCTATGTGTTTCGGTTCATGTGACTAACAACAGAATTAACTTCTATTTTGTCCACATCTGTACATTTACATGCTGCTGAAGCCCCTGTGAGCTGGGTGATTTATAAGGCCTTTGTGCCACTTGCCTGTCCCACTCAGTAGGAAACTATAATCTAACCCTTTCCCTAATGGCATTAAAAGGTGCAATTAATCAATAAAAGTGGTCAGTTAATATTCTCCACACGTAAGTGCCGAACATCAGAGTAATATGCTGTCTTGTGGTTGGCATCCCATCATTTTGTGGTTTAGTTAAAAAGGAAATTGGCAGGACAACCACAGTGTACACCATGGGATTGCTCCATGGTTCTGGGGCAGCTGTTATATCTGCTGCAGAGAAATGTTTTCTCTGCTGAAAGAGTTTTTTTAAAATAAATAGACAAGTTAGTAGGGAGTAAAATTTTCTTTACATGGTTTGAGAAAATGTCTTTCTTTTTACTTCAAAGACTTAAGTGGCATGAGAGAATCCCCTAGCAGCCATAGGCCCTGGGAATTAAATTTTCTCCATCTGTTCCCTATTCCCTGAGCAACATAGCACAAATCCTACTACCATATATCTCTCTAAACAGCCTCCTGTGGAAAGAGGGAAACTTGATTAGTGCATGTGCATGTGATTGCATGCCCACATTTAGAAAACTGGCCACTAAGAGAAATGTTGGCTTGATATTCATTACCATCCTGAAGCTCTCTGCGCTGTATACATGACAAGGTAGCATTTCCATTGCAGTAGGCAACGTGGGAAACAAGGATTGAGGTATTCTTACCTGAAACTAAATCAAATAATTTGCTCTACAGTTCTCAGAAAGGTCCTTCTGTTAATAAAGGGCTGACCTGGCTTCAGCAAGTTTGTGGCTCTTGCGTTTTACCAGTGCTCTACAGATGACCTGGAATAGTGTGCTGGCAGATGCAGTCCTCCTAGGAATACCTTCTGAATATGCCATTTAAATGCTGTTTATAAAGTAGTAATAGTGATTTTTCTAACTGAAGTTGTCTTGAAATTTTTTCTTCAGCTGTTCTTTGAATTGGGAATATTTTTTTCCAGAAAATGCCATTAAAAAGTGAGTTGCTTTGTTCTTTCAGCTTTCTGGTGAGTAATTAAACTAGGCTGTTCAGCTATTTGTGTGTTTTCTGTCTGAAGCTGCCATGAATTTAAGGTAGGTTTTCATCCCAAGCTGTTTTGTCTATGAATGCTAATGTTTCATTTTGTTTAACAAGCCACTGTTTTTTTCTGGAGCTTAGGCCTTTCTGTTACACTCAGTTTCAAGAGGTCTGGCCTTGCTTATGCTTGAATATGGGTCATATTGTATCTGACTGAGACCATGTGGTACAGTGGTGGGTTAATTTTAAGATTTTTGGTACTTGTTTAGAAAAAGCTTTGCAGGATATGGCTGCGTCCTATGTTCCTTATTCACTCAACTGCTCTTTTTCATTCACCTTTGAATTCCCTATAATGTGGTCCATGTGTGTAGACTATGTTTTATGGATGAAATGGATTGGCAAATCAAGCTACCTGGCTGTGGAATTCAGTTCCTTGAAGTGCAGTTCTGTGTCTCATTCCAGGGCAGAAAGGGGAAATTTATAACAGACGTTAATAGATTTGAGATATCTCAGGGCAGATATTTTTCATCAGAGGTGCCCTAATAATGAAGAGTTTCAAAAAGACCATTTTAGCAGAACTTCACAGTTGCTGTCTGGACATAGGTTGGCCTAACATTTGTTTAGTAGTTTGGGGTATTTTTAGGGATATGGCTGAACAATAAAAAACTTCATGAATTTCATAAACAATCATTAGAAGTTGAGAATCTGAAGTTGTTTGTACATAAGTTTTCAAAGAGCCTAGTTTGTGAATTTTTAAATTAGTAAGTATAATTTTTCTAATTTTGATCAAGAATGGGATTTTCAAATGGTATAAATTGTTTATAAATAATTTTCATGTGCAACTGTCTGTATGCCAAAACAAAATTATTTGTTATATTTTATTACAGCAATTTTTATTTTAAAAGTTAATTTAAAATTAAAACACTCTGGTATTCTAAGCAGTGCAACATATGTAATGGCTGTTTTCAGGTAAATCCTGTGCTAAAAAGTAACCAAAATGCCAGTGACTCTAATTACACACTACTTTCATCTACAAGCTGTTTAGCAGATATATGGCTGGACAACTTTCTGTAAGAGGCATATTCAGAGTGGAGAAGGTGGAGACCTCATTGCAGTCTACAACTTCCTCAGGAGGGGAAGCAGAGGAACAGGCACTGCTGTCTCCTCTGGTGACCAATGACAGGACCTGAGGGAAAGGCCTGAAGTTGTGTCAGGGGAGGTTTAGGTTGGATATTAGAAAAAGGTTCTTCACCCAGAGGGTGGCTGAGCACTGGAACAGGGTCTCCAGGGCAGTGGTCACAGTGCCAAGCCTGACAGAGTTCAAGAGGCATTTGGACAATGCTCTGAGGCACATGGTGTGATTCTTGGGGACAGTCTTGTGCAGGGCCAGGATGTTGACTTTAATGATCTTTGTGTGTTCCTTCCAACTCAGTTTATTCTACATTTTATGATTCCATAAATTTTTCCTGTCTTTTTTTTCCATCTGTTACTTCTCTTAATGACAATCCAGCAACCTTTTCCTGAGTCAAAATCAACATATCCATGCTCATCATAATTAGTAGCAGAACTGTAGTGTCTTTGACCTCTAAGAGTTGAAGAGCAGCCCACTGTGCTAAACATTATACAAACACTGCACCTGTGCAAATGTAGCCCTAGAAAGAGCATCCTCACTTCCTCCAAGCAAGTTAAGATCAGGACACTGGCAACAATAAAATTGCTAAACCATGATCTCTCTCCTTTTCTGATAAAGCAAACATTGCTGTCACGAAGATTCATTGTGACTCAGCTGTCCAGTTCTACAGTGCTTGAGTGGCAACACTGGACCTCACTCAGGTCATTGGTGGTAGCTGTACTAGCCTTGAAGTCATCAGAAGATATATGTTCATTCCTTATGAAACTAGTTGTTTCTTGATTTTCTGGCCTCTTTCTCTCAAAATTTTCAATGAGTTTGTAAAAGAAGATGGCAGTAAAAAATACTTGGATGGATTGTTCTAGTAATAGCTTGTAATATATTTAATGATTCTTTTCATTTACTGAATAACATTTAAGGTAAAATCTCATTCCAGACATACACAATTCTGCTCTTGTGCTGTTTCTATTTTACAGCAACTTCTTCTTGTAACAAGATCTATTTTATGAGGGTAGCTTCATAAGAGAAGTTAATTTTTCATTTGCTTATTGTTAAATTGTAGCAGTTTCTGCTTCTAACTGCTAAGGAATGGGAGCTTTTGATTTGGCTGCAGTTTTAGATAAATACATTATTTATGAAAACAAGCATTTCTCCTCATAACGTATCAGGAAATAGTTTGCATAATCCCCAGTTTCTTGCAGAAATCCAAACATGATTCATTCCCTTTTCACAGGTTTTGATGGTGTAAGAACATAAGAAAGCTGATTCAAAATACACCCTCTGAGGCCAAACTTGACCTCTTCTCAGACACTTCTGCTTTGCTCAAAGAGGCTGATCCATAGGGATCGATGTCAAAGGAAGGTGCTCAGGGTCTAGGGTCTGGGATGCTGAATATTGCACTTTTTCAAGGTGAAATAGCGACACAGAAGGAAGATATTTTTCTAAGTAAAAGTACTTGTCTGATTTTCCTGTCACTGCTCAACGACATGCATTTATGTATACTATTTAAAGCTGTGTTAAATGCATAAATATGTGTAGTCTGTGACACTTGGCTCAATAGGTATTAAAAGATCCCAGTCTGTGGTAGTCATTTAACTTGCTCTTTAAGACTTTTGCTACTGTTTCACATTTTCTGTGCCTCTTTAGTGTGTGAGATGAAAGCTGGATTGTGGTGATAGCTCAAAGAGCTATCCTTTTTTTCCCCTGCCCCTTCCTCCCCCCTCACCTTCCTCTTCCCCCTATCCTTCCCCTCCACTTCCCTTCTCTTCTGCTTTTTTAAAGTGAGTAGGACTGGTTATTTTCATTATTATTTTATACCAACACTGAGTTGAAAACATTTGTAGTTGTTTAAGTGCTTAAGGAGGATCTACTTCTTACCTCCGGGTAAGACAGTAAATTCTTCCATGTGTTGACTTCATCTGTTATCCCTACCCATTTTCCACATGCCTGAGGGATATTTACTCAGGCAGACTCTCTCTGTACTATAGAAATCTTCCTCGAAGGTCAGCCAAACAAGCAGCACTTACTCAGGAACAATGTGGTGGGTGTGTATGTGTGAACGGCAGGTCAGTGACATGGTTGAGGAAAGAAAAGAGGGAGCAGCCCTTTCCTTTTCAGCTTCATGAGAGTAACCCTAGCTTCAGAACTGAAGAGCCTTCCTTGCTCTGCCATCTGCACTCCAAGCAGCAGTGAGAATGAGGTCCTTCCCAAAACTTGGTTTGAGGTGCTCGTTCTCCAACCCTTTGAAACCCTAGTTTTTGCTAATTTAGGAGACTGGGCCAAATCATGCAATGGGGGATGATCTCTCTGGTGGCTTCACTCAAATGCTATGGTGCAGACCTAGAGTTTGGCATCCAGCAGGGGGTCTACAGACTGACCCTTGAGGACTGCACCTTCATTTCACTCCTCTCCTGATGTTTGCCTTTTCCTTCCTGAACCAGGCATCAAATTCAGCTGGCAGGTGAACATGAGCCCCTACAAAACTGCATCTGATATGTACCGTCACAAGGCAGGGGGCAGGCTGCAAAGGTGAACATATGAGTGTTTTTATGGGGATGAGGGAACCTGACAGGAGAAATCGTGCAAATCACGTAAGTCACATTCAGCAAATGAGATTTGCCTTTCCACATGGCCTCTTGAGTGCTAGGAAAGCTCTCCCTAACCACAAAGCTCAATATTCAAATGTCAGTCCTTGCCTTACAACTAATTCACCTTAACAAGGTTATATATGTGAATAGTGTCACTGGGATCAAAGGAGTTACTTACCTGCATGCAGTGTCATGCACACGCATTCACAGGATCAGGCCCTCCAGGCACACAGAAGCTTTCATTGCCCTGTGTGTTTCTAAGTCACAATCTGATGTCAATTAAGGAAAGTGAAGAGAAGCATATGCTTACATGGCAAGAGTGCTGCAGAGTGGTTTAAAGTGTAAAAGGTTTAAATCACACCAAGGCTATAAAATCAGCTTTGTTTATGGACTGGTGCAGAGACCTATTGTACTTCATATCGATCAATCCACTGAACACCTGGTTCAAAATGTTCAATGGAAAGCTGGGGAAAAGTGCTAAATTGAACAATCTAAGTAACCTGTGAACCTGACAGTCATAAATCAATGGAGATGTTACACACAGTTAACCCTAACCAGTTAGCAAGTTGTACCAATTATTAGCTGCATTACCTGATTAGGAGCTAGTTCACTGATTCAGAATTGTACTAACACAGAAAACATCTTTGTGCTGAATGTTCCTCAGTAAACAGTACCAGATTCACTGGATACTTTCTCCCCTGCTTCTGGGCCAGACAAACTTTGCTTGAATATCACTTTGGAAAAGAGGACATTTGAAATTAAGACAGGTTTACAAAATCTGCGAACTTTGGGGGGTTAAAAAAGTGTGACTAAAAAAGATGAAGGATCTGCTTTTCAAAGGTGCTTTATTATGTGTGGAAGATTATTCACATCTATATGGACTCTGACAGACACTGAATTTTCTGATGCCAGTGCTGTTTGTTACTTTTGTTCTCAGGTTCTTTGCAGACTTGGAAGGACTTTGGTTTGCTTGCCTGTCTTGTTTTTTATAAGCCTGGCAACATTTGCCTTTCTTTGCTTCCTAAGGCCAGTAAATATGCTGAGTTTTTCAGGAAGGCTTACAAGAACTTCTTGTTTCTGCTAAACTATTTTGCTTAGGGTTAATTGCATGCACACCTCTAGCCCTCTATTAGCTTTTACATTATTTTATCCTTTCAGCTCAGGCTGAAAGGGCTTCAATCACCTGGGGTACACATATAACTTAAAAAAATAAAATTGGTGAGATATTGGCTTCTTTTTTTTTTTTTTTTCTGTCCTTCTTGGAACTTCTCCAGTGTTCTCAGACTTAGCAAAGAGCAATATCCATGGTTTGGAATTTTCTTCAGCCAGCTTTTTTAAACCTCTGGGTTGTAAATTATGCAGGTCTGCTGATTTAAATTGCTATTTAACATTCTCGTGATTTACTGGAATGAACAGCATTGCATTGTCTTCTTATGGAAAAACTGATTTTGTCTGTTTTTTTCTTCAGAGAGAGATCAGATTTATTTACAGAATATACTGGTTTTTGCATACATTGTTAAGATGGTTACAGTTGTGTGTAGTCAAGCCCACAAATCTTTCTTGTTATCCTTAACTCTGATGAAAAACCTTACTTCTTGTTTCCATCCTTATTAATTTTCTGTAGTTCTTATCTTCTGTCTAGTTCACAAGACTTCTAATAAATGCCCTTTTTGCGTAATTATTTTGATTTACATAGCTGCTTTCACTTTTATGCAAGTCAACATTTAGGCTAGTCCAGCTTTCATTCTTTTTTTAAACCTCTGGTAAAATGTTTTTAAACACTTTCCAATTATTATCTACATTTCCTGTCTAATTTCTTTCTCCCAAATGATTTAGCTGATAATTGTTTTCAGCTTTGTGAAATTGGCTCTTGCAATCCATCAAATATACATATTACTGGTCTGGACTTAATTCTGATTATATATAACAAACAGAGGCAAATCATGATCACTTTTATCTAAACTACTGCTGATTTCTTAAGTCTACGTCTATGATATTTTATTTTCTTCTATAAGGATAAAATAATGCTATACAGCATTCCAAAAGTGTTGGATGCAGCACTTTTAAAGGAACTTATAATTTATGGCTTATTCCAAGGATATATTAATTTGGTGGCATGAAAACTCCCAACCATGCTATTCATAGTGAAGTGCTGACACTGCATGGTTTATTTTTCTTCTTGTTTTATGGATACTAACGTAAGGAGATAGTTTTCCTCTTCTTCTGATAATTACTTGCAGAAGGCAGTAATAACACACACACACAAAACCAGTACCTTTTTGTACCTCCTATGTAAAACACCAATCTACAGATTAAGAATTAGTTATGTCTCTGAGCCTATTTCCTAGTTTTATCATATTTCTTCTACCTTATTTTGATGACTAAATGGAATTTAGAAGGAGAGAACTAGCTTCCCAAGAATCCTTCCCAAGGAAAAAGAATGGATAACAAGTGGAATATGTTTAACAGCTCCACCCCAACTGGTATTTTAAAAAGGGCATGGTGCCTGTCTCAGCTTTTTATGCTTTCTTGTTGCTCTCATCAATAGATTGCCAGATGGTAAGGTGGATTAGAAAGTCAGGCTTCAGTATCACATGTACCCTAGAAACCAGGAAACTGGTTCTTGAGTGGGAGACACTGCTAATTTCGGTGGATCTAGGATTTGGTGCTGTATTGTTACTGTTAACAGACAAAGTTAGAAAAAACAGCCAGCTTTGTGCCCTGAGATAGGGAAGAGGATCTCATTTGGAGCATGTTCTTTGTATTTGTTTCCTACTAGGGCTTTTTTAGAACGCTTTGCAGCTACCTCACTTATGATTCTGTTCATCTTTGGTTTGTTGATGTTAAACACTTAGAATACACTTGTGTATTTTTTAATTTGAAACCCTATTATATTTTTTGTGCAGTTATGATTTCATCTTTCAAATTAGATCAATGTTCAACAGAATTAGTCAGTTTACATTGTCAAAAATGTATTTCTCTTCTAAACCCTCTGCTTTTCATAAAATGACCTTTTTCCTTTAGGACTGTCACTATAATTAATAACAATAAAATGATATTTTTCTGTGGCCTCTAAATGCTCAAGCAAATGCATTTCTTGGAGAATGGAGATTTGTGAAATTACTTTTTTGATGGAAAATATAGGCTCTCTAGTGCCAAATGTTTCATGAATGCATGTCAATCTTTGCCACATTTTATTTCTGTTTCTTTCAAGAAGCTGAATGTCAACTGTCCTGCTCCTTCCAAAATAACAAGCTTCTATTTATTTGTTTGAAGAAAACTCTTCTCTCTGTAAAATTTTTATACCATCTCTTCCACTAGAAGATTACTGTGTTTAACATTGCCAACTGGATTAACTAAGCAGATAGTAATGTGATACTCTCCTGCTTTCACAAGCATCTGGCCAAGTGAGAACTGGGCAGAGTAGTCATGCTTTTCGTGGTGGCAATATTGTTGTGTCAGCAGGCATGGAGTGATGGACCAGTGGTAGGTGAAAAGATAAAACAGAGAGTGTCAGAGAGGTGAGACAGCCACATGTAACTTGTAGGCAATTGAGCCTGAAAAGCTTTGATGACCCTCACTGTACTCGGTGAGGCTCCAAATGGAGGGTGAGAATTTCATACACAGTGCCTTCCCCATATCAAAGGACTGCAAGAGGTTTTAAAAGCTAGGGTGACAGCCCTATTAAGTGCATCACTCTGAGGGGCTGCCCTCTGTGCTCAAAGAGGTTTGTAGGAAGCCCTGGGCTGTAGCTGCTTGAGCAAGGAACTGTATTCCCTGCAAAATGATGATGATTAAACTGCAGTTTTAAATGTGGGGCTTCCTCTGGTGGTGCAAGAAATCACACTAAGTGGATGACAGAGACTGGCCAGTGGATAGGAAGCTTCATGGTCACAGTCTTTCTGTTACTGTTGACAGATCACTGAACACAGCCCTTTCCAGCTTCCACGCTCTTGTTGGAGAAAAAACCTATGGTTCAAGTTTTAGCAGAGCAGCCAAAATGAATTACTAAAGGTTATTTCTAGATAAATCTTTGCATTATCCTTTTTGCCTATCCCCTCTGTAGCAGTACAACCTGTGGAAAACAGGGCTTACAGAAATGAAGCTCTGGTGGATCACACTGAGAATAATGACAGTGTACAGGGAGGAGGCCACAAGCTCACTCTTCCTGCACTCATCCATCCCCCTGTATGAGACTGCTGGTTATGCTGCTCACACACCAAATCAAAACTTATTAACCCTCAGAAAATGTTCTAATGCAGTGAGAGATTAATCAGGTGTACTGGATCTGGGTGAGATGGAGGTAATTTCCCCCACAGCAGCTCTCACAGTTTTGTGCTTTGTATTGGTATCTAGAAAGGTGTTGACAATAGACACCAGTGTTTTGGCGACAGCTCAGCAGTGCTCACACAGCATCAAGTCTATCCAGCATTCTTCCCTGACCAGTAGGTTAGTGATGGGAAAGAATTTAGGAGGGGACACAGCCAGGACAGCTGACCCAAACTGAGAGTGATACTTCATACCCTATGATGCCCAGTCAGCAATAAAAGCTAAGAGAAAAGACGAGAGGGAGCATTTGTTATCACACTTGTATTCCAAGGCAAACACTATGTGTACTGAAGTCCTTCTTCCCAGGAAGTGGCTGGTCATTGCCTGCTCATGGGAAATAGAGAATAAATCTTTTGTTTCCTTTGCTTCTGCACACGGCATTTGCTTTATTAAACTGCCTTTGTCTTGATCCATGAAGTTATTTTTCATCTTATGTTCTTCCCCCCTGTGCTGCTGACAAGAGTGTGATAGAATGGCTTGGTGGGCGCCTGATATCCAACCCACCACACCACATCTGCTTGAAACCCACTAAAACACAGTTATTGTGCTATTTGGGTCAGTGCAACCAAAGTTTTAACCAAATCACCTTCCAATGGCTAGCCCTGGTGGCTGCTATCTAATTTACTTCCCCTTGTTTCACTTGCCATTGGATTTAGGACACGAAGTGATAAAGAGCACTGTAAAATCAGAGAATAATGTGATTTGAAAATGCGAAAGATGTTCCATAAATAATCTGGTTTGTGTAAGAGTCACTCTTGCTATGGGAGTTAATTAACAATCAAGTCATGTCTGTGCTCCTTCCTGGTGGCTGCAGTAATCTTCTTGCTTGGTCCAAAGAGCTGAACATAAGTAAGATTTAACTAAGTGTATGGTGTGAAGGAGAATTTAGCATTTGGGAAAACAAATTTAAAGCAACCCCAGAAGAATCACTGTGAAGTTTTCCTTTTGCAAATGCTGTCACAGTTGGCAGAAAGTAATCAAGAGATATATTTACAATTTAAATGCAAGCTTGGTCATTGAGGACATTTTTTTCAGAGAAATATGGGTCAAATATGTCCATTGGGTTACAATGGTGAGACCACCCAAGCTTTTGTTAATGCTAGTGTTTACATAAAGAGTTAGAAACAAGCTTCTCTCCAATTAGAAAACCAATATCTAACTAGATGCTAACTTGTTATATACCCTGTAGTCTAAATGTTAGTAGCTTTGACCTCTTTCAGTTTAATCTTAATCTCTTTGACAGAGCAAGTGAACTTCAGGTTATATTTTACCAAATTGTTCCCTTTGTTTTCCTTCCCCCCCTTATGCTTCCAACAGTGAGTATGTCACATATTGCAGACCCAAATGAAAGCCTGTCTTCTTTTTCAATCAGTCATATCGCTAAGTATATGAGCAGGAAAACCCTTGTGATTGACACTGCTTCAACAAAAGCAGATTCAGTTTGCAGACGATAAGAGGCAAAGTCATACAAGCAGTGTTTACAAAGCAGTGAAGGAGAGAAAAAAAATTAATGATAAAAGGACTAATCTTATTGTTTTACTTGATGAGAGAATGGTTCTTTGTGTTTGCTCTAGCAGAAGCTGACAGATTGTCTCCCACCTCCCTTGTACACTTTTGGCAGCAAAATAATTTCCAGATTCTGTATCAAATGCTGGCTGGTGGATAAAAAAAGGGCTCTGGAATGCCTGGGAAGCTTCAGAAAGCAGAGGAGTGCCTGCACACGATAGTGTGGACATGCACTACCTACAGCAATGCTGTATAATTGAATATTACCTCCCTTACAAAGGAGGAATGAGGTATAAGAGCAACAGAAGCAAGTACCTTTAAAGGAAGAAGAAACAAACCTATATGAAAGCAGCAAACTGGCTGATCTGATGTGTTTTCTGTAGATTGGCAATCTCACTCCTGTCAGGAACATTCTTTGTGATTTCTTTCCTCTATGGGAGACCAGACCCATGTCAGCTCTAATCAAAAGGAGTCCTGGCCTTCAACCCATGCTCGTGGTGCTGGAATACTTTTATGGTAATATGGCCAGCACAACTCCATGAAGCACCATTTCCAGTTCTTGGTGCCAGATGCTGGAGGGGGATGACTGAAACAGATTCACAGAGTGGTGGACTAGTTTATGTTGGAAGGGACCTCTGGACATGACATGGCCTGAGCACTTCCCAAAGGAAAGCTGACTTCAAATCTAGATTGCCCAGAGCACTTCTGATATTCACTACTGGAAGGCAGCAGGTGGCCCACTGTGTCTCAAGATAGCACATCTGTACAGAAATCTGTTTTAACCATGTGTAATGGCCACTATTAACTGCACAGGAAGCAGGACAGAGAACTAAAATCCAGGACAATCTCAACAGGAGAAGGACAGGGTAACCTTGCTTTCCAGCTCCTCTGCTGTTCATTAGTTTCATGGCTTAATTCCTATCTCTTGCTAGCAGGGCCGGGCAGCTTTGTCCTTTCATCAGCTGAAGTCACGCTGTCTCACCACTGTTCACCAAAGGTTGCTGAACAAGTGTTGCCAATTTCTTTCTCTTCAAGATGAAGCCTGCCAGCTCAGTTATGTCCTTCAGTGAGCATGAATATCTAACTGTGAAGCAATCAGTCATTGTAGTCTCTATTGAGATGTGATACGTTGCTCAGAGAGTAGGTGAAGCAATACAAGGCAAGACAAAGCTGTTTTAATGATTCTCCCCTAAAAGTCTCTATGGAATGTGTTCAGTGTGTTTGTCTAATCTAGCTGTCCCCACAGGCAATGTGAGAAGCAGCACCAGCACTGGGGGAATAGCACACACCTCAGGTTTCATTGAAACATTTAATTCCATCCCATTCTGCCCCACTAAAAAGACATTGACACTTTTAAAGAACATTACTTGAGTTAAAGAAGGGACTCTGTTGGGAGAAAAAAAATTGACTTACCAAGTGATGAAACACATGCAATTTTATTCTTATCCAGAACAATTGCAAATAATGGCAAATAATATAGGGAGTTTCAAAGCAAGAAAATCCTAAAATGGCATTCTTGCATGTATTTCTGAGTTGTGTTCAAACATCAGCAGAGACACAGAAACTGTATTTGCATATACCTTTAGCTTATGGAAAATGTGAATATATTTGCTTTATAGTGTGTCTTTCACCGTGTGCTAACATTTTAAATATACATTTATTTGTTTCTAGTAGTGCTTGCATATGGATACATTTAACATACCCACCACCATTCAAAAGATGTACAGTAATTTGTTAATTTGTAATGTCTTAATTTGTAATGTGGTCAGGTTGCTGAGCTATCTCTCACATTTGTGCTGCTTCACACTCATGACTTATTCTTGCAAACCTCCATGAATTAATAAATAAGGATACTGGCAAACTAGCCCTCAATGATTTTTCCATGGCATCTGCATTGACAAATAAAGCTGTGAGACATTTTGCATTGTGAATTGCTAACGGTTACAGCGCTCCTCTGGTACATTAGTTAGAGTAATTTGGGTTTTAGAACAAAAATGAGTTTCTATAACAAAGACACACAAAATGAATATCAGGGAAATCAATCAAAATGTAATAAACTTTTATTAAAAAAAGACATCACTCTCTGGCAATTCATAAAACAAGTCTCCAAATCTGTATAGACAGTACAAATAAACATAAAATGATTCTTTAAGGGCATAATGAAGGGTTCTGTCAACAACAATAAGAAAACAAAGCATAGATGTATGTTTGTGAAAGAAATTGTACATTTTCTCTTTTTCAGAAAGCCTTTGGCATTTCTTTTTGATAAAAAAGGAGTACAAGATGCAAGAAATGAGTTCTCCGTCTGAGCAATGTCTTTTTAGTTTCTTCTTTCTATTCTATCAAATTTATCATTGATAATCTGAGCGGGTTTTGATACTCTGTGAGGGCTTTTGAATTTACTGGAGTACTTTAAGCTAATCCTAAATGTCTGGGACTTGGCCATATACCTAAGTTCAGCAGAGTTCCACTCTGTTCTTAGAGTACTATTTCTGTAAGACAGAAGCCTCTGTTTTGCTTAAACAATATATTTCAAGCTAACCCTTTTCCAAAAATTATGGTTTTAATTCTATGAAATGTTGCTGGCATAATGTGTGTTATTAAAATCACTGTTCTGTATTTTGTTTTCTTTTTGAGTTCATTTTAAGTATAAAGTTACCAAAGCCCTGCATCATATTTGGGTCAAAAGATAATCAGCTGAAAAGGGATGTTTACTTAATAATTATCCTTAGAAAATGAATATGAGGGCAGAAGGGTGAATTGCAGGTCACCTAATCAGAATTTGAGCCTTATATTAATTGAACACTTGGATTTAACTCCTAACTTGCAAAAAGACTTCAACTTTTGAACTAGTAGTACCTTAAATTAAATGGAGTCTGTGCTTTTATCCTAGGAGGTATTTATTTTAGAACAGGTTTAAGAAGTAGGGAAAAAACCCCTCCATAATGAAAGAAAAATTAGAAATACCTGAATGTTTTCTGAAAAAAAAAGGAAAATACAAGGCTCAGAGCCCAACAATACAAAGGTCATCATGGATCTTCCATCTGGATCACTCTGAACTCTGGGCTGCTGAAACGACCTACCTGGTCATCACCTCAGTCTCTCTCAGATACATGGCATTTTCTTACACTCCCTCCCTCTCATCCTCCTTCAATCATTTCTTTCATCTTTTCCTGTCTTTCTTCCATTGATGCCTTAGGTTTTAACTTTTATATTTTTCAAATCCTGTACTGCCTGTTGTGTAACTCTGAAGTTTTTTGTAGCCTGTTAATTTCTGCTCTCTCTTGCTGGTTAGACATAACAAAGCCTCTGTGGGCCTGCTCTCCAAGGACACCCAGATTGTCCTAGGCCCAAAATGTGTCAACAAGGATCTTAAGAAGGGGGATAAACTTGGGGAAATTGCATAATTAACTGAAGTTTTAATTGGAGAATTGATCCTGATATGCAAATGAAACAAACTTATAAAAGTGTGAAGAACTCATGACTCGGGACCCATCTTGGATGTAGCCTTTTTGACTGCCCAGGGTGTATTTTGAAGGCCCTTCAAATAAATACCTACCTTTATTTCCTTATTCTTGTCTAGTCTGTGTTTTTAGGTGGCCACCCCAGGCATCACCATTACCCTGAATACCTTAATTCCTTTCTTTGTCAGGATTCAGACAAGATGGCAATTAAAAGACATTTCCAATGGAAAGAAAAAAAAGACTTTTTCTTCAAACTTGTCTCAGTTGCCTACTCAACTTTTTCTTCTCATCTGTTGTTCCTAGTAACAGCTCTCTGGGTGATTTCAGGCAATTTATTTTCCTTCCCTGTGTTGAAGCCCTTGAGAATTTCCCCCTACTAGCTACATAAGAGTTTCATTTGCTCCCAAATGATTTCAAATTTTTGTCCACATCCTTAAGTTCAGGTACTAATCATCCACCTCACAAATCCCTCCCTTCATCAGACACCTGAAAGTGCAACCTTACTGCTTCAATGGTTGTTGTACAGCCACGACATCAGTACTCTGTAGTTTATTGAGAAGACTGTTTCTTGTGCGTAGCAAAGGAATAAAAACATTATGCAACAGAAATATTGTGGTCTGCATTTCCAAACCTGAGTCTGAAAACATTAAGTGCAAAGTAACTGTTAAATATGTAAACATTAATGTGATTGGCCAACCTTGAAATGTAGAAGATAAAGTACATAAATGCACACCTCTCTGTCTGCATGTTTGTATTGCAACTCAGCTGTTAATAAACCTGGGTTTCTTTCAGTAGGAGTTTTTGAAATTTGTGAAACCTAAACACTGGTAACTTTTGAATAGCTGGTTGGGCCATTCTCCTCCTGGTTTGTTTGTTTTTCTTTTAAAATACCACACCCCCTGCTGCTTTTAATTTTATTATTGATATTATTATAAGGCTAAAATTAGTGTTATTATTGAGCACAGTGCAGACATATGCACAAATATATATAAAAGGTTGCCTTTCCTTCAAGGACAGACCCAGAGACCTGAAAAAAAATTAGAAATTCATGCAATCTTCTAAATCTGAATGTTATTTGGCATTCATCAGAGCCAAGAGGTACTCAGTACTCTTAAAGTCAAGGTGCCTAAATAAAGAATTAATAGCTCAGTATGAGGCACCTCTTTTGAACACCTGAAGGTTATAAGAAATGAGGACATGGATCTAGAATGCAAATGGTTATGCGGCTGTTGCTGCTGCTGTAATAAGCTAACTTTATTATTATATTTGCCAGGTAACTGCAATCTTTATAGAGACCAAACATATCCAAGGTTTATTTTGTTTATTTATAGTATTAGGAATTAGGAAGTAACATGAGTTAAGATTAAGCACTTTGAGCACTAGATAGGACTGTATGTGGGAGCCTTTGGAAGGTGATGAATCAGAACTCCTACACTGGAGCTTGCAGAGATAATCTGTGATTTTGGGACTCAAATTTGCCTTTGTTCATTAAAAGGAGAGTGGGACATCAGATCTCCAGCTGTTTTTGGAAGCTGCACAAGTACTCCTCCAAGCCGTGGTCAGTGACAAGAGCCCAAGAAGACTCATGACCAAATACTGCATGATCCTATACATTGCTACCTTTGTGAATTCTGTTCGTGGCTTGTTTTGGGGGCACATGATCTTCTTGCACCTAGTCTTGGGACAAACCCTCAGCTCTGCTCTGCCCTGCTCCAGTCCAAGCTCATACAGCTCAGACCTGGGGACTGCTACTCATGAGACAGCAATGGACAGAACTTTGCGAATTGTGAGATCCTGCTGGACAAAAAAGGGGAACAGATTTCCTTTTCTCTGTTTAGATATTCCTTTGTGCCAAAATGGGCTTTGGTGTCTGCAGCACAAGTTTGTTCAGAAGAAGCATTTACTTTATCAGTACTGAGTTTTCACATGCTAGTTATACTGTTTGGATACTGCAGATTTATCAATGTGCTTCAAAAAGTAGAACAAGCACCTCAAAGGATTGCATTGAGAGAGCTGAGGAGAGAGATATCAAACACAGGAAGCAGAGCTGGTGACACACGGTACTTTCCTTGTGGCTGAGGATGGCTGGGTAGTTTACTGAAGCTTCAGATGTGTCTGGAAAAACCACATATTATTTCAAACTGTGACACCTTGACAGCAACAAATTCTTGCTGTTTATTACAAACTGATATTCAGACTAGCTTCTCAGGGGTGACTTTAGAAAACAATGAAGTCAGATGCTGATAAATGAACATGGGAGCCAGGAAAAAGAGCTTTAAATCTCTCTTGGGATGTGCTGCACCATGTGAAAGGTGAGAAAAACATACTCCATCTGTGAGGTGAGGAAATAAACATGGCACCGAACTGCTACTGTGAGTCTCTGCATGTGAGAAGTGTATTAAAATCCTGTCAAGCAAGGGACCTGGTCTTTGTAAAGATGTTCTATTTTGTTGCCTTGCATAAAGTATCCATCATCATAGTCCCTATTTGAGAAACACTGATCATTTGTCAGTGTTTGAAATCTACAATGAGGATGTGAGAAAATCAGGGATGAGACCCAAGATCTTATTTTTCGTTTATATTAATTATTTTTTATAGTTGTAATTTTAATAATTAGCAAACCTACAAACGTACAGGAACTTGTACATAATGCATTTCATTGCTCTTGATCATTTCTATTCTGCATCATGCCTACTCATTGTACTCTTTGAAAAGTGTATAAAACATTGGGGAGATATATGGTCAAATATTTCCTAAATTATAGCATTATTTACTCGTAAATTAGCTTATAGTTCATTAGAAGATTCTGTAAAATGAGTTTAATAAACACCCCATCTCATTTAGAAATGGTGTCAGAGGACAGCACAAAATAAGTAGTGAATTTAATTATATCTTTAGAAGTTTGAACCCTCATAGAATGAGGAACTGATTAGCACTCAAATCAGTGGAAAGACATGGAATGACATTCCATATTTGTGGCCTCTGGGGCACACCTTCCAAAAGGGAATGATTTGAAATGTCACGAAAATGCATCATACCCTCATTTAGTATGAAAGTGTTTTGAAAGTTGCAATGTCAAACTATGTGTGTATGCACATTTCTGCATTTGTGTACTTGTCCCTTGTAGTACCTCTTTTTTTTTTTTTTTTTTTTTTTTGTTAGTAAAGCTTGTAACCTGTAGAAGAGAGACACTTCTTGGGGGCTGCTGCATTCCCTTCTTCATTCATACAATGGATTTTATGAGGAGTAAGCAGAGCTCTGCTGCTCCTTACACTTGTGTCCACAGCTTCATTTTCTAAGGCAGAGGGAGCAAAAAAAATGGTACAAGAAATATGTTCTGCATAGCAGAGAGAAACCTGGAGGCACATCTGCCTTCCATAGCAGTGAGCTGCTCTCCTGCTTGCTTGTGGCAAAGCCATTACTGAGCCCTAAACCAGCCACAGCCATCAGGTTCTTAAATCCAGGATCTGAATCAAAAGAAATATTAAAATCCCCTCAGTCAGTGCTACAGTGTGAATATTAGATGGTCAGTCTAAAATCCTTTGAAGAGCCCTCGCACATTCCAAGGTAGTGGTGTAGCCTAATAACAGTGTCAGAGATGAAAGGTTTGGGAGGTTTGATCCGGCAGCTGGAAAACAAGTTGTACTACGTGAGGCTTAAAGAGTTCAAACTCTTCAGCTTATCTGGGAGGAGACAGAGGTGGATTGATCGTGGCTAGCTGCTTACACATGGAAAAGAGATCCAATAGCAGTGTGTTTTAGAGCTTGTTGACAAAGACCTGACAAGATCTATTGCAACGACATAGACAGATTAGGCCTTGAAGTAAATCATAGCTTTCTAGCAGAGAGGATAATTAAACTAAGTTAACAGTCTCCTAAAAGGGCTGGAGGGGGGACAGGACAGGGATGACTCAACATGGATTTAGATCTTGAAAGAGACACATAATTAAATCCTTCTATGAGATATAATTTAATCTACCTCTGGGCCAAATTCTGTGTCCAGTAAATCTAGGGACTGAGGTGGAATAGTTTTTTTGGTACTTTCTGACCTTAATGCTTGTAAATGTATGAATCCTTTATTTATGTCCTCTTTTTGTGGACCAGGGAAAGGATAGTAAATTATGCACAACCCTGAGAATGCCCATAACACCTGGAACTCTGTGCAACCAAAATTTATCAAGACTTCAGGGGACGAGTGAAGAGAAAATATTTCCTTTATGCACTGGGCAGATGTATTCTCAGGGCTCATGTCTTCATTTGCCTTTATTTTTTTTCATGTCATTCAGAAGCATCAGAGGTGGCTGCAGCTGGAGACAGGGCAACAGATGGATAGACTGCAGATGCAAGATTCTATTTTTCGTTTATTTACTCATGGATCTCCAATTTGTATTTTCTAAGTTTAATCAGAAAACACCTTGTTTTATGCTTCTTTTATTTTTGGAGTTAATCTGAAATACTTTAAATATTCCTTTTCACCTGTTTCCTGTCCAAAAGTGCTTGTTTATTGGAAGTATTTTTTATTCTTTTTGTTTTCTTAAACTAAAAGGCAAGACTCAGTTAACTAATGAGCCCTTTCACTCTATGTAGAGAAAATTTATGAAAGTCTGCATATCTGTAAGGATAGATTACTTGATAAGGTGAGAAAATGCTGCCAGCACGGCAGAGTCTATTACAAAAAAAAAAAAAAAAAAAAAAAAGAAAGGAAAATAAAGCAGAACCATCCCCTAGTTTCCCATTTCAATTTCCAGATAGCTGATCCAGTGCATAGCAGAAAGGAAAAAAAAACAAAACCCAAACCCCTGAATCCAAAATTCATTGCTCTTTGAGAAACAATTTTCAGAAATGCAAATTGAATCTTAATTTTACCTTCTGCAGTTTATTCTGTAAGAGGCAAATGTGTTATTTGTAGATGTGCTGGCTTTGGGCAGCGACACTTTATCTGTACCTAGTTTACAGACAGAGACCAGGGCTACACTTTCCTTAGCTGAAAGGAGTCAAGGGACCCCAAAGGGAATCACATTTTGAACTAAATCAAAGCAAATGAGCAAAGAAACACAAAACTGAAATCACTGAACCCATATCCACAAATTAAGGAAATAGAAGACTCTAGTGCTGTCCCATGCAGTGAGCAAATCCAAAATTCATACAAGTGGAAATTCAGGGTCAGTGACTGCCTTGAAAGAAATAAATTATGTCAAAAAAATAAGTAATTTCTACTCCTAGAATTCAATACTTCAGTAATGCTTTAATAAGCAGTGAGCTGCTGCTCAGTTCTGGCTTGCTATGAGTTGCTACTCAGGAGCCCTATCCTGCATTAAGATTTCAGGATGTCCCAGATTCCCATCACAATTTCCTTTCTCATCAAGAGGAATGCATTCCGGTCTGTGAAGAAAAAGGCCATCCATTTTTCATTTAGCATACTTTTATCTACCTTGCCTCTTAAGTGTCTAAAGTCACACACTCAGGTAAGGTCACTAACCCTGTCTTCTCTTTTGAAAGTCACCCTAAGATGAGAGTCAGTTCTGTCATCATGCTCCTCTGGGAAATCAAACAGTGATGTTAGGCAGCAATAGTTAATAGCATCTTATTTATTATGTATGAAGAACAAAATTTTTAAGAGAAATTGTTAGCATTAAGTGCAAACATTTTGCTTTATTTAACTGACACTTTGACAGTAAAATCTTTTAGGCTCCTTAAGGAAATTCAGACTATAATAATAAATAATGAGAAAAATATTGCTGGAAGATGAAACTTAATAGCCTATTTCTTAAAGACTCAGATTTTATTATAGGAATGTAGATGTAGATTGCCACATATACCAGACTAATTTTTCTCTTCCATTCTTTTCCTAATCACTACAGACTAAGAATAAAGTTGTAAAATTGGAAAAAAAAATGCCACAGATCTGGAATGCTGCAGCAGACATGCCTGTATGTGTACATTGTAGGAATCCATGTGCATTTTTCCAGGTAATATTTAGAAGGATTATTTGGTCTGTTTGCTGATTGCTCTTTGAAAATTAAAATTCCTTATAAAATATTTAGTCAAAGTAGAGGGAATGGAAGATATGGGATTCCTGTGATCCTGGAATCATTGGAGAATTAGGGAGTTTTATCTAAAGATAAAATAAAGAGTGAAGACTCCTATCAAAGGCACAATATTGGATTATGGACGGCTGAGGAGGCTAACTAAGGAAAGCTAGCCGATAACTCCCCTAAAAAGAACTTTTAAATCCTTCTTAGTCCACTTGGTGGGCATTTGGTGTACATGAAACATTTGATGTGGCTCCATTTGCAGAGAGTTCAGCCTGAGAACCAGGCATGGGCTCTAGTGAACTAGATTAGCATCAGTTGCTTTCTTGCACAATAAACACCCAAAGACAAAAGAAACATACATGTACGTGCACACACACATGCACTCCTTAAAAACAAATAATTGTCAATCTGTTGTTATAAAGCCATAAATTTAAATCAAGTTTTTCAAGTGAACCTTCTGGGTCACTCTCCAGTAGCAGTGCAAGTTCCACAGAAGAGGAGGCCTCTGTGATGGCATATCTTGGAAAAAAAGGGAGGACAGCACCCGTGGGAAATGTTGCATCCCCGAAGGCTGTACTGCACTTTAGACAAAATGTCTATGCTGGGATAACCATGCATTTTCAGTGCAAGGAGAGGAAGGGTCATAAATAATTTGACATAGGTGAAAAAACCTTGGAAACTCTATTTTATCACAGAATAATTTAGTAAAAAGCCAGCATCTCATGCCAATATAAGGAGGCTCAATGTTGCTGACAAACATATGAATTGAATTAAGGAAAAGGTTGAGTGATAAAATGGAAGTTACTAATTTCCACTCCCAAGGCATTTAGATAAAATAAATGCTAATATAAGACTTTTATTTTATTCAAGCATTCATTAGAGTTTTCAAAGGTATGTTGAAAATGCCAGAATGAATCACTTATTTGACTCCAAGGGCTCTGAGAATGTTTAAACCACAGTTTTTTGAACTTATGTTCATAAAAGAGAGTATTTCTTAAGGATAATCATTATTCCATCTCCAAAAAGGGAAATTCTTTCATGCGGAAAATCAAGGCAGAAGGAACAGGTTAAAAGTCTTAGACCCAGCTCTCATAGCAATTAGATTTTTTATATATATATCTATAACAAACACAGATAACACATAATGTGCCCATTACTCATATGCTCTAATTCTTCTGTAACATTATATTGAAATCTCTTTTTTCCACTTAGAAGAATAATGGCAATTAGTTGCTATCTGACTGGAACTACATAAATATGAAAATGTGTTATTTCGCTTTTTTTGCAGCTATGTTTACAAACTGTGTAGGACACAGCTACATTTATTCAGTAGAGTTAGTGTTGATCACACAGCACAGAGCAGAGGTACTGGCTCAAAGTCGTAGGTCAGCCAAGTCTCTGATCACTCTGTGACTTGGACTATCCTGCTTTTTTTTAGCTTTCTGAGCACTCTTCAGTGCCTCAGCAGCATGCATGGTGATCCACTGCATCATGAAGAAATGCCCAAAGGCAGGGATCAGCAATCTCAAGCTGAGGGACCAAAGCCTTTCTGAAAGCAGATGTCAAATGGCACTGCAAGACTGGAGCTGAGAGCTGCTTTATCTTGAGAGTGTCATCTGTAAATGTTATCCAGCTCTTGGCTCCTACCATGATTTACACTCAGACAGACACAAGACTCTCTTTCTTACCTGCTGCTTCTCTTCCAGTCTTACCACAGAGTACTTGGCAGTTCCCTTACTAAAAGATGGTGGCTGTAGTGGTGGGAATGAGCCATCGCAGGGGAGCTCTCTGCCAACCCCGGCCTCCAGAAACCACCTGGATCTGCCTCGTGTATACTAGGAGAGCACATATTGTATAGGGGCTACCCTCTGCTTGGCCATCTGCCCTTGGCAGCCAGTCACTTTGAGGTCATTTCTGAATCTGGAAGGTGTTCGGCAGCCAGATCACTTCAATTTTCCTGTCTCCAAATGACAGTTCTGGACAAGGTAGACCAGGACTTTATGGAGAGATTTAAAATTTGCCAGAAAGATGAAGATTTCAGCTAAAATTGGCAGTGTCTTCTGGGTTTTGTGAGCCAGCATGACCAGCAACAAAGTATGGGTGTGTGACCACAGGTGTGCTGTCAGCATGTATCGATCAGGCCACTGTTCTGGCTGTGATGGCATCACCTTTCCATGCCTGCACCAGTGGGAGCAACAGTGCTGGTGCTGATTGTATTGATGCATGCTAATGCTCAGAGTACGTTTAAGTGACCTCTTAATAGATACCACCAAAGACAGGATTTTTAGACTTTGGCAGACTGTGCCTGGATTTTTATGTCATGAAGGAAACTGAAGTGTGAGCTAATAATTTTCAATATAGTTGGCCAGAGGAAAAAAAAAGGGAAATGGAAAACATACAAATGGATGTATCTGCACCCGAATCCATCAAGTTCCTGATTGAAGTCCTTTAATGACTGTCATACTTAGCTTCTTCCCTGGAGGGAGAAAGAGAAAAAAATCTGTCATCTCACCATTTCGTCATATTTAACTGTCTGCATGTAGTAGGATAATTAAAAAAAATTTAGGATCCCTTATTTTTCCTGGATGCAATTAATTCCATTCAAATAATGTAGAAAGTATTTAATGATCATTTTGAATCCAAATGCCACCAAATTCAGTAAAAATTTCCTTAATTTTCAGTGGGCTGTAAAGCTGTTCTTTACAGCTTTGAAGTTGTAAAAAACCCCAAAGGTGAACCTATATTTTAGTCTAATTTACACCTTATCACCTTATTATGCTTTGTTTTATTCCTGAGGGTACAATTATGTATAAAGAGCCTAACTTTTACCTCTTATGAATCAGTTTTGGATTTGACCCAGAATTGTAATGGGCTCAAATTATGTGTGTTGTGTTAAATGTCAGAACAGGATTATAGTCTAACCCTTGAAAACTGCTCCTAGTGGGACAGTTGTGTCTTCTGCCCGGGTTATTTATGCTAGTAATAATTTGAAAAATAAGAAAAAACATGGAATTTGAACTGAAACAAAAAGCAAGTTTGGAATAGTATCACAAATTATTTAATGTGTTAGATAGATTCAAAATCTGTCCTCAATATCCATTTTGAAATCACAAAATTTTAAATTTTTTAGGTTTTAGAAGCAGTATTTCCTATCAATGGTGTCCAGTTTGTTACATTTTTTATGCATCAGAGACATAAATACCACCAAATAGTGGACACACCATTCAGAATGCTATATTTGTATGTAGATAGAGTCTTTATTCTGACAGAACTTTTGTTCAGTGAAGACAAGTAGCACATTAAGAGCAGTGAGGAAAGATTCACAGTGATGTGCACATATGTGTGTTTATACTTTTCTTATTATTTCTATAAATAAATACACGTAAATGTTAACTTATATCTTCATTTCTCATAGATTTTACTCTTAGCTAAAAAGTCCTTGAACACGTCTCCCATTTCTTCAAATAATGAGATGCTTCGTAGTTTTATGCAGCCATCTCTACATGTATTTCACAGGATTTGAGACAGTAAGGATGTTTCCATTTATTGTTAACACGCTATTTTATTTTGTTTATATGCATTTGAGCATAAGAATTGTGGTTTATTTAAAAAAACCTTTAAAAGCTATTGTTCAGCCATACCCTATTCTTCTTTAGTCGTAAAACTTCGGCATTCTCAATTGTTGCAGCATCAAAGCATCAGCATTTTTACAACAAGAAGAAAAAAGCCAAAGCAGTAACCACTATAACTCCACATTCTGACAATAAATGCAGATGATAATGAGGGCACTAAATTAAGCAGTCATAGCCAGACTTAGGGGAGTCTGGGGCCATGGTTTGCAGTATCACTCTCAGCAGGTGACACTTGCTAGGCAGGCAGTTCTTCCTATGGAGCTCTGATTTGCCAGATGTACAGACTGAAGCTTCATGTTCCCATAGCTCACATTTCATCCTGTGCAATGTCATCAGCCATCTCTATAAAGCCATGCCAATCCTACAACTGGAGAAAAATTCTAATTGAGCTGTGGGGTTGAGTTAATTCTGTGGAAGCACCATGTTGAGCCCTTTTATCTAAAGGGGCAGAAAATGTTGCCAGGTTTCTTTTCTCTGTGTTTTGCTCTGCAGCTCAACCTTGATTTGAAGAGTCTATGTTCAGTGGTCACTTACTGCTTAATACTTTGGAAGCAGGCAGAACATTGTAAGTGAAATTGAATGGAATAAAGCACTGAAGGGGAAAGGCTGTCAGGAGCAATTTCTTAAAACTAGAAGAATAGAATACTTAAAATAAGATCTTGAAGCTAAAACATAAGGTAGTTATTTAATTTTTGGCTTACTGTATCAAACTTGTCTTTACCCTTTCAGGAAAAGTCTAAGAAAATTGTTGAGTACATGAAGGTAGCAAAAGTAATTTTATTTGATAGAAGATGTTGGCATTGGTAAACAGATACATTCATTCAACGCATCATTAGCCCCAGAAAAGAATGATTGGATTCTGGCCAAAATAGAAGAAAATTCTACTAGGAAAGGGAGCTGATCTCAGCCAGATGAATTAGACCTATTGTCTAAAAAATGGAAACATGTCAATTGTGATAAATTATCATTTAAGATATTGGTGAGCCTTTAGGAGACATTTATGTATATGGCAATACAAACATAATCACACTAGCCACTGGGTAGAGCAGCGGATGTCTGTGTCACAGGTGACAGCTCATACAGGTGATGAGATGCATTCTGCCCTGTGGTGGATCCAACAGAAATGAGAGAGAATGAGAAAGGAAGTAAAGCCAGTGGCTTGCCCAGGTTTAGAAGGGGGCCTTGCCTGTTCTTCCACAGGAGGGCGGTTTTCCAGAGAGCAGGTCTGCTGAGCATAGACAGAGATTTACAGTGGGCAGAAATTGCACCCTACAGCAAAGTTTGGGTGAAAAAAGGGGGACCTGGGCAATGTGTCAGCCTGCCTTTGAGGCACTGAGAAATAGTGGTGCAGAGTGTAAGGAAGGGAAGCCAGGCCTGCAAAAAGAAGAGAGATGGAGACAATTCCTGAGAAGTTATAAAACAGCATTGAGCCAGCTACTTGAGACAGTAACAAATTCAACCTAATTTTCAAAAGAAGCAACAAAGAGTGGATCAGCTTTTGATAAAGCACAGCAGGAAAAGCATATAAGTCATCTGCAATCGATAATTTTGCCATAAGGCTAAGCTACTTCCGTGATAAAGAGCTGGCTTTGATGTCAAAGGGAACAGGTGCCTGTGGGAGGTCAAAGTTTGAAATGAGATTACTCACAAGGATCAGAAAGATAATCAAATCTGCCCACTTCTGTGACAGTGACATATCAGTACAAAAGACTCAAGTTCTAAATAGCCACAGTTAGGACTGAAAAAGGATAACTGCAAAATCCTGATGAGAGGACAAAAGGGAAGAATGATTTCTGAGAGCAACTCATTTCCGACTGACTTGAAAGGACCAAGCTCACTGGTCTGTTAAATGGTTTTTGCTGTTCAGTTGAGAGGTAACTGGAAGCAAGGACAGTCAGACCCAAATGCACAAAGAAGCATGGGCCTTGCAGGGTTAGCAAGTCTTGCAGTTTCAGGAGTGGAGTACACAGAGCCCAAAAGCACCCATGGCCTTGTGCAATGAATGGAGAAAGTGGACACAGTGACTGGGAGGAAGCCAAAGCTAGTCAGAAGTGAGTGTTCAGAAAGGAGAAAGGTGTCTTAAATCCCACTTTTCTCATAAAATTAACCACATCCCAGAATTTAGCACTTATGTAACACAAAAATTCTCCTTCTACTCTGTGGTACTAACTCATCCTTTTGTGGGTGGTTCACTAGCTCCTTTCCTCTCTTCAGAGACCCAGATAAAGAGCTGTGGATCTTCTACACAGCATCTGACTAGCAAGTGTGACATCTGAGTTTGAGTTTAAAACTGCATATCCTGCACTCTTGAGAGTGTCCTGGTCTTTCACAGTCGTGCTCACCTCATTTTGGGGGGAAAAGGAATATGTACTTGCACTGTGTCTTGCCATTTGTCAGCAACCTGTTTAAACTACTGGTATAAAAGGAGCACCAGTGTTCATGCAAGGCTTGGCCTCCTCACTGGACCTGTGGCTGAGCATAAGCCATGCACACAGAGGAGATTTCAGAGGAAGTGTGGAGTGGGTGCTGAATATGCTACAGCATCGGAACTGGGTTTGTTCCATACTTATGCTGAGATGTCTCTAAGTGGGCCAATACCCCTTCTACCCTTTCATGGCATCCCAGAGGCAAGAAAATGTGGTCTGGAGGAGTCTGGCTGAGCAATGACAGTACCCATGTCAGCCTACTCAGAGGATAACAGCAAGATAAAGTTCAAGTTAAGAGCATCCCAACTGTCTTTGGCAGCCCAGAATGGTCTGTTTGTAACTTGACAGCTGCCATGAAGCCTGAGAACATCAATAAAAGCCGTATTTCCTTCCCCTTTGTGTACCTTTTTTCCCTTTTGTAACCATGTCTGCCTGTTTTTTTAAAGACAGGAAAAGAAACTATCATTCACAGCTCATACCTGAACAACAGAACTAACTCTTTCATCCTGATGAAGAAAGATTACTAGACAGAATCAGAGAGTGTATCCAAAATCCTGTCTCTGAAAAAAGCGTTTTGATACAGTTTGATTATTCTTTTTTTCCTTCGTGCAGAAACTCTATTTCAGTTTCAGAAGACTCTTTATTTTATTTTGATTCTTTTTCCTTTGTGTATCTGAATCAATAAATGTCCAGACTTGGGCACTGATTTCTCACTTTGTCATGGCAACTGACTAGTCCTTATTCTTCAGACCCTGAGCCTTGTTTCATTATTTGATGCAATCTAGTGATGTAAATACCTTTTTTTTTGGCTTAATTATTATGTTAAAATTAATGAAATATAGTTTTAGTAACAATTGTACATAATGAATAATCAACGACATTAATACAACTCCAGGCTGTAGATTTGATATCCCTTGTTTCAGCAGAGCTGACCTCTAATAAAAAAGATATATGTATCTTTATCACCTTCATTTTTATATTTATGTGTAAAGAATATGTCTAACAAAATATTGGTTTGAATTTTAAAAATTCAATTGATTTCAGGTGTTTGGTTTGAATGTCTCTATTCCGAAATTTCAATGAGAAATGTATATATTGCAATATATATTTGCCACGTGCTTCTACAGGGAGTAAGTAGCTCTTGTATTATCCCTGTCTTCTGAAGGAGTTTAGGCCAGTAAGCCAGGCCTGCAAATCAGTTATAAATTCAGCAGCTACACCCATGCCGTTTTCTGTCCCACCACTGAGTGTCTTTGTGGAGTTTCCTAGGCCGCAAGTCAAGGCTGTGTACTCCTGTGTGGTCCTGTTACAGCCTGCCCCCATTCTCCTTATGTCTTCTGCAGAAGTACAGCTGTTCCCCTGCCTTTGAAGACTCCTGTTCTCAGCCAGTACACACTTTGTTCTCTAAAATGTTATCCAATTTGTAAGAAAACTGCTTCTAGTAAATGATTGCATAGTACAATTTTGCCCCAGTTTCATAAGTCCTCCTGTTACCTTTCTAGATGCCTTCAGTGCCTTCAGTGTTTGTATCTTCCTCACCAAGATTTTCTGCTACCTTGATTTTTTGTGCTTGGCACATATGCAGATATCTATTTAAAATGACATTTTTAGCACAGGGATTTAGCCATCTGATTCCTATTAACAGTAATGGGAACTGCATGGCTAAGTTAATTACCATCTACTATGCTGAACATTTAGCACTTAGTATCTTCCCTTTGTTTTCCCTTTAAGGTGCTTTCTAGCCTTTCTGAAATGAATGCACTGATCTGGACTAGTGGAGCTGGAATTGGGTCACTAAAAATCCTGATTATATTGATATGTATTTGTTGCTGTGTCCAGTGACAGAAGTGAAAAACCTTTCCTGGTATTGCATGGTTTCAGCAACAGACATTTTGATGCTGTTGCAGATTCATTCACAAAGAAACAGAAGAACAGAGAGACTTGAACCAAGGGTATCACCACAGGAGAGAACCATGACACCTCAAGTTCAAATGCCCATTAAGCAGCTAAGCAAGAATACAAATGAGCCTGAGCCCAACTCTGATATAGATGACACAAACAATTTCCTTCTGTCTGCTAGTTTCTCTCACTGACAAGTGCAAATAAAGGTGGGACAGAGTGAATTCAAGTGGGTAAAGCCAAGTTTAGCAGTGATAGGAATAGCTGGCACAGGCTGCAGACATTTGGGAAGATCAATACCACAGCAGTAGTTAAGCTGTGTGTGGTCTTGACATCTCAACACATGCATTTTTGCTTGGGGAGGCAGTACTTTTTTGCAAAAAGTGTTTTTGTCTTTTTTCTAACACAGAGACATTGTCCTTTCCATTTAGATAAGGACCTACTTAGTATGACCTATATTTTCATTTTGTCGCTGAAAAGAGAGAACACAACTTCTGTCAGAACAGTCAAAGGGGACAAAGAAAAATAACCAAAACCTCTGTTTTATTTTAATTTCAAAACCGAGATATTTTTATATTTTTATTTCCAAACTATTTTTACAAAGTAAAAAACTGACAAAAAAGTAAAGATGCTTATCATCTCTGTCAGAAACTATTTTATTTTATTAGCTCTGGTTCAAAGCTTCCCAGACATGTAGGCAAAACTGTATGATGGTAAGATAACCTAATTAAAATTAAGAGCTGTGAGTAAAATACTAGGTGGGAGAAGAGAAGGAATAAAAACTCCTTCTGTCTCAGTAAAGCAGCTGACACCTTCCTCAGCAGGGGCAGCAGCAATGAGAGGAGAGGGCTGTATGGATCAAACATAAGTATTATCTTTTCTTTTCATGCAGTTCGAGAAGCTTGCCCTTGGATTTTATATGCAAAACAGGTGATCTCCTACTCCGGCTTCTCTTACATGTTCTGTTGTCTGTGCCTAAATGTGGATTGTCGGAAGTTCAGCACAAAAAAAAAAAAAAAAAAAAAAAAAAAAAAAAAAAATCTAGCAGCACGGTTATTCACCTCCCCCAGATGCATTTGTCTCCAAACATATTTGCTTATCTCTCCACCAGAAAATATAGAAATAACATAAAACAACTGGCTTCTTTCTGACATTAATATTCTGTGTTAGCTTCAAACTAGCATCTAACAGCATTACAACTTATCTGTCTGGTTCTGTTGAACTTCAGATGTCTCTAAACAAGATATACACATAAAAGGTTGTAAAGGCCCCAATAATAATTACATTTAAAATAGTTAAAGTCAGTGCAACTGATAATTTCACACAGGAGAGCTTTCCTGTGCTCCAGTTTAAAAGTGTTATGAATGGTGAGAAGCATTCAAAGCAGTTCAATGAAAGATTTTTGGTTTGGAAAACATATTTCATACAGAGAAATTTAAGAAGATTCATCCACTTATTTTGCTGAAAAGAAGGCTACGGGATGGTTTCATCTTGGTCTGTGAGTACCTACCTGAGGAAGAGATTTCTCATAGTCAGTTCTTTATCAGTTAAAAAACATAATGAGATTCAGCAGTTGGAAGCTGAGGCAAGACAAATTTAGATTTGAAGCACGGAACTGATTTTTAACGCTGATGGTAGTTAAACATAGACATAACTTACCTAGGAATGTGATTGATTCTCTACCATGTGGACCCTTTATTTTAGGATTGAGAGTCCCTCTGAAACATATACCACAGTTGAAACAGAAATTTCTGAGAGGTTTCTGTGGTGATGTCCTGCTGAAAGTAAAACATAATAATCTTTTGGCTTTCTGGTTGCTTTCCAACTTAAAACTTACGTTAAAATTCTTTTAACGAGTGTAAAAATACAAACTGAGTTTTAACTGCTCCTAACAACTACCTGAGACCACAGAAAATATGAAACTTTAGATCTGAAATGCGAATGGCATATTTTTAAAGGAGTGATGATTCACGTGTTCATAACTGGGGAAACGTCATCTCTTCACTCCCCATCAAAACAAGAAAAAATAACAAGAACATTCCTATTATAAGTCTTTAAAATCTGGCTCAAGCAGTGGGTCATTAAAGTCCCATCCAAGTACAGGTTTGGGAACTCAGTGCCAGCCCTATGCAAATGGGGATAAAAAGCCTTTCAGCATGGCTTCTAGACAAAGTTCCTGAAATCCTAGTTCTAATATCTAAATTACACCAGTTTGGGGGTTTTTGTTTGTTTGGTTGGTTGGTTGGTTGGTTTTCTTCCTTCCAGCCACCTGGCCTATTGGTTATGTGTTTCTTATTGAATCCCTGTGTCTTTGACAGCCAGGCCAGATGCTCATTTATGCTGGAACTGATGTGAGGATTAAAAGTTCTTTGACAGAAGTCTGTACCAGTGCTTGACATTGACAAAAAATCAATGTCAAAAAAGCTTTATTTGTTTAAACATAGAATGATAGGATGGCTTGAGTTGCAAAGGATCTTAAAGATCATCTAATTCCAACCCCTCTGCCATAAGCAGGGACATTTTCCACTAGATCAGGTTGCTCAGGTGTGCATCCAACCTGGCCTTGAACTATCCCAGGGATGAGGCATCCACAAATTCACTGGGAAACCTGTTCCAGAATCTCACCACCCTCTGAGTAGGGTATCTCTTGGCATCTAATCTGAATCTCCACCCTTATACTCTCACTATCTGCCCACATAAAAAGTTGCTCCCTCTCTTTTCTAAAAGCCCTGTTTAGGTACTGGAAGGTGCTGTAAGATCTCCCAGGGGTCTTCCCTTCTCCAAGCTGAACAATCCTTACTCTCAGCCTGTTTTCACAGGAGAGATGCTCCAGCCCTTTGATCATCTTCGTGGCCCTCCTCTGGACTCACTGCAACAGATCTTCTTACACTGGGATCCCAGAGCTGGATGCAACACTCCAGGTGGAGTCTCACAAGAGCAAAAAAGTAGAGGGGGAGCATCACCTCTCTCAACCTGCTGTCCAGGTTTGTTGCGGTACAGCCCAGGATGTGGTTGGCTTTTTGGGCTGCAACACATTGTTGGCTCATGTCCAGCTTTTTGTCCATGAGAACCCTCAAGTCCTTCTGTGCAGAGCTGCTCTCTGTGCACTCTTCTCCTAGTCTGTACTCATGTCTGGGATTACTCCAACCCACTGCAGCACCATGCACTTGGACCTGTTTCTTCTCACATTTGTACAAGTCCCCTTGGACAGCATCCCTTCCTTGTGTTGTGACAACTGCACCACTCAGCTTCATGTCATCTGCAGACTTGCTGAGGGTGCTCTTGATCTCATTGTCTGTGTCTTTGATAAAGATACTGAAGAACACCAGTCCCCAGACTGTTACAGTGGGGATTACTGTAGCGCCTATATCAAACCAGGAGTCCCGTGGAAAAGAAATATCTATGGACTGATCCTTGCTAGATGTTTCAGAGATGTTTATTTCCCCAGCCGCATGGCCGGGCTCTGCCGAGGAACTGCTACAGTCAGGACCCGAGGGTCCTTTGCCCGCGCAGGGGAACACAAACCAACCAATGGGGAACGAGGCTGAGCAGGGGCAGGGAAACCCCGTGCCTCCCTCAGGGCTCCCGGGGCTACAGGGCGGGGAAGGGACCCCGACACCAGACAGGGCCCTGAGCAACACCAGTCATCATTGGCCTCCACCTGGACACAGAGCTGTTAAAACACAACTCTCTGGCTATGATCATCCAGCCAATTCCTTATGCACAGAATAGTCCACCCCTCAAACCCATGTCTCCTAAGTCATCACACCTAGCTATGCCTAATGTCTTAAAAAGTTATCTGGTCCCTGATTTTTTCTGGACTAGTGAAAGTTAGTTTTGAACAACCTTCATTTTTATTTGGCAATTTTAGATCTCCCAGAGGGTTTTCTCTTCCTAGGGAAACCTATGTAAATAGCTTAAAGAATCTTGGGAAATCTGCTTGCTTTGAAATGAAACCAAATAAGCTTGTGAATCTCTCTGAGGAACCTGGCTTCTTTGGGGTAAGAAAATGACACAGGGGTTATATCTTTAAAACAGAATCAATGATATTGTTAGTGGCCTTAGTTTCGAAGAGAAGTGGAAGTGTGCAAGTTATTTGTAGATGTTAAAAAGATTTCGTTCATCACTGGTCCATTTTTCGGAAAATCACTTCCACTTCTTATTCTCCTTGCCATTATTTTCTGCAACCAACAATGGAACTCCCTCCAATAATACATAATGGGATCACTTGGCACATAATTTAATCGTGGAGAGAAAAGGCAGTTACTCCTGAAGGCAGCATCTTCAGTTTGACTTTTATACAGTGTGGCAACATTAGGATGAATAAAGCAAAGAAAGAAAGGAAATGGAGAAGATCTGGTAAAGAGAGGTGACAGAAGGTAAAGGTAATTTGTAATTTGTAACTTGTATTTTATGGATGTAGTTAAAAGAAATATTGTGGAAACAGAAAGTGTGTTTGGTATGAACTGAGCCTGTGTTTGGGCGATAGCTGAGAGATAAATATAATGTGGAATTTGGCACGGATACACAGACGCCTGAGCAGCTTCTGGAATCACTTCTTTTTCAGTATTCATCACATACATCACAATGGAGCTGTTTTAGGGGCATAAATAAATGTGACTCATAAATTTATCTGTGTTAGCCTAAAAAGTTGTACTAAACTAAATAAAATAAGGAGAGAAACCTGTTAAACACAGAGTGCAGAAGTATTATACAAGAAATGAAATATGATTCATGTCCCCAGCTGGAAGAGCACTCCTGGCTTATCTTCACAGGTTATTTGGGAACAGGTATGAGAGCTTAGATCAGGCATCTGCTAAGCAGGTATAAATCACTGCAAAACTGAGTAGTGTAGCTGTATTTCTGAAGCAAACAGCCAAGACACATTTCCATTATATTTTCTCTTGTCTCCCTTCTCTGGTTTAGTTTCTTAATTTTTTAAAGGAGGCAGAACCCAAAGCATTGACCAGGGTTGTGGGAAAGTTCAGCTGCACACTCAGACTGTGTCCAGCTCTACAAACTTGAGCATGTTGTTTTGTTTCTCTTTTCCTCTATTCTCACTTAACCTCTGTCTCTACACATTTTCTTCTTACAAGTCATTGGATAAATTGTACCAACTGCAACTGGAAGTGGGACCAAAACTTAGAAATCCCACAGTCTGGTTGCTGGGTGATGGGAGAACTGTAATGCATAAATAGGCTGATTTATGTGGATATGATCCAGTACGAGAACAGATCAAGACCTCTGATTGTGCTCCTTCTCAGAAGTTACATCACAGCTTAGGAAGCAGGTAGTGAACTGCTTTAAATCTCAGAGCTGACCACTTATAGAAGATGAAAATCAGAGGACACTGTGGTGGTCATCGAGATGTGGTGGTCTTCACAGAAGCTCAGACAATGCTTGGTCAGGACTGAGGGCTGCTGGAGGAGGCAGAGTGTTTTGCTTTGCTCCCACCCACCATACCCTGCACATTCCAGCAAGCGAAAGAACCTGCATTCCCAAGCGTGTAGAACGGTCCTCTCTATCTTGCTTGCATGAGATAATTGAGGGCCTTTCCCTGATAATTGAACTGACCTGCTCTGTTGTGCTTTGCATTCAACTTGAGCTTAAACAAGATATGCTCAGTCTAAGAGTGTGCTGAATTGTGTGTGGGAAACTGCTCAAACAACTGTACAGGAAATTTTTTGAATTTTTTTTTTTTTGTGTGCCTGTATCTAGACATTACCATTTGAACACATTTTAGGTAGCTAGGGTAATTGTTTCTCCACCAGAAATTTAGTCTTGGAGAGATTATTTCCTGGAATTTTTGTTCCTTGATCTTTGAGGAGATTCCCTTCGTTTACTGGGGCTTTACGGATATCTAAGTCTTTAGCTTTAGCTCAAACCAACATTTTAAATGTGCAGAAACTTAAAATGATTTGTACATCCAGACACGCACCCTGTCTTCATGGAAGAATAATATTAAGATCTGCTTTGTAACAGGCCAGTAACTTTTGCATCAGTCGTGGAAGGCCTCTGCTTCTGCCTCTGCTTAACAGTGAAAATGAAAGTAAGTCTGAAAAGCCTAGTTCTAGTGAAAGTGAAAACTTGGCTTGAACAATAACTGTGGACTTTGGCCCAGGAAGAAAAAAAAGAACTCACCCTTGAATATTTCACAAATTTCAGGGAAAAGCTTTGTTGTTGGAAGATTTTTTTGTCTTTTCTTTGAAATAGCACCAAAGCATACTTAATTTTTTATTGATCTGACACTCAGAGTATATAATTTTGTCTTTTTACCTTTTACCCTTACTATGATGATATTCATTATTATTGCTTTGCCTGGTTATTATTTTGACTATTTACTATTATTTTGCCTATTCCACTCAGAATCCTTTCTAACAGCAGTGTTTTCATAATGCATAAGCTGACATACTCAGCTGCATATTTCAGGATCTTCTGCACTATGCCTTATTTAAATTACCTACAAAAGTCTTTCACAGGTATTTCAGTCAAAAAGCCCTGGTCATCAGACGAGGGAGAGTAGCAATATCACTACTCATCTTCTGACCATCTTCTCTTAGTAATTTGTGATGATAAGGAATTGAAAATGAAATTAAAATTCTTTTGTAATTTCATTATGTTGGAAGTGATTTTATAGCCTGCTGAGAATTAAATGTTGAAGTACAGCACAGTGTACAAAATAATTCCTCTTTTAATACATTTTTATGGCACTCAGATGAGCAGAAGCACAGCTCAGCTCAGAATTAGCCTGTGTATTACTCAGCTTTCCAGGTCTTTAATTCAAAATGAAAATTAAACAATACTCTTTTTACCAGAGTAGTTCATCCAAAACCAGCTAAGACAATAATTTTTCATTTTGAAGGGCTCTTACTCAAACCCTTTTGAGGTTGTTTTTTAAATTATTTAATCCCAAAATTGAAACCCCAGAATCCTCTGTAATAAAAGATGTGGAGCCCCTTTGCATTAATTGCACTGCCTGCCTATTACAGCTAATATGCTTTAGTTAAAAAGCTATGATGCTGCATTTCGAAGCATAACTCCTGAAATAAGATTCACATGGTGTCCAAACCTAACAAATTTTTCAGGAGGTCCTGCTAGACTTTCAGGTATCTGTATAAATAAAACATTAGCATTTTAGGATTATTTTGATAATTCCACCATTAAATCCTAATGAATAGTAGAATTTGCATGTTTTGCTAACCAAGTTTCTGACCTCTGCAGCAGATGTCAGATCAGACAGCAACAGACTTGATGCTGAGATCACTACAGATGGCAAGAAGCCAGTTAAAAAGGGACAGTTCAGCTGACACATGAGAAGCAAAGAGCTGCCTAACTTATTTCACAGGATTTTCTCCTAGGGTCTCTCATGAATCCAGAGCAGAAATAAGATGGGTCTTTCCCTAGTTAATCCGTGAGCTTGCCTATGACTTCCGTCTCAGCAGATCATCTCACATCCCCGTAGCCCCTTGCCAGTGGCACAGCAGAGATCCCTGTGCCCTTGATGGCTTTGCCTCTGATTCCCCCAGCATCGTGACCCTCCAGTGCCCTCTGGGACACTCTATTGTCTTCTCTGCCCTTGTTCTACAGCCTGTGGCAGCAACAGGGCCGAGGTTAAGGAGCCAGCTTGAATATGATGCACACTGGCAGAGGCACCTAAGAAATAGTTGCCGACTGATTATGCTGTGCCTTCTCAGCTAGAGGAAACCACAGAGAGAGCCATAACTAATGTTCTGTCTCCTTACTGTGTGCTGAATACAGCAGAAAATTCAACTTGTTTGTTGCACACGAATTCCTTCGTCCTTCTGTGATTTTTCCCTCTTCTGTTTTTGTTTGTTTGCTTGTTTTGGATATTCCTTTTAATTCATTTGAAATGAATAAAAGCCACCATTCTTTTGAAACAAATGAAAATCTTCCATGATCCATAACATTTGCATTCTCTGCTGAGTCCAGCATTTTCAGTGTCAGCCCCAGCAGCAGTATCAGCTGCCTTTGAAATCTTTGAAGTCTCCATAGCTCAGGCTAAAGGCATTCAAAAGGGAAAATGTAGCAGGTTGGCAGGGGTAAGGGGGAGAAGAAGGCTTTTTCTTTACCTACATCCACTCTTTACACTGTGAATGGTAGAATTAGAACATTTAAAAAAATAAAGCAACCCATTGATTTTTTCCTTCAAAAGAAGATTCAGCCTAAGCTGGGGTTATTTGAAAGCCTTCATAGGTAACAGACAAAGTGTGACCTGATGAGTTGGAACCACAAGTGTCCATTTTAGGGGGTAAAGAGGAAAGGGAAGGGATTTTCTATAGTCCTTATTTCCAGTGTTTTAAAATATCCTGGATAGGAATCAGAGTGAATCTCTATTTTAGGGGAAAACCAAGAGCAGAAAGCCTCTATTAAAATGGATTTCTATTTGCACACCATTATACTGCAATTTTGTTTCACTTTTCAATTCCTCAAGAAAAAAAGGGGTGTTGTTAGCTCAGAAAGCCCCAGCTGCACAAGGGCCTACTGAGCAGCCTTACTAGGAAAAAAGACTTTTGTCAGAACCATGGCTGAGGTGAGAGGTTTGATAGAGCAGGCTTGCAAAAGGCAGTGAATGGAAGCTATGAGGAGTTCAGCTAAAGCCACATATTGCAACCAAAGGGTAGACACAGTGTAAGAGGAAGACAGGAGGGAAAACTCTCATTGTCTCTGGCCATATTTTCTCTGAAATCAGAGGCAGGGTGCATATGATATGGAAATCTTCAGCTAATAAACCCAGCGGAGAGGATTATCTCCTCAGATGTGACACTGTGATAATGTGGTTGCACACTGCTTCTGGGCTTTTCATACTCCAAGAGGTGAACATACAAAGTTCATGAACAGTTCTCAACTTGTCAATGCAAAAGACTTGACAGATGTTAAAAAAATATTTGGGGCAATACTCTTGAAATAAATTCTGAGACACTGGAGACCGACTGATTTATTCAAAAATATCAGCTTGACAGCTTGCTTTAGAGAAGGACTAGAAAGATTTTTAATATTGTCACTGTCTCATTTGGAACTGAAAAACTGATATTTTGCAAGAGTGAACTGAAAATCCAGTGGGGAGGAACATCAGATTGGGTCTGTCAAAATGTTTCATTTAGCTCAGTTCAGGAGCTTTTGTGTGATGTTTCTCATTTGGAAACATAATTGTCTGTTAATTCTGTTATCTCCTAAAAGACATTTTGATGAAGAAAAGACACCTTCATCATTTTGAAAATCTCAAAATAGGATTTAGTGAAAATTCTGAACCTTTTTAAAATGGTAATGAAAAATGGTGATTTCTGAGGAATTATGTCAGAAAATGCTGGGGTTAGCTTTACTGATGCTTTCTAAGAACTCCTTTGTTTCTGGAAAAAATTGCAATGTGCTGTAGGCAGAGTAAACTTGAAAGAAAGCTGTCAGCTAGAATAAAGACTGGGACAGGGTCCATAAGTCAGTGAAGGATCATGCCTAAAAGTTAGAGTGTAGCTGTGTTACTTATCACCATGAGTAATTGCATTAATCAGGTAAAAGGTACTATGATCCAAAGAAATTGACTGTTGGATAGATCCTCAGGCAGAAAGAGATTTTGGTTACTAAGGGCAAAAATAAGAACAGATTAAATGTCTTTATCATAAACAATGATGTCAAAAGTAGCTCAGAAAATTTGCCTGACAAGTATACAGGAGTTTGCTCAAATATGCTGAATCACGTTTCTTTTCAGTGTTAGTGACATATAACAGGAAGCAGAGAAACCTTTATAAACACTGTCACTGGACAATGTCCTATAAATAAGAAAATACCAAAGCATCTCAGAAAATAATTTTTATCTACCTTGTGTTACAGTGTGTGATAATATATGCAGTATTGCTGGATGTGTGTTACTCCTTTGGAAGAAAATACAGCAATGAATAATAAAAGTTATGCTAAGTCTGTGCAATAAAACTGTTTTTCACCAAGGTTAAGAGTGCTGAACTTCATGCTTATAAAATGGAGTACCTCGGTTTTTAAAACTAGAAATATAATGAATATAGGGGATTTTCCCTAAATCTGCAGTTAGGAAACCACACCCTTTTCTTTACCAGGGAAAATTAATCCTCCTATGTGTATTTGATGGTGCTTGTCTTGCATGATGGTTGAACACTGGATGTAATGGACCTTTTATCTCTTCATTTGAGAACTGCTTTGCAGTTGAATAAGTCTTACTGTCACCCCACTTGGAAGCCTCTTGAATACATTTATTTTCTTAATCTTACCCAATTCTTTACGTCTTTAATCCCTTAAATAACCAAGTAATTAATTTCACCCTGTAAGTTTTTTGCTCCTGTCCATATACTACATATATATATATATGCCCTCTCTATGCTTTTTTTTTTTTAATCACAGCTTTTACTAACTCAAATCTTCTGTCATCTAGTTCCCTAAGTCTATCTTTTGTTGTAATATGATGATAAAGCTGCAGATTTAACTGTTTCAAAGGCACAGTGAGAAAATGGGGAAGAACCTCACAGATCCATGGGTGAATGATGCCATTTTCAGTCTTCTGCAGTGGCACACAGCTTCCAATATTTATAATTTTTTTGTTTGAAATTTGTTCTGGTCTACATGACTGAACAAAATTAGTCCATTGGCTGTGAGCAACCTGCTTAATGAGTTTTAACATGTTATCCACTATCTGCAGCATGTTGTTTTAATTTTCAACTCTTTGATTCATCCTCTAATGGCTAAGCTTGAAGGACAAAAATTTCATGAGTGAAAGGTAATCCATGTCTACAGAAATGGCTGAGGAGAGTTTCTTCTCTCAGGAGGGAGGTTCTTTTGTAGCTTTACAAAGCCACTGTTATTGCCAGAACTGACATTGCTATGCTGCCTTTGTAACATGAGTTCATATTGGTTTTAACAGGGGCCTTCAGTTCTTTCCACTACCTTGGCATGTTTACATGTGATGTCTACATTACACACTCCAGTACAGGTGCCAGAGGCTAACAGAGGTACCAGAAACATGTGTGAGGGGACTCCAGGAATTTCAAAGTGGTGACATGAATATTTTCAGTTTAAAATCACAAGTAAATAGAGGAAATTGGCTTCCTTTTAGCAGTCTTGTTAAAAATATATGTCCTGCTAATGTAACAGAAGACAATGTTTCAGGTACTGTTTGTGCATGAAACAGTAGTTGTTTTAGTACCTCACCAACATGACATTTTTCTTTGTTTTCTTACAGGGTTGTTTTTTAAAGTAATCAATCATCCATTATGCTCTTGAACAGAAACTAGCCTTTTGGCCAAATGAAACATGTGCAGCCTTTGTTCAGGCTGTCAATTGTAAAAAGAATTTGCGTCACATAGAAAAATAATAATTACTTTCCTTCCCGCTCACATGATATTAAGAGGAATAAAATTTGGCAGGCCTGTTGGGCAAACTGAATTTTTCTTGTTCCTAAAATCTTTACGTTTTACATTCTGCATGCTGCTGTGGTCTAAAGGAGTTGAGATTTTTGATATCCACAGCATTTATATGTGCCATGACATTTAATGGAGCTTGTGAGCACTATAAAATGAGTTCTTTTTCAGAGATAGGACATGCTAGCATTGATTTGAAGGCCTGCTTGTTGAGGTTCACCTCAGTTTTGAAATTATGACCTCTTAGTGTTGGGTTTATATCTTCTTAGTGTGCAAACTTAGCTTAACAGATGGAATAACGGCAGCCATGCCAAAGACATTGTATGTGCATCTGTTTTGATTATTAGGATCCACATGACTGCTCAGGAGTTGCACAAGCAACAGGGGTTTTCAGGTTTTCAACACCCAAGGTGACCAAAATGAAGCTGTCTTTCTTCAAACATCCTTTAAATTTAAAATGAACAAACAATCATTTGTTATCACGTAGAATTAATGTGCATTTCCAGTGGTGCTCCAAGTGGAAGCGAGATTTTTTTAGAATAAAACCCTTGTTCCCAGGCAGTGCCCTCTAGGAGTCAACTATTGATGTCATTCTAACTTATGAAATCCACCAACATTTTCAATCTGAGTTTTGATCTAATTGTTGTAAAAACGTCCTATACACTAAAAGCTACTGATGACCTTCAAAAGTAGCTAACAAAGGCTTGTTCTCTGCTTTAGCAGATTCAGTATTTCAACTACTTTTCAAAAAGGTACACTGGATTCTTCATATGATTGTGGTTGATGAAGCGACTCTGAGGGATAGCTCTAGTCTCATTTGTCCATTTGTTAATACAATATTTTTCTTCAATAGCTAGACAATTTTTTAAAACCCCCAACCCCTATACATTTTCAGATTCCCTAGGGGTTTCTATTGCAATTTATGACCTTTTGTCCTCTTACATTTCAGTTTTGAGTGATTTTTCTCTTATAACTATTTTTATTGTACAGGAAGAATTGATTGTTATTATCTTAAAAATATAGCAGCTCTTGCCAACTGTTCATGAAATCGCACTTCTAAGACTTTAACTTTAATTGAAAGATTTCATATTTATTTAATTGTATGAGCTTATTCCTCCTATCCATATTGCTGATGATTCAATTGCTTCTGTGATACACGTTTGGAAAGCCGAGTCTTTGTTCTCATTCTATGGAGTTCCATAATAAATGTCACCAAGTTGTAGCTCATCCTTGTAGAAATATCTTTGAAGTTAGATAATGTTGGTCCAAGTTCTTCTAAACTGAATTAAGATATGATATAATAGGCATTAACTTTGCCTGCTATATGCAGCCTAACTTGGTTTTGGGAATTTCTGTCCTACAGATAATTTTTAACCAATATGGCTGCTGACTATGACTTCCTCTCCTCCAGATTTGCAGAGAATGGGAGTTATGGTTAGCAGAAGATTTTGCCTTGTTTTTCCTTCTCTACCATACTCTCCCCTCTTCTCATAGCAGTTCGATGTGGTGGGGTGGGGAACAGTACAACAAAATGCATCGCCTTTGTGTAATGTCTTTAATCGAATACACCATATGGCTCTCCATGCTAGAATTTAAAAATAAGATGGAAAGCAGGGATGGAAAGTGGATGTACAGCAAAGAAGGAAATGTGTTTTAGATCAGATCAGAAATAGATGGGGAGTCATTATTCGCTACAGGATCCATTTCAAAGCTGTGCAGTAAAGAAGTTAGGACACCCTACTCATGAGTTCATGATGGATGATGAACAGCATGGTCTTTACAGACTGGTGCTGTGAAATCTGAGGCTTGGCACAGCCACAGAGGAAGCAGGAGGGCTGCAGGCATGTGTAGGAACAAGTCTGGAGAAGCAGTAGATTGATTAAAGTTGTCAGAGTTCCATCACAGCCCTTTCTTTAACACATGCTGAGCCTGATGCAGGTTGACTGATACGCACAGCACTTCTTTCTACATCTTATCAGACCTGGAGTTAATGCTGGGCAGAGGGGTATCTGGCACAGTCAATATGTAGGCTCACTGTACGCAAAATCATCCCACTGCTTTGCAATTTTCACCTATCAGCAGTCCAGACTTTTTGATGTGAGGAATTCCAGCTGCATTTTGAGAGATGACAAGACTTTTCAGAAGAGGAAAGGCAGAATTCTCACAGTAGGCTGGCTAGAAATGGAAATTCCTGCCTCCCATCTGGCACCCTTTGTTACAGATTTGGTCTGCTGCCTGGAGAGAGACCAGAGCCTTCCAATGTGAGGAAGGCTGACAGAAGGGGCACCACTGATTTCATCTGAGGGAAGTCCTAAATTCTCCATTTTGGAAGACACTTGGTCAGTCTGAAGCTCCCATCAGGTGTTCCTCTTCTCCATATGACACAGATGTATGTATACTTCTCCTGCAGCTAGATGTCTACGGGGAGAACTGCAGTAGTCCCAAGGCCCAAGTTGCCAGTGAGGAAGAGAAAATAGCAAGGCAAAAGGATGATGTTCAGGAAAGAAACAGAAGCCGGCTAGTTAATGGCAACAGTTTAAAATTGAGGAGCTATCATCGTGGTCCAAACAGTCAACAGCAGGTGCTGACTGGGAACAGAGACCTGCTAAGGGAAGGAGCAAATATTACAATTCTAACTTGCAAAACAATTCACATTTTAGACAGACTGTGAAGGATTATTTTTATTTTCTGGTGCCATCATCAGATCTTCATGTTCCTTTCAGCCAGGCACACCCCAGTTGTGTAGTTCTAGGAACTACTTTTATTACTTTTGCACTATAGAAAAAAAGTAAACACTTTGATGGATCTGCAATCCGATGTTCCCCTTACACAGCTCAGTGCAGAGATAACGAATGCAGCTCTAATGCTGATGCCAGATAAGAGGGTTTATCAAAAGGGGAGTGCCAAAGTGACAGAAGGGTAAACCCTCCCTCTTTCTTTGTAGGATACACAAGGGTAAAACCTCCCTCTTTCTTTGTAAGATGTTCCCCTAGTGGTGAATACAGCTTAAATCTGGTGTAAATCAGAGCATACTTAATCAAAGAGCCTAAATGACTTGCAGAATTTCATCATTTTCTGCTCTAAGCTCAAGTGTGCATATGTTTTAATTTTCTTGTGTGTAAAAATCTGTAGCATAACTAGTCCCTTAAGTTTCATTGGACTATTAGATAATCATATAAGAACTTTTAATGTAAGCATTATGAGTTAGGTTGTTGCTATATTTATTGCTTTTTGTCTATTTATTGTGTTTGAGGAGTTCAGACATTGATCTGTCAACTGATGGATTGCCCTAGTTACATAAGATGGGGCTGGTTTATTGGTTTCAAGACATGTTCTCTGTGTGCTGAAAACTTACAGAAAGAGTTGAAATGTGACTTAGGAGAGGGAGCAATAGCAGGATTTCCTGGGAACAGTGTTTGTCAGGCTTGTAGAATTGGGAATACTTGAAGAAGGAAAATGCCTGGTGTTAATTGCTTTTATTGAGTTAGGCTTGACTTTCTGTTCCCTCTTTGTAAGAAAACAAGAGATCCTGGTGCAGGGCTGATCTGTGCTACAAATTTCTCAAACAAATGGAAACAAATTTGGAAACCACAACCCTACTCATCTCCCCCAACAAAAGTATGTTTACAAATATGGTCTTTTAAATCTAAAACCTTATTGTTTCCCTTGGTGCTGGACAGCCTGTGTGCTGAGAAGTGACAGCAACTGGGCTGAACAAAACACCTGGCCTACAAGTCTCCCTCTCCCTGGGAACAGCTTTGCATCTCCAAACATTTCAACCACCTTCATGTTCCAGTTTCATCCAGGTTAGAGTTCAGTGTTTGAGTGAAATTAATCTTCTGCAAAACCTCCTTGAAAGGTTAGATCTGTGTTCAGCACAGATAGGATTTCACAGCCTGTCACAGAAGTGATCATTCTTTGCTGAGGCTTGTGTTGACTGACAACCTTCCACCCTTTTCTCAGCAATGCAGCATAGTATATTTTGCATTCTTGCCATCCCATCCTTTTTCCTCACCCTTATAGCAAGAGCCAGATAACTGAGGACTTTTTCATTTCAGACTCCCATTTATTTCTGAAAGAAATGGATGTTATTTAAAATTCCATCCCACCCACGATGTGAAACTAATAGACCTGCTTAATTATGGAAAGAATATATGTATGGGTATTAAGGAGAAAACCTTGAGAAAATGTTTTTTAAATGTTGATTGCTAATGAGATTTAATGATACCAAACAGTGTGCTGCTCTAAGAATTTCAGCATGATAAATGCTTTTAAATTCTACTAAAAGAAACACCAAAATAAGTTACAGTGCCATTTAGTAAGACACCCTTGAGTGAAAGTAATAGGCACGAGGGAGCATGACTTCAGAAAGTAGGCCCAATTACACACATTACATATATATTTCCTTCTGAAAATACTTCCCTACTTTCTTCTCTAACAGTCTAAATTTCCAACTGGTCTCTTTGGGAGTTCTGGATAAGTAGGAGTAAGTTTCACATTACAGTTATCGTCAGCTTCCTGTGGTCTAAAAAAAAGACACACAAGGTTGAAATAAAAATGTGCTACCTCCTGTTGTTCCAAACACTTGACTGATCAGAATAAAATGTGGTGGATTAGGAGGGTCAAATTTAGTGATGAAGAATCTTAAATGTCTGATAAATGCTTCAAAGTTTTGCTACTGGGACCCTCAGAGTGCCATGACATCCCTGGAGCCAGATATTTAACAAGGCTTCTGGAGGGATATTTCCTGGCAATGGTTAATGCTCACAGATAAAGAGGGAAGATCAACCCATGTGCTTCAGCAGAACTTCTTCAAAGCTTCACAGTGGTGCAAATAACATCCAAATATTTTTGCTAAAGGATAGCAGACGAGACCTTGTTGGAGTAATGTTTTTTCCCTGTATGGAAAGGAAAGGAAGAGAAGCAAGCCTGGAGATCTGGGATAGTAGACCTTTCAGAAAGCAATAGCAGTCCTAAGTTTCCATAGTGGGGTCCCAAACAATGCTCAGAAGCCAAGGAATTCTGCTGGTGACACCCCAGAGACCTTCCTTTCCTGGAGTTCTGGTATGGTCAAAACAGGCAGTGAGTTCATTTTGCTGCCACTTAGAAACTTTTTTTCTCTCCAAATGGCTTTGTAGTTTGGCTACAAAGAGAAGCACAAGGGGAAAGCAGAGTGATTTGTACCAAATACCTCTCATTTCATTTTAGAAAAACAGTTACCTGGAATCAGTCATTGCTGTTCTTCTCTGGTGGCAGATTTCTATTTTGTGTATAGAGAAGACCCATAATTCACTAAGTTAAGTAGTTGTGTATTATACATTACTTTGGGGATGAAAAACATGAATAAATCTCTGACACTCTCATTTCTTAGCACAACTGTTATTTATGTATATATAGAAGTATTCTAATAGTGTGAGACTTACTGGGGCTGGAGTTATGCTTGACGAAAACTCTAGCAGAACTTAAGTTCCTGCTTATATCTAGAAGAAGTACTTCTTCTTTACTTTATTACTATGCAGTCTCATACTTCAAGTTAGGTTTTAGAGTTAGAGAAGACCTCAAAATCTCCAGTGTGTGAAGGACTAATGTAATAAAAAATCTTCTAAATGAATAGGAAACAAAAGAGATTACTGTGATACAGTGAGCATCAATATAATGTGAAACAAAGATCTCTGAAGGTATGGGAAAGATTCTGTTACCTCAACAGAATTTGAATAGAATAGTGCTTTGTATTGAAAAACTCTGAAGTGACTATTTCCTTTGTGTGCTTTTCTACTTCCTCTCTTATTATTGTAGCCTCTATCCAGTACAAATTATAGCTTTCATGGGTGAATCCCTAAATACTCCATTCTTAAAATATCATTGGCATTTGAAAATATAAATTTATATTTAAAAAGTTAATAGAAGAATATGTTTTAACAACTTGGTACACTGTAATCTTCCTCAAGAAAAAATTAAAAGTCCATTTCTGTTTTGGTTGGCAGCAACATCCTTTACCCAGCTGAGCTGCCATAGTGTCTCATGGGAGTTTAAAGTTCATGTGTATCAGACACTGGTTTTCATATAAACTGAAACTTCTGTAGACAATTCACTGCCTTCTAGCATGTCCTTGGAGTTTAACTTTTTATTCTTTGCTCTACTTCAGGATGACAAAAAATTACTGAGCTATTCCATAGGATGAATCCCACTTTTGGATGGATGTGTCCTTGGGTGTGGAATCTGAGACACTTTGGGCTTTGATCCTTTATCTTGCAAAGCATTGAAATAATAACATTCCTTCAAAACAGAAGACACCAGAGAAACTAAACTCCCCTGTAAGATGGGGAATTTGTTGGTGTTTCTCAAGTCAGTAGAAGCTAAGAATAATCAATATTTTATAAGAGTGGGTAAAAAACAACAAGAAACTCACACAAAAAACCTCCTGTGAAATAGTCAAATCAATGAAGTAAGGTATGGAAAGTACAGTGGATAATAGAAATATTAAAATCCACACAAGCAATCCTAGCAAAAAGTACAGTATACTCCTGGACACTTTATTAAAAAAGCATGCTTTCTACCCATGATATAGTTAATGTTTAGTATAAGTTTGTGTACAATAGTTCTGAAAATGTAAGTGTATTACCTAACTGCTAACAGTCAAGGCAAAACAAAAGAAAAAAACCACTTTCATTTGCTCCATTTGGTTACATTACATATCCTGCAATGCATCTTTATAGATAGATAGATAGATAGATAGATAGATAGATAGATAGATAGATAGCCAGCCTGTTGGTAGTTTCAGAACATCAGATATAGTAAGTGAAGTTCCTCCTTTATTTCCTATTCCCAGCTTTGGAATGCCAGACAGGTAGGCTTACTTGTATTTCTATTTATCACTACACAGAAATAATTCTTTCATCTGTTTTTTATATCTAAGAGCTTCCAATTTTATGTAAGCTATCAAGACAATCTCCTGTACCGTAATGTTGCCTCTGATACATTGCTATGATATTTTGTATCTCTCATAGCTTCTAAGAGTATTTTGCAAAAAAATCTAATAATGCTTTTTTCTCTCAATGTTTTCTTCCTAAAAGAAAAGGCATTAGTGCTAATAGCAGATTGAAATATATCCTTCTAATTCACTAGAGGGTTTTGCTGTGTCTTTCCTTTTTTCTTTTCTGGTCATGCCTACCTTGAAATAAAAACAATAGTAGACCTCCCCAACAGCTAAAGTACATATGAAACATAGTAGATAAAAGTTAATTCAAATCCTTTATGCAAGAGAAAAAGGTGTACCTTCTGTCTCAGAGAGTGAAAAACTTGTGATTCCTGTCTGCTCTATCCAGCAGTGCTACTGGCTCTATCTTTTGGTCTGTCCTTTATTCTGCAGTGCTGAGTCCGTGCACGGTCCAGGTCTCACCTTGGCTTCCTGTAATAATGATGGCAACAGCAACAATAAAAAAAAATATCAGTGGTCTCAATATTCCTGCAATAATTTCCCTGGGCTTCTGAAATAGGCAGACCTTTAGTAAATATACAGAAGCTACATGTCCTCTTTTTGCTCAAGGTGCTGAGCACTAGACTATTGTATTGAAACACAAATTGGAGGCAGAAAAGAAATAACTAAATAAAAAGCATGCTACCTGCAACATCTGTGTAGCTGCTGTTCTTGTAATGATTTTTGCAAATACTTTAATAATACAGAATAAAAAAGTAAAGCCAAGGTACAAATTATTTGAAGGGTCTTATGACACAAAACCAAGAGCAGTGCAAAATTGCTCGTGCTGGTTAGCGGAAAGAAACAGGCATTCCTAGGGTTTGATCTATGGCACTGCTAAGTAAGTAAACACATAAATTAAGTTAAACAGATTGTGCATCATAGCTGCTCTTTCTGTTTACAAAAAGGACAATATCTATGTAAGTAGCTCACACGTAGACCCCCTATGTGGTGTGCTAAGTTCACACACATATCTCATGTAACCTAGCAAACCAGGAGGGGTGCACAGTTAACATATTGTGCATCACATTGTGCACTGCCTTGAATGATATATAACGACTTACTGCCATTGGTATAGGATGAAAAAATGAGTAACCAAACAAAATAATAAATCCATCAAAGGCAACTAAATGGATGCAGTCCACCTGTTATTGAATTCTGAAAATAGAAATTTAAATTTCATTTGCAGTGAAGAAAAATTTTGAAATAGTAAAAGGTCTTGAAAAATAGAAATGCTGCGTTTTTGCTGGCTCTGCTAATAGCATTTGTATAGTAATAGAGCTGATAATATCATCACAGGTTAAGAACTCCATTCATCAAGTCCTTCTATATGGAGATATTTTAAATACTGTCTCAAATTTCCCTTTAAATTTCCCAGGATTTTTTCTTTGTTCCAGGGTCAAGATTAATAATATTTTTGGAGCAGTATATGCCATGTGTACAAATTTTGATGCAAAAGATAAAATAATCAAGCAAACCAGAAGTATTTCTACATTGTTTTGAGGCCATCTGTTATATAACCAGAGTGAGTTAGGGAAGTAAAAAAAAGTGTGTTTAAGCTGCAATGTAAATACAAAAAGAAAATAAAATCAGATTATCTGTATTGTCATATACATTAATGTACTTAAAGAAGATATCTTACCACTGGAAAATAAGATATAAGTTTGAACTAGATTGTTTGGAAGGCATATTAGAGATAGTTAGAAGAAGTTTAGAGTGAAGAGTAAGCTTGCATTGTCTCAGGCATCCTTTAAAGTTTTTGATCTGATTTTATGTACAATAGGATGAAGGAGGGAAGAAACTCGAACTTGAAAATTTGCTTATTTTTTACTTAAGAAAAGAGATGGCATGTGCATAAACATCTTCCTCTCTTTATGTTGTGCATTTTTTCTGTTAATAGCATAGAATTTCCACTTCTGAGCTTGATGGCCCATAATCAGTTTTCATCAGGTGACAGATTCATGTTTTCCAGCTGCATGAAAGTGTCTGACATAAATACTTGTTGCTTCCATAGTCATATTCTTTCAAAAAAAGGTCTGTCACAAGAAAACCACAGGCATCAGAACTTCTTTTTTCCCCTCTTCTTTGCTGCTATTCTGTACCACTGCTCTGATGTCTCATTATACCTGCACAAGAAAGGCTATTATCCTTCACACATTTAGCTGCTGATCTAAATGAAAGTACATTATCTAAATAGTTGAATCAAGAAGCATACAACTAAAACTCATTTCAGTTTGATCTGTATTTCTTGGTGCTTTAACAGGTTAACAGCTTCCTGTGAAATTACTTTGTTCAAGGGTTTTCACCATAATTTGGCCATAATGTGGTCTAGACCTAATAATAATAAAAACTTGCAGAAAATCTGCAGTTCATTTTATGTCTCAGTAGAAAAACGTGTCTTTTCTAAATAATTCCGAAATCGCGTTCAGAAACAGTATGCACATTATCAAGGATAGGTCTAATAGGGAATTTATCTAACACCATGGAGTGAGTATTTCAAATACTTATCATATCACATGAATATTAAATATCATCCTATTAACATTAAATGGTCAGTTAGTTAAGTCCCTGCATATTTACCTCAGTAATACTGGAAATAAAACACAAATTAAGTTCTCTTTTGAGTGCTGTGCATTTATTCCATGCTCTCAGAGGCTCTCAGCGGTACTGTAACAGTATTCTGTCTATGCCAGCATATGTTATTATCATTGTGGAAATTTATATGGGAGATCATTTTGTCATTAATCCAGACTTCTGGAAAACTTCAGAGCGGGAAGAGCATGTCGTGGTAGAAATCAAACAAATATATCATCTTAAACCAACAGAAGTGGAATCCAAATATGTGTGCTGTATTTCCATTCTACACCCTCTTTTCTGCTTGTGGTATTGACAGTTGTACGTGATGCAAGCTGAAAACATTTAAGAGGCTTTTTAGGAAATTAATCATATTTTACACAATGTTAGGGTATTCTTTTATTTTCTTTTGTGTTTAAAAATCATAAATATTTTAAACCTGTAACAGCTTTAGTGTTGCAAACAATTTAAAACCAAGAATGTCCATTGCAATGCTTTTACATTTATCCAAGGTACATTCTCATTTTCACCATATGGATTCAGGAAGTTTATCCAAATCTGCTGCATTCATCAAAAATGGGCCAGGCATTTTATCTCCTCAGAAGCCAATAGAAGGGTTTATTCTTCTGTTGAACCTCTCTTGTTACCCACTTTATTTCCAGTATTCCTAACTGTTTAACTCTGCGGTATATTAAGGAAAGATGGATTATTGTTAACAGCCTCCTCAATGAGCAGGCACCGCCTACTTCAGCATGGCAAAGGAGAGGTTTTTTATCACAGATCCTTACCCTCACATAGCCCTGAGCCACAGAGAAATGTGAATCCCAAGAGGGAAGATAGACAAGCACATGAGCAACTCAACCAGCAGATCTGAAATGGCCATGAATTCTGGCTATATTCCATTAGTACCTGAGTGACAGCTTTCTTTGCTGGCAGAACTGCAGCCAGCAGAATGGACATGTGGGTCTAAGCCTAGGCAAAGGATAATGACTGTTGTGGGTGGTTACAAAATCCTTTGTGTCCATGATGCAGCAGGCATGTGCTGGCCCTAGGGAACACCTGTATGCTAGATGAATGCTTCAGAAAAAAAGTTGTTCGGTCAACACTTATACACATTCCTGAGTCGAAGGCAACCTTTTGTGTGCCACTTTCAACATCAAATTTTGTTTAAATTGATGGCAACTTCTCTGATTGTGTGACCAGCTTTGAGGAATCAGGTCTATGTGGGAGGTATCCCTGTCTAAGGCAGGGGGATTGGAATGAGATGGTCTTTAAGGTCTCTTCCAATCCAAACCATACTATGATTTTATGATTCTATTACTCTGCCTCACCAAGTGGGTCCATAGATAGTAAGAAGAAAATAATGGTGCTGGGTGTTATTGTATAGACACAGGTGAGGAATCTAAACTGGGAAATTAACTTTTTTACTCCCTGCAGTATGTCTTTTGTTAGAGACACCTGAACTTGCACAGAACAAGCTGCTGTGGCGCTCCAGCATTGCTGAGGCATTAGCTCAGGTCTGGGAAGCAGTGAAGCTGTGTTATCTCAGCATGCCACCCTGGGGAGAGCGTGTCTGGCTTTCTTGCTTCCAGTTTTGGAACTGGCTTGGTTGCTGTGAGCTTGGGAATCTCTGTGCCACAGATGTTTGCATGCCATGAAAAGAAAATCCAGCCTATTATACTGCATACATCAAATCTGACACGCAGTTGCTGCCCTTTTTGTCATCCTAGTCAAAACTATAAAAAATTGAAATTTACTTACTTCATATCTTTAGTCTTTCTTACTTGCCAGACTCACTGGTCTCATCTTTGAACTGTAGCATAATCCTCATGTCTGTGCCGCAGAACTGCATTCAGTATTTTGAACTCTTTCTCCACTCGGGATATCTGTGTCTCACTTTAAAGCTGGGTGCTAGTTCATGTTGTTGTGCAGGAAAGTACTTTCAAGTGAAAAACTTTAGTTTTCTGCTTTTCCAACTATCATTTTCAATCTTATAGGCTCAAAGTGTTCACTCATCTGGTACAGTCAAAGTTCTTTCTCGTCTCTTTCTTTTTTCTCCCTGCATCTCTGTCCAGACTTGTCTCCTTCTCACCGGTCCTTTTCCTCACACTTTCATCTGTCTTCTTTTGATTGTTCTTAATTTTATTTTATTTTCTACAGATCTTCTGTTTAAAAAACACACCTCTGACTTATTCCCCTCAAAATGTATTCAAAAAATATCTTCATTCCTCATATTTCTTCAAGACCCCTACAAGTGGGTTTTGTTTCTGAGATTTTGGATAGATATTTCACTTCCATGACAGTTATAGATATTTCAGGGTTCATATCACCACATCAGAAATACAGCCAGTCCAGACTCATAAATCAGTATTACTAAGGTGTATTTGAAGAACTGAAACACTTTTATTGCAAACATCAGTGATAATATGGGCCTCAGAATTGCCCTGGAATATGGATGAGTACAAACCATTTAGGAACAAATATTCTGGCGGATAACTGACAGCCAGCCAAAAGCAGCCCCTGATAAAGATAAATAACCTGTACTCAGGGAAATTTTTTGCATCATTAAACATGGTGAGCATATTAGCTAGCAGGGGGTGGAGCTGAGTCCCTAAAGAGATAAATCTAAATTATATGCGCTGCAGTGATCATAACAGTAATGCACCATCTTGGCTAACTAGCTGACATCAACAGGGAAGGGAATTTCAGATTTAAATGAACCAAACTAAAGAGCATTGCAGTGCGCATACAGATTAATTGGAGCACATTCATGAACTTTTTAGCCTTTTCCTCTGGTCTGTTTTCATTGGTGTCAAAGCACAAGGAGTTTAGACTTCTCTTGTCAGTTTCTGCATCATTTTTTATTCTTGCTTTCTTATGTGGTTTGATTAATTATTCCTTTACTTGCCTTCCATTTATCACCTTATACTACAGTTGTATCAACTCTTGTCAAAAGCTTATAGATGGACAGGAGAAGTTTAGTGACATTTTTCTGTAAATAAGAAAGTACACTTAACAATTATACACCTAATATTTCAAAAAGGGAGAACCCTGAAGTCAAAGAAAACATTTAGTTACCCAGACACATCTAAACAATCAAATTAAGCTTTGTTAGAAGAGTATAACTTGGATGAAATATTTCCGTTAAAATGAATGTGGAATGTGGTCTATTTTTAAAACCACATCAAGTGTATTTTCTTAGGATACAGCATGTCTTACTAAAAGATATTGCCTGCTTTCAAATATTTGTTCTTTTTTTTTCCAAGAAAAGTTTTGGTTCAAGCTGCTAGAAGGTGCATGAAGTAAAAAGATGAATATTAATTGGTTGAAACTGATTTAATATAACTTGCAGTTTCATATAATTAATTGGGTCAATTTATTTCCTGTTGACTTGGAAAGTAAGGAAGAGAATCCGATGTGGCAAACACATTTTTTAGTCAAAACCAAATATGCATTTTCATGAATAATTGCTCTCAGGTGTGTTATTGTCCTGATAGTAATCAAATCTGTTCAAGAGGCTCATAGATAAATCAGTGGTTATCTTAGTTCTATATAAAGATCCACTTGCAAAGGTTTAGGAGTATTTGATAACATGGCCTGAAAGAAGCATGAGAGTAAAGAAACATGGCATTCAAAGGGCAGTGCTTTTGCTGCATTCCTCTTCTGCTCTCTGCTCCGGGTCTCTGATTGCAGCGAAGAACTCCTGTGTGTGCTCCTGGGCATCAGGCCTGTGGTACCTAAACATCCATCAGATTGTCTGGGCTGCTTTTCCCCTGGGGAAACGATGATGAAAGGCAGCATTATTACAATGGTAGCCAGGAATTATTCACCTAGCTCCCTGTGAGGCTTGTGTTCTAGCTAGGAGGGCTGCATCTGACTGTAGTAACTCTCTGGCCTGGGTACATGGTTTAAATGGGCTGCAGCAAATCAAAGAATTTCAAAAGCTTTGCTAGTGGCCAAAAGGGGCTTGTCCCTTAGAGGAACAAATGAAAAATTGCGACTGGCATTTTACAATGCTGCTGCACCCTGGGGAGATACAACTTCTCAGAGTGGCTGCACGGTAGCTCACAGTACTTAGTGAAATAAGAGATATATCAAGAGAGATGATTGAGTACACTTGCTGGATAAGTTCCCCCTGTAAAGTAACAAACAGAAAAATTACAACTTGACTGTGGGGTGAAATCAGCTAAGTTGATTCGCAATACTGGGCATTTAACAATATGGATTGAGGGCAGGAAATCTCGTGACTCCATGAAAAGCTCCAGTTTCAAGTCCTGATTCTGCAAAGTGCCTCAGCATATATTTTAGACCTCTTGGTATTGCTTAAAGCTGAACTTGAATGTTTTGCTATCCTGGGGCTCTAATGAGGAGGTAGGCAGCAGGAACTTTCTTGGGATCTTACCAGAGCTTTTGTATTTAGGAGGTTAGCCAGGAAATGATAGAAAATAACTCCTGCCTTGACTATCTTCATCTGTAAATAAAATGTAAGCCTTAGGATGATGGCATTGCTCCAGGTCTTCCTGTCAGTGCTGTAGGGTATGATCCTGAGATCCTGGGTGCAAAATATCATATTTGTGGAGCAGCTGCGAAACAGGGATTTTATACCCATTTTTTTCTGTCAAGAACTATTCTGACTGGGTTCAGTAAATCAAGTGGTTTTGGTGCTGAATCACAAAGTTCCAAGTGAAAGACCTTGTTTAGGTAGTTGTGGCAGAAAAAAAAGCTCAGCAAAAACGATGTTTTCACAGAGTTCTCAGTTCTGTCACAATTCAGCTGAAAATCTGTGAGCACTTATGCATTACTTACATGAATAGGAATGATCCAGTCTAATCTCTAAAAATGACTATTGCCACTGTTCTTGAGAAACTTCTGGATTTATTACAAGAAATGTTGACCATGTTCCCTAAGCACTGCTTTGCCATAATCAGGCATTTATCTATTTTAAAAAGCTGCAACTTTTTCATTTAAAAATTTTATCTCCAAATGTGATTCTGCAATTGGATTTGGTCAAAGCTTGAGAGCTGGAAATGTTTTCTCAGATCAGTCCTTCCCATTATCCATTGCTCTCAGAGGAACTGGTTCAGCAAGATGCTCCAGTTGGGGTATACTTAGTTTAAAGGTTTGAATGGAACTTTGATTTCTGTTCCTCTATTTATGTGTTTAAAGTTGCAGAGTTGCTTATGTGGTATACTGAATTGACGAGTTCTTGTCTTCCTCCTACATTCATTTGCTACTTTTGGTCTTTTTCTTTTCTGTGTTTTTTTTTCTGTCTTGTTCTTGTTTCCTTCATGCTTCCTTTTCTGACTTCTTTCTTCTACTCCTCATTTCTTCTCTTATTTTAATTTCACTTAGAAATTCCTAATGGAGTAAAATGACTGAGTAAGACAGAATAGTAAAGGAAAATCAACTTTAAATCTGAAAGCTGAGCAACTTCTCTCTGATTGAATGTTAGGTTGTTGTGACTCGGAAAACTTTTCCCTGTACAGAAAAAATCAAAATCTCTTGAAGTGAGTAAGAAATTTTTTTGCTGACTTCAGTGGGTTGATGTTTAGGGAGTACTCTGATATTTCTCTTCAGTTTTGGTAAGAGTTCAGTAATTTTAACAATGCCATTTAACTTCCCAGGAAAAAAAAAAAAAACAACAAACCAAACCCAAAACCAGGACAGTGCAAAATATTGTATTCCTTGTGTTCTCTATTCCCATAATTTTACAATAGTCATGATCATGTAAGATCCAGGGAGGAAAGATTAGTCCTGCCACCCATTTACTGAAGGCAAAAAGTGCTTTGATATATTTCTCTCAAGCTGTGAGTTATAAAGCTGTGTGAAAATAGAGTAGAAAAAGACCCAAACACCCTTGTGATAAAACTGTGAGTAAGCAGTTCCATACAGACTGTCATTTTCTTTCCTAATTGCAAATGCCTTCTAACACCTTTCCATCACTTTATTCAGCATTTTTAATAACCAACAGTAAATGTGAGTAAATCACATTGACCTTTGAGGTCCATATATAGATCAAAATAAACTCACAGAGATGAAACACGTTGTTGCTTTTACTGCAATGATATGCAAACAATTATAGATGGGGTCAATCTAGGGCACCACTGATATTGCTTGCAAACCAATTTATCTGTTAAACCTCTAACTCCCTTTAATGTGTTTCTTCAAAGAGGAAGACCTAAGAGGCTCTTAGGTATGACTGATAGAAAATTGGCATATATATTTCTTTTTAACTAATAAAAGATTTAGTGTAATTTTTTATGATTTATTTCTTACTTAAATGAAAGGTAAATGTATGTCGATTTGAAATCTGCTTGGTGGTGATTTTCTGAGATATTTAAAAAAATAAAGATTTTATATTTTTAAATATCTCAGAAAAAACATTCAGACAAAAATATTAAAATATACTACAAAGTGTAATAGACTTTCATAATTTTTATCCACTTTTCTATTGGTCATAGAGGAATATGTCTGTCTATTCTTTCAAGATATGTTTTAGGATATTTTTTTTCCTGAAAGTGTTGTAAAAAAAGATTGTTTGGGTCTGTGATAAAGTGATTATTAAAAAAAAGACATTAATGTGGTGATTAACTTACATTGCTCTCACTATTATACCAGTTAGAACCTTACATTTGAATTATCAATACATGATTCAGAGAGGGGAAAACAACTTTAGAGCTGAATACAAAACCTACAGTGTAAATCATGACAAAATGTTAATCTACCAGGGTTTAAAGCCAATTATTTTTTAATGCTCTTTATCCTCAGTAGATCCTCAAGAGAAATACACACAATATTAGATTAAAAAATGTACTCATTAGGATTCAAAAAATGAATTTAAGTCTTCTAATGTCAAGTATTTCTAAAGATTTCTAAATTTAATTAGTGAGCAGCATGCTTGATATCAATTTATTTTTGCATATGATTGCATTTTCAAGGAATGATAAAAAACTAAGGCCAGCTAAGGTGAGTATATTGTTCAACATCCTGGAGAAGGCAAAAAGTACAAAGATACATATCATATATTTATTGTTTGACTTTTCAAAAGTTATCAGGAAACCATACCTTTTCTTGGTACTCAACCATTTTCAGTTCTAGCTCTTGACATTTGAGTGTTATTCATATGAAAGCAGAATCACAGACAAAACCCTGTTTTCATTTGTCTGCTCTCCTCTAATATCTTATGATGAATTTGACTTAAATTTTGCAACATCTCGAGCAGGGTGCTTTTTCTGAGACAAACATGAATTGTCCCGTTGGGGTGATTTTTTAATGTGATTTTTTTAACATGCATTTTCCCTTAGGAGTCAATTTATCATTGCAGATCATGATGTAATTGTGGTAGGTGGGTGCTGATCCCTTTTAAATGTTGGCAATAAGCTCCAGACCTTGGAATGGTCCACAGAAGCAGGCTGGAGTGTGTGAGATGATAAAGGGGTAGGAAAAAGCACTTGCAGTCAGGAAAAGGAAACCACGATCCTGCACTGCCAACCACACATTAATAACTGGAAACTACTAATAAATTCAGCAGGCTCTGAAGGCTTCACAGAAGTTGGGTGACACAACATAAAAGAGACTGCATTTATTCTGGCTGGGAGATGAGTTCATTTGTCTGAGCAGCTCTTTGTAGCCTGTCTGAACGGCACCAGCGCCCTAATTTTGCATATATTACACTGGAATGGCTGTTTATCACTAAGGTGCTTTTCTCTAGGCATACACAACACTCATAGTTGTACAGACTAAGAAAACAGGAAAGGCAGCAGGTTGCCCTGAAGGAATTTTTGACCGTGGAGTTCATGGCAGCTTGTTCTGTCTGCACCAGTTTGTGGCTGGTGCCAGTATTAACTGCAGCTGCCTACTTGGTGTGCCCTGAGGGCTTGGGCATTTTTACTGCAGATGTTTGCAAACAGACATTGATGTGTTTGTGTGCACATGCACACACACACAAAATGTTCCTTTAGCCCTGAGGTTTGCTCCAGGTATATCAGACTGTACTTAAGGTAAGACAGTGATGTGACTGCCCTAGGAATAGTGGAGTAGTTCCACTGTTGTGGAATGGACTTTTGAGGGTCTCTTCAGGGAACCTGAAACTCTGATGAGATGACAGATGTCACATGGTGTTTTATTTAGGCTGTCCAGCATTTTCTGATTATTGCCTTAGACATGAAAAGCTCATGGTGAGGTAGTAGCTGGAGATATATTTTTTGCAGCAGAGGCAGGTTCCATCTCACTTTACTGATTTTAGAAGGTCAGCATCTAGTTAAAATTCATTTTTGCCATCTCTTACTGGTAGTCCAGGTTGAGGAAGAAAACAATTCCTTCCATTTGTTTCAAACTTTACACTTGTGTGATTGTTTGATCTCCTACCTCTTTTTCTTGACTACAGAGGCAGTGAAAAGAACTACCTTAAAAAACCTATCTGTCTTTCAGATAAAAGTATGTGACAGGAAGCCTCAAGGACTAAATGGGTTATTTCATCTTTCCTTGAAATTACCAGATTTGTTTCTATGAAATAGATACTCATTGTAGCAGCCAATATTTACATTGCCTTTGTTGCACATCTACCAAATGGGTCATGCATGTTCTTCCCAGATCTCTTTCATAGTTCATGCCATGAATATTCCTTGCATCTCTAGGCTTTTGCCTACATGTCAGACTAAATTGGGGTGAAGAGGCAATTAGTGTCAGGAGATCTGAGTTCAGAATTTTATGCCATAGTGAGCTCAACTGTGGATTCAATTGTGGAAAACAGGCTAAGTGTTTTGAGTGGTATTATTACCTAATTACACTTACCTAATTACATTTTAATTAGGATGAGTAGCCAAGGATTCAGTATTCCCAATAAGAAGAGGCTTCTGTCCGACGACTTTGACAGTTCTTTGGAAGGTGCACAGGAAAATTATCAATTTCAGTCTGTTTTGGTTTTAATAGCTCATTCCTGTCATTTTGTGTACAGATAGACTAGAGAATTAGTCAATTTTAAGTGTACTGTAAATTCTGTAAGTATGGATTGCCTTTTTATTTTCCTTTTTTCACAAAGTGAGGTTGCTGTGGGAATGCGTCCATACTCACATTTCACGGAATTTTTACAATGATTAGCACAGAAATGAAACATGGACTGCTCTGCCTCTGCATGTACTCCAGAAAGGATTGTGACAAAGTCTATGACTTTGACCTATTCAATGTTTTCAATTTGGTGTGTTAGCTGTTTTCAGTCTCCTCAATTTCTAATTTTGATACTTTGTGAGGAGGATGTAAAAGAGTCAGTCCATCAATATATGTAATGGTGAGAAGGTCAAAAATGCTGATGTTAGTGAACAGAAAAATAGCCTTGTTGGAAATTTGGTCCCCTGCAAGTGTGTTTGCAGTCTAAAAGATGGTATTACAAATTTTTGTACTTATTGTCTTCCTATTTCTTTCTCTTCAGATTTATCCAATTTATTTTGTTAAGAAGGTGTCTCTTTTTCAAATTGCAGTATGTGTTTCTCATGTTAGACTCTTGTTTTAACTGTTCTGCATTCCAAAGCTATTACTTTATCTACTTCAACAGAGACCAGTAACCTCTTTTATGATATTTGAATGTTTCCCTAGTCACTGCTTAATGTATACTTATACAGTGATTTCCCTGGGACTGCTTACATGCTTAGGATGCAGTATGTGTATGTACTGAATATTTCAGAGTTGTCCCTCAGTTAAAAATCATTTTAATCATATGCAAGTCAGGATTAACTTATTTCTAACTTTTTATATATACCCCAGATTGCTCTGTTTCATGGGAATAAAATATAATAAATCATATTCTTTAGATAAGCAGATATAACAGCTCAAAAGACACAAAGTTTACACATCTGCTGGATAAAGCACTTCCATGATTATACAATAACTTTCCAAAGAGGAAATGTGCTTTAATCAGTCATGTTTTTTATTTCTCTGCCTGATGTTCCCAGAAGCGAGTTCTTCTGGGCATCACATTAAAGCATTCAGAGATCCTAGTCAGTGCTGCTGCAGCATCATTCCCAGCCATACTTTGCCTTCTTTTGCACAAACAGAGAACAAATCAAACTGTAATGTCTGAATTCTCATGAGAAAGAGTGTAGTGAGCGACAAATGTGAGTCCAAAAAGAGGCAAAATAGAAGTTACAAATATAAACATAATCTGGTTACCACCCCACAACTGTGACTTTGCAGACTTTCCTAGATACTCTGTTTTGAATCGTTCTCTCAACATGCAGATGTGCTTAATCCTGGATCCTGCTATTTAAAATAAAACAAACAAACAAACAAACAAACAAAATGTTCATGGAATTCTATTACAGAGGTATTGGTAAAGCATAGTGACAAAGTACAGTACAAAGTGTGATTCAGTCCGTTCCATTGGATTGGTTACATAAACCTAAATGCTAAAAGCTTCAGAAAAACCTGAAAAAGTTTCCATTTGTTACAGAAGGACAGAAAGAATAAACATATTGTTCTCCAGAAAACTGCACTGAAGGATCTTTAATATTCTCAATATCAAGGGATTTCAATGACAAAACTTCTTTGCACATTTGCTCATTCTAGTTTGTTTCATCTTGTTCAGCTGCTCTTGCACTCTTACACATTAAACAAATGTTTTGAAAGGATTTGTGCCAGAACATGTTTGTGATGATGTAAAGGCCATAACCTTTTCAGTACTTCTTCATAGGATATTTTCCTCTAATTATTTCCATCCTCAGAATACAAAATTTAATTTTTCAGTTTTAAGAGGAATAATTTCTGTAAAAGCACTCTGATATCCTGTGCCTGCATCCTGTTCCTATTGTAACAGAATTTTGGAACCTCTGTTTTTCCCAATCAGACTTTGTAGCAGAGCCTCAACGTATTACCTAGGACAAGAAAGCTTAAAATTATTATAGGAAAGGTAAGGTTGGCACTTCAATATTGACTGCTACTCAATAATATTCCAAACGCTCTCATGCAAGTTCTAATGCAGAAACTTGCGTAACAGAAACCCACAATATTTTCTTATATAATTTCTTGGTCTTCATACTTTTTAAATTCAATTTCTGCAAAATTTTGTTTTTATTTTTTCAATGGCTATTGTTTGTGAGTCTTTACATTGATTCCTCAAAGGTTGGGTTTTTCACTTTGTTTGGCACATGCATTCACTTCTGTGATTCAACTAAAGTGTATATAAAAGAAATTTGCATTCTGTACATACAGATCTTTCTTCTCTAGACTTCAAGGCTGTCTTGACTAGCTGCCTCATTTCCTGAGAGTCCTGGCCCAATATTACTGAACCTTTCATATTACCCAATACATCTCTTCTCACAGATGTGTTTAATTATATCACAAGAGCGTTAACATTTTTTTAGCTTAACTGTTCCTTCCAGATGCAAGTCAAGCCAGATGTCCTACTTAGAGCCCCATCTCAAATTATAGTTGTTTTCTATTCTAAAATCTTGTTTAAGGCAAGAGCTGAGTGTAGAACTTTGGGGTTTTGCTTAGAGGTGGTGCCCTCTGCACAGTCTCTGGCACGAGTTAGGAAGCAGGAGCTGCAAAAGGGCAGTTGCTTCAATAGGGGGAAGGATGAAATAAATCACAGAAAGGAATCACAGAATATTCTGAGCTGGAAGGGACCCGCAAGGATCGTTCAGTCCAACTCTTTAAGTGAATGGACCATATGAGGATCAAAACCTCAAACTTGGGGTTATTAGCACCATGCTCCAACCAACTGAGCTAATCTCACTGCTGTGATCACTGATCACTCCTTTACTTTCTTCAAAAAGAAAGTTTTCCATGGACTGAATGCTGGCTAATTGCCAGCTAGGACTCATGCCCATAAAAATAAGCTGGTCTTAAATTGGAAAAAGTGTTTTAAAGAACAGGAATAAAATTTCTAGTCCTCTGTGTGCATATTCCTGACGCTTTCTCCAAATTCCTTTTCTAGCCTTTGATTCTCATGGAAAGTTTTATGGAGTGTGCTATAAGGGATGCTTCTAAATCCCCTCAAAGAAGACTTGTTAAATGGAGGTGTGGAAAAGAACAGGTTGTGGGGAACCTGCAGAGTATTGGAAATCACAGGATTTATTACAATCTAAGGCATTTCTGGGAAAAAATCAATGGATCCTAATCTTGATAATTTTTATTATGCAAATATTTCAACAAGGAAAAAAATAGTTGTTCTTCAGTTTAAAAGAATTTGATGATAGCTAGTGACACAGTACTCTGACATTTAACCTGTGAATTAAAAATTACATAATAAAAATGAGGAGGGAGCTGTTTATGTCAAATGCACCGAGTTCAGCTTGCAACATGGTTGAAAACCTTGGCAATGGTAGGACAAGAGTGACTTATGTATGACTCCTAGCTTAAGAGACCTAGTTTAAGCAGTCTGATGGTCAAGCTCAAGTTAAGCCATCAGACAGCCTTTCTATTTAGCACATGAATTGATGACCTTAGGTTCATTAAATTAAAATGAGTGCAATGCTCACCTGCTGTTTCCACAAAGGAAGAAAATTTGGTGGCTTTCTTCACTTCTGAATTTGGATCAGTAATTTTTACTATGGCAGAGTGGATTTTAGACAACGATGGTCAAATTACAAACAGCACATTTGCTAACACCTAAGGGTTTACCAGGTTGTACTCTTGATTGCTTGCACATTTATGAGAGTTTCCGAGGTTCAGAAACTAATAATGGTGCTTTAGCAGTTTTCAAACTCTAACTCAGCACATTTTACCTTCTTACTGCTTCCATTTCCAAGGTACTCATTCTCACCTGTAACACCCTCCTTGACAAGGCATTTTAGGCTACACACTGGTCACTACCTGCCATGCTGGTACTCTAAAGGAATAAACAATTTTGCCGAGAAGGAGGTGCAAAGGAATCATGGTTTCCTTGGAAACATTTTGCATAAACAAGTCTGAATTCTCATCCCAGTATTTCCCAAGTGTTGCTCTAACCACTGAAAGAGTGAAAAAATATTGGTCGTACCTAGGCATGGCAAAAACTGTAAAACAGAGGGCATGAAAACAGACCTCTTACAATGAGGTTAACCAGAGCACAAGGGTACCTCAGTGTCTTAGGAGTGGCTTCAGTACCCTGGGATGTGTCTGGCAGAGAGGTGTTACAAATCCATCAAACATTTCCTTTAAGAGGAATAATTCTAAGATTTTATATAGATTCATGCCAAAATTAAGAGCTGGTACCACCCTGTGAAGCAAGAGACCACTTGTGTCTTCTACAAGTGCTTGTGCTGCTTCCGGTTGCAAGGTTGTCTTCTTTCCAACTCTCTTCTCTGGGATATTTCCAACAGATATGTCAACAGTCATATTAAACCCTGGAGTAATGCTGTTATTTTTAGCATTGGAAAAACATGAAGACAGTACTGGTGTAATTTCCATTTATGACCCAAGACAAGACTTACATGTGTCCAATTTGAACAAAGAGCAGCCTGTGCAGAACCCACTGGGAAGATGTGTTCCAGGGGCAATATATTCATAAAAGGTTAATCTGGGATTTTAAGAAATCAATGGCTGACTGAGATCACTGTTATCTTAGAAAGTCTTAAGAAGCAGATGCTGTGTAATTTTATTTTTCAGATGGAAAAATTTTAAGATAGCAAGAGAAAAGAACTAAGGTAAATGAGAACTATATAATGGAAAAGAAGAAAAAAGCAAGGCTGACAAAAGCTTTGAGAAATATACTGATGAATAGAGAAAGTGAAAAGACTGAGATCTTGTCTGTTAAACATCCCTTTGTAGAAGGAACAATATTGTAGGGAAATACAGGGTTGTTTGAAATCCCTACTTTAACTTCAGGTAATATTCACAAACAGTGTATTTCATATCCTTTAGGACCGTGTCAATTAGATACAACAAAAGTGTTTGCAGCAACTTGTTGAAAATCAGTGGGAAAATCTTTGCTGTATTTACTAACTGGATGGAAAGTAGAACTCAAAGCTGAGCATTCTGATCATGAGCTTTTTCTTAAGAGTTCACAAATAAAGAATTGGTCTTTATTAAATAAAAAATATTACAAATGACATCACACAGAGATTTGCCAGTGTACTGATGGAAAATGGTTTTTAGCCTGTGCAGAAATGACTGCTTTTAAAACAAGTGTTTTTGATGAGAAGTTTGTCTCTGATTTGCTGGGTTGGGCCAAATTAGATATATGTTCTGTTTCTGGTGCAGTCCTATGAAATTTAATTACCAGAGAAGACAGGCAAATCTCTGCTATTCATATATTTTATCAGTGCAACTGTTGTACTCTTAAGTTCACATAATGCCATCACACACAAGGAACTTGTGAAATGCATAGCTTTCCCCAGAAACTGCATCATGGTGCACATTTTTATTGTTGATTTTTTAGGATGCACACATCCAAAGGAACTTTTGACCTACTTCAGAATTATATATAGAAACCTCCACTAAAACCCAACACTAAAGACTGTATTAGTAAAACATACTTTATCAGATATTGCTGAAAAAATAACTTAAACAGTGCAACTCTCTTTTTGAATGTAAAAACTGTATGGTTTTTTTTTATTTTATTTTGTTGCTGCAGACATGTCTTTGTTACAAAGGTCCAAGAATTATAACATTGGAAGAGTTAAACACATAAGAATTTGGAGCACTAATCACAGTAAGAGAAAAGAGGCAGACTTCCTATTCAATATAAGAATAATGCATTTTCCTCTTTAATACAAGAATAATGTGTTGCTCTCATGACAGTATATTCTTCAATTATGATTTTGATTATCATAGGACTCACTTCACTTATAACTGGCAGTAACTCCAATGCTAGCAGTTCATGCCGAAATAAATATTGCATTCATCGTCCCTGAACTGAACCTAACCCAAAGTCAACACAGTTATGCTTCTGTATTTACAGAATTGAGGGTCAGTTTATATTTCATTATACCCTTTATTTTTAAAGGTCTTAACTTGGATTTTGATTTTTGTTGTGTTTATTTTAGGCTTTCTAAACTTAAAATATTAACTGCATGAAAACCACATGTGTATGCAAAATAAAATATGCATGCCAAAGAAAAATTGTGATTCAGCTTTGATATATATTGGTTTTCAGTGCCTGGAAGGTAAAAAAAAAAAACCAAAACCAAACACAAACCTCCCATGAGGAATAGCCCAAAATAGATTTGGTCCAAAGGTAACAGTCTGCAGTTCCAGAGCTGATTCCTGGAACCCAGGTAATTTTGACAGAACTTCAGGAAAGTAATAGCAATTGGAGGCTTAAAAGTGAAATTAAAGCATGTTCTTGTATGCAGTCCTGCACACAGATACACAAACCAGAGCTACACAGATGATATCAGTTTGAGTTACAAGTATGCCAAACCAGAGCACCCAAAGTCAATGATTTTTATGCAGAGAACTGAAAGCATTGGAGTTATCCAAGTAATAATCTCCACTCATATGCCATAATCTCCACTCATTTCTCCCATACTAGCTCATTCCTTAGCTCATGCCCTGGTCTATCTGCACAAAGACAGATATTGCAGTTGAGGCTGGTGCATAGCTATCAATCCAAATATTATAAGGCAAGATCTTATTGCTAAGTTTTGAAGTATAGCGCACTGGATGTCATTTGAATGCAAGAATTGCCTTGCCATTCTTGCTGCAGAACCAACACAGAACTGCTGAATACCAGGAGGGCCCGAGGAGACTTAGACAAATCAAAACACTCCTGGTCCATCTTGGTAAAATATGTCTAAATTTGCACTGAATACAATTCTATACCATGGCCATCAAATTGGATCATTTCTAAGGTAATGATATAACCTATATTTTGAGTTCAGTTAATCCAACTGATATGATTAGAGAGAATATTTCCATATTATGTTAGAAAACGGTGTGTGCAATCAGGCTGAGCTGTAAAAACATTATCTATGAGATAATAATTGCAAAAGAGGTGTTTATTTAGTCATATCAAGGCTCCAGTTTTCTGAATCCATGTCTACATTGCCTTAGGACAAATTTTTCAAATGATTTTAGAAGAATGGAATCTGCTTTTCATATTTTTCTTTTTTTTTTCATCTACCCCTTAACAATTTTCTCAAAATTTTCCTTCATAATTTTTTCCTGAAGCCCATGAGTGCTGCTCTATCCCTCCCCTCCTCAGCTGGACATGAGAGAGAAAACACAGTGAAAGGCTTGTGGGTCAAGATAAGGACAGGGAGACATCACTCAGCATTTACTGTCTTGGGTAAAACAGATGTGACTTGGGGAAAGTTAATTTAATTTATTACCAATCAAATCAGAGTAGGGTGATGAGAAATAAAACCAAATCTTACAAGCATCTTCCCCCACCCCTTCTTCTTCCCAGACTCAGCTTCACTCCTGATTGCTGCGCCTCTTCCCCGCCGGCAGAATGGGGAGATGGGGAATGAGAGTTACAGTCAGCTCATCACATCTTGTCTCTGCCACTCCCTCCTCCACAGGGGGAGGTCTCCTCACGCTCTTCCCCTGCTCCAGTGTGGGGTCCCTCCCACAGGACACAGTTGTCCACCAAGTTCTCCAGCGTGAGTCTTTCCCACAAGGGTGCAGTCCTTCAGGAACAGGCTGCTGCAGTGTGGGTTCCATGCGGGGTCACAAGTTCTGCCAGCAAACTTCACTGTGGGCTCCTCTTCCCAGGTGTCTGCATGTCCTGGCAGGAGCCTGATCCGGCGCAGGCTTCCCACAGGTTCATGGCCTCCTTTGGCCATTCATCCGCTCTGGCTTGGTGTCCTCCATGGGCTGCAGGTGCAAATCTGCTTCACTGTGGATCTGCATGGGCTGCAGGGACACTGCTGCTTCACCATGGCCCGCATCAGGGCCTGCAGGGGAATCTCAGCTCCAGTACCTGGAACACCTTCTCCCCCTCCTTCTGCACTGACCTTGGTGTCTGCAGAGTTGTTCCTCTCATGTATTATCACTCTCTTCTCTGGCTGCAATTTGCTCCTCTGCAATAACCTTCCCCCTTCTTAAATCTATTATCCCAGAGGCACTACCACCGCTGCTGATTGGCCCAGCCTTGGGCAGTGGCATGTCTGTCTTGGAGCCACCTGGCTTTGGTTCTGTTGGACATGGAGCCTGCTCTTCTGGCAGCTTCTCACAGAAGCCACCCCTGCAGCCCCCCCTACCAAAGCCTTGGCACACAAACCCAGTACAGCGGTGTGGAGGTCTGTCTGCTGAAATGCCTGAGAGCAGACGATGGCCAATCTTGGTGTTGACAGCACTGGGCTGGAGACCTATAACGATGATTAAGAGCACCTACCGAACCAATATCATTTTAATTGTCATGCTGCTGGTGGTTGTATATGCAGGGATACACCATGGGTTATTTTTAAGTCTAAAGTCTGAATTATTGCTTTGGTCAGAACAACACAAATATTTTCTAATCCTTTAATTTGTTGCCAAAAGGAAACTGGGGTCTGTGTTGCCTCCTGTGGGTCATCTTTACTTTGTATTAGATGATGGAAATGAAGCAAAGCCAATTCCAGTGATGCTCCAAGCTTTTCAGTGAACAGTACTGGAGGTCCAACAGGCTAAATGGGAATGCATCAGCTGAAAAAAACCCCCCATAAAATAAAGGAATAATGTTTAGAAGGGTAGAGACAGGAAATTACTTGTGAGAAATGTATAACACTGATTTCTTTTTTAAATGTATGATGCCAATTTAGTGTTTAAAGCTGTTCAATGGCTGGAATACAAACTTCTTGTGAAATATATTAGGTGTTTAGAGTCACTTAGTGGTTAGTAAAAAAACCCTCCTAATGAAACAATGTATTAATTGCTCAGGGCCACTCAAAGCAAACACACATAAAATATTTAGATGTCTGGAGATGCTCAGCAGCTTGATAACCAAGTTTTAATAAAGTCTATTCAGTGTTTAGAGTTGATCAGCAGCTAGGAAAACAACCTGTACTCAGCAGTAGAAATGCAGGGCTAATAAAATAAAGAGCTGCTCAGTGGCTGCAGCAAGGTTTTTAAAGCTACACTGAAATTAGGGAGACTAAATTAAGCAATAACATTAGAGGCACTGGTAGTTCCATAGGATTAATGGCTGGCTGGGATGAGTTGATGGCCTGTGGCTACATTTCAGGTCATTAATCCCAGCTGGTCATTAGTCCCCAGGAAATGCCCAGCACTGAGGTCATTATTACTATTATAGCCAGCTTAAAAAAAAATAAAAATCAAAGCTAACAAACCCAACAATCCATCAGAAGCCCTATATGCATTGTGATGTATGGATGTATGTAGTGCCTAGAGATGTCTTAAGAAGAGACATCCATACTCATATTAACGTAGATTTTCTCTAAGACTATTCTATCTTAGAGTCAGTAAGATTGTTGGGAAATCTATTTACATTTCCCCTCGATACACGAATCAAAACCAAAGTTTTGGTGCCCTGCACCTGTTAGTGCTGCCTGGCATCCTTAAAGAAAAAAAAGGAGCACCTCTGTTGGGACACATTGCGTGGTCTCAGTTGGATTAAGCAGAAGCTGCATTTGGGACCATTCCCAATGTCCCGTGTTCTTCCCATACTGACCTACTTCCTTTTTCCTTTTTATGAATAGAAGAGTGGTGGCATTGCATACTGTTATACTTTGCATTTTTATAGAAGCATGTACCCAGAAGCATACTAAGAACTTCTCAGAGACACTACAAAGATTGCTGGACTTGCTGCTGAAATAGTTTCCCTTGAAAGAATAGCAACTCCTTCTGGGACAGCAACATTATACAGCAGTGTTTTAACAGGAGGAAGTAAAGATAAAATTTAATTGAAACTACAGGGGGAATTCAGGTAGGTAGTACATAAATACCTGCTGGAGTTTGGCCATGATTAACTTCCACAAGTAATTGTTCAACTCATTCTGTTTGTCCAGCCATGAACATATCTACCTTGACATGAATTTAGCATTCACCTTAATTTTCTCAGTTCAGTAATTTAAGAAGTAGTAGGTAGCAGCCATGCTCCACATTCCAGAACTAAAAACCATACTTGCAGGCTGCTTCTGATATATAGAGAAGAATTTTACATCTTAGGACTGGGATATAGCTTTGCAAAACACCAGGAAGCACCACGATATTTTAAATGCTATGACTTATGCTATGGATTATACTCTGGAAGCATTTATCCTTTTCTATTAACCTAAGTTAGGCACCTAAAGCAGAAATGATAAGAGTACTTCCATAAACAGCTTACAACACCAGTAAGGCAAGACAGAAAGGAAAACAGAAGATATCCCTTTCACAGGAGGAGGAAATCTGTTTTGGATTGGTTTTGTTGTGATTGGTAACGTCTGTTCTGAATTGTCCAAGATGGCCTGCAGACCAAGGAATGGAAGGGTATCTTCCAGCTCTCACAATCAGATATCCAAAAGGCATCTGATCATACCTATGAGAAATTACTTCTTGTGTCTCCAGCTGATCAGCAGATTAAGCCTTTTATTTCCTCTTTATCAAGGTGATCAAAGCAGATTCACATCTCCCAGCCTTGTCTAGACTGTTATAATCACCTTTAACTCTTCAGGTTAAAATATCAAAGTAAGAAGTCTGAGAAACTGAGTACAGATTTGCATGCTGATCTCAGCCCTTAAGTTTGATTGTTGAGTTCTCTTGCTATTACTTCACAAGGATCTTTGCAGATAAATTTATTTATCTGCCATTGGTACACAGTAGAGGCCTGAGAGCATCAGCACAGTTAACCAGCTGATCACATCACTGTGCAAATAGGAGAAAAGACTCTCATATTACTTAGAAAGAAAGTGGGATGTCAGAAAAAGACCCATTCTGTGAGATTACAAAATCTTGCTCACATCCCAGCAGAATTGTAACTTTCTTTAAAATGCTGTCCTTCAAATTTATCTCATAAAAATAATCTGCTTTGGAATTTGGGGGATTTTTTTTCTTTTCCTGAGGTCTTATTAACAGGAAATAAATTAACTAATACATTAAAAAAAGACAATGAATAACATCAACTCTTTGAGCCATTTTTTCCATTCAATCTTATGCTGCTGGGTTCTTTAACTTTTTACCTTAGATCAATGTGGTATCCTTTCCCATGTCTGTTGGGTCAGTCTGTAGAATCTAAGAGATAGGAGAAGTGTTTTGTACTCAAAATTTTATTATGGTCAAAACGAAATCGCATCTTATATGTAAATTCTGAATTTATTATTAGGAAGAACAAAATCTTAATGTAGCAATAAAAGAATGATTGTTAGTTCAGATCTGATTATTGTAGAAAGGAGTGGAGCACCCAGAAGGAAGAGTGAGACCTCTGTGTACTTGGATTGTGAGGGGATAAAAGCCAGAGGGTTCCTTTGCTGTGAGGTTCCTTGGAAGCACCAGCTCAGGCTGTTTCTGTGTTACTGCACCATGACTAAACGGCTTTATGGAACAAGAAATCTGAAACTCTGCTATGGGAAACCTGGGGTTGAACCAGCAAGGAAACCTGGTCTGACTATATGTGGGGAACCAAGCAGGGACCCATTGGGTCACTGGAGCCACCTGCTGTGAAGGGACTTTGTGAATGTTCATGGGAAGTGTCCTCAATGCTTGAACCACACCACTCACTGACATACAGTGAAAAATTTATTTACCTAGTGGGATGGGCATAGCAGGTGGCTAGTGGTTTCTATTCCAAGATTGCTGTTTTACCATGCACACACACTGCAGACACATTCACACTTACAAAAACCCCTGCTGCTTTGGTCCAGTCTCAGACTGCACCACGGACTTGAGGATGCCTGACACTCACTACAGCTGGTGACTGTGTCCAAGCCTTTACAGGTAGCCTGGCTTCCACAAATAATGGTGCCAAGTTGGGCTCAGTTTTTTGCACAGTGCTAGGCATTTGAGCATATGTTTCCTCCATGGTACTACTGTCTTAAATAGTTATTGCTTTCTAGGGTAGATGGTCAGCATAACTTGTGAATAGCTTTGTTGATCATGTAGCTGCATGATCTTCTGCTTTTGACTTTTTTTTTTAGACTAAATTAGCTGTCATTGTACCTTGGTTGCTATGGCTTTCTAGCCTCTCCCCCAGACATGTTACAAGGATGTAGATTTAACAGTTCAGCTTTGATAATTACCTGTGATCCTTTATTTTTACACTGCCTACCAGAATCATCTAATGAGTTAGATCTGTTCAGATATGGTCCAGAATTTTGCCAGGTGCTTTCAGGCAGTTCTTGTCCTGTGACAACAGCTGGGGTGTGTATGTCAGAGTACAAGCCACTAGCATCTTGAATCCTGTTCTGGGATGACCATGGTATCGACAGCAATAGCTTCTGCTTCCTCCCTCCTTTATGTATTTATTTATTTATTTGGATTAACTAGAGGCCGTTTTATAAGTTTTCAACATGCTATTGTATTTTGCTTTTTCTTGGTCTGCAGCTGGACATTGCATCTGAATTTATGAGACATTCTACGGATGTTAAATTCTTATTCTTTGATACACCTAAACCTCATTTTGTTCAACTCAATATCTGCATTTCTTTAACAGTGTCGTGGTGAGCAGTTTACTCTCTTAGGGTCTCCAGTGTTGGCCAGTTTCTCATCTCTTACCATCCCCTGCCTACTCCTCTATGCCACATCCTGTGTCTCCACTTCTTAAGACACCTGCTGTTGTACCAGGTTTCTTCTCCTCTGGAGTACATTGTTATGTTAGAGTAATAAATACCCAATCCACCGCAGCATAACTACTTGATAGCACCTGTTAGCACTGGCCATTAGACACACTAATCTTACGGCTAACACGTGCTTTGTTAAAATAGGGTTGATGGCAGTTAAAAAGGTTCAGACAAATGAATCCTGACAAACCCAGAGACCTTGAACACTCAGTGAAAACCTGTGGCTCATTACTAGCAAAGGCAACATCGAGACAGTGCTCCTGACCTACAGGGCTACTGCAGGAGTCTTCCTTTCACCTCCCACAGAAAGGAAGAGGAATCCATTTTTTGCCTCCCTTTTCTGTTTACAGAAAACTCTGTATAAATAGTGCCTTATGACAAAACCTTTGCAAACCCTTGAGCAGCTGACCTTCTGCATCTTGCTGCAAAGCTGAAAAATTCTGTCCCAAACTGCACACGAGATCGCAATGACACAAAACATTAACGTTAACTGCTGATGAACCTATTTCATTACTTTTAATAACATTATATCTGTGTTGCCTGCTCAGTGCAGTGGTAACTTAGTGAAGGAGAATTAATTTCACATATTATCCGCATAAGCAATAATGAGGGAAATCAGTTTCCTCTAGAGTTGAAGAGAGAAGTTTAATTAAATTTGGGTATGGGCCAATTGATTTCAGGTTGGTCACTTGCTTTCTGGCTGACAGGGGGACCTTAGGGCTCAACAATAGGTGCAAAATCATGTAAATCCATGAGTGAAAATGCCCACGCCTGAAGCAAAGTCTTCAGGATATTATAATAGGGGTGAAAAGGGAGCAACTTGAAATTAACTGCACAGAAGATTTTTTTGTAAGGTTATTTTTATTAATCTTATGTTCTGGAAGACACCATGTACCTAGCAAAATATGGGGTAGTATTATTGGTCAACTGGTAAAAATACTGCATAATGAGGTCTGTAAAATCTCCGGGATATTCTGGCGCTATGCATAACGAGAGAAGTAGTCCATAGGCAGGCACATGGTAAAGAAAACCTCTGACTTTTGAGTAAAGATGTTTCTTGTTGTGTGTACTCAGAGTAGAATGATTAGCAGCTTTGAGCTCATTTTGCAAATGAAGTCTTTCACCACACCCCCCTCTGTTCATGGGGAGCAGGTTCAGTGAGCAGTGACAGGTTAGTGGGACTAAGGCATACTGTGATCGTGTCATGGGGTTGCTTCTCATGGAACAAAATCTATTTGAACACCAAATTATTTAAACACAGGTGTTGCTAGTATCTTAATGAATCGGCCTGTATATTTGGCTTCTTTGGTAAATAGTTTAAAAAATATTTTTCAATCAGTGAGTTCTGAAAAAGCAGATGAAGTGGCTAACATATTAATTAAGTATTGAATTGACAGGAGTGGATAATTGGATAAAAAAACAGCTTTTGATATTTTTACTTTAAAATGCATGGCAACAAAACTGATCTCTCAAATCAAACTGTCTCTAACAATTTACTGAAAGATCCAAGCCTCAGCTAAAATCTTCTTCATATTACTTGCTCTACCAAATTAGAAGAATTTTGAACAAAGGTGTTGAGGTTGCTTCTGTGTAAAGAAACAGAAAAGACAGAGCACTATACCTTCAACTGCATAACAAAGCTTTGGGCACAATTCTTCCTCCTCTTAAAGGAGCAAGGGTTAGGCACTGACTTAAGTGGCTGCAGGATCAAGCTGCAAATCATCTATGTGACCTTTATCACGACTCACTTCCCAGTTCAGGATAAACCCAGGATCTGCCTGGGAGTATTTTTGTTCCTCAAAGACAAAGGACAATTCGCAGTCTAAATGCTGTATATTGCCAAGGGGCTGCTGTAGGCTTCACAAGCCTGGTGAAGGCAGGAGTGGAGGAGTGAACTTGTGGAGGAATGAGCAGATTTGTTAAAACTGTACTAAGCTGTTACTGGTTATTAAATTCAATTTGTCAAAGGCATAGTTTAAATTGTTCTATCAGTTGCTTCTAAATGGCATAATTCTGTATGGGAAAGAATAAAGAAAGGTTAAAGCAATGTATTTAACTTCCAATATGCATCTGAAATATGTCATCCCAGAGAGCTGGGACTGACACATTCACCAATGCAGAAATGCAGGTGCTGTGCCTTCTGTGACCTTCCCCCTCCCCATGTTTCTGGGGCAAATATGAAGTCTGGAAGTGCCTATGAATCCTTGGCTACATATATTGGCAAGAAAGAGCTGAAATTGCTGTACTGAGTCATCATATCCAACTACTGACAGTAACATTGTCAATAGTAAATTGCTATGTTGCAAGACAGCAGGTAGCAGAGGAAGCTCCTAGCAGGGAGAGATGGATCAGAGATACAGTAGATTACACCCCACTAGAGGGGATTATGAATGAAGCCCCAAAGGAACACGAGCAATCTGATAAAATTAGAACAGAAATATTAGTAGCATGGAAAGAGGATTTTCCAGTGCACTCCAATGCAGAGCACGTCAGGTGAGACTCTATATTGTGCCTCCAGGAGATGCGGCACAGACCTCAAAGCCAAAAGTCAAGAGGGAAAATAATGACTTTACATTACCTCTGAATCCTCATAATTCTAAGCTGCTCCTGCAGAGCTGGCCTGAATTTCTTCAGCCATACACCTAGCACATCCACCGTATTCCAGTCTGGATCTGTCCCTTCCTAGCCCCAGACTGAGCAAGAGCTTGGAAAACAAATTATGCAAATATGTTACCTACAAGCAAATTCATCTTGACACAGATATATGCTGTGAAAAATATTAGTTTAAATGCTTAGAGCTGAGCAAAGCAATAAACAAATAAAAAGTCACAAAATAGTCACAAAAGCCTTAATGAGGTTTTAAGGTTTTAGGATTCTTTTTTGTTGTTGTTGTTTGTGGGTTTCTGTTTGTTTCTTTTTTGATATGACTGGTTTCTGAAGTCTTTAAGTATTCTGATATGCAAAAACCTCCCCTAAAGTCTTTAGGTAGTTGGTATACCCATTTTTTTAAAAGGTTATCCCCATGTAGATACTGATACGGAGCAAAACACTAGACCAGTGAATTTTATTTAGGAAGGCTTCAAACCTGTATTGTTTCTTGTCTTGTGGCTGTCTCAGATACATGTAGTGTTATTATCTATGCAAATTGGCAATAGAGTGATACCTCTCTGTGCATAGGTTTGGGGTTTTTTTAAATAAAATCAAATAATACAGGAAACAGTTTTCTTCTTAATCTTATTAAAAAATTAACATTTCAAGTGTAGCCATCATCTTTCACACTTTCCAAGTGGCTTGACTCCCATCCCTGTAACATTTTTTCTGATTAGCCTGCTGTCCTGTTTAATCAATAGAGCTACAAAGCCAGCTATCTCTCACTCTATGGTTATCTTTCATTGTACAGTACATAATGCCGCTAGTCCTGCTGATAACAAAGAGCACACAGAGGGAATGTGGCACTGCATGTTTGTTATCTTCCACTCAACTAAACATACCTCTTTTTCTCCCTTGACTCTTATCAATGCAAAAAATGCTGAAAACAAATTACTCCTGGTGTTAACACTGCACACGCCAGTTGGGACCGAGATTTTTTGCCTATCTTATGTCTGTGGTTTGCCAGCACTACAAAAGCCTGCCAATTTGATACATCACCTCGTGAACCTTTAAGAAGGCAGTGCAGAGTAGTACCACCAGCAGCCAGCCTTACATAGATGGAGGGAAAACTCTGGATGTACAGAGAGTGTAACACAGGGAGATTGACCCAAAAGCTGTTCGTGGTTGACCCCAGACCTGAAAAAAAAAAGAAAGTAATCCAGTTCTATACTTTTTCATTTCCTACAAAACATGAAAGCTGATATACTTAGTTTTCTCTGTTGGCAATAAGAAAACAGCTAAATTGAACCTCTGCTTCTGTTAAAGAACAATCTAAGAGTTTCCCTTCTCACAGGTTTGCCACTCACAAAGGGTGAAAGTGCCTTGCTTAGAAAAAGATCCCAACATTTTATATGTCTTTCCTGACAAAAAACACCCTGGAGGATGTGGTTCTGTCCACTCTGATCTTGAGAATTTTAACCACGATACATTTTGATGGTGCTTCCAACATATGTGGGAGAATCTGATGTTCTGCAGTTAAACAGAATGATAACCATATATTCAGATAATATTTGAGAGAGACTAGCAGTTTTTCCCTTTGCTCTCAATTGTTATGCACTGGTTGAGCCTTAAAAAAGTCTTAAAATAGTAATTATTGTTTTCCACAGTATTTTCCTGTTTTCTTTATTTCAAAAGAAAATACTAGAATACCCATAAAAAAAAAAAAAAATCCCAAATTGGAAGCTCCTTAAAAAGAAAATAAATAAATGTTTTCCTCTTTCCTGAGGGCACAAGTATATTGGTTTATATGTGTGCAATATATGCAGGGGACAGGATCCTGTTTTGTTAACAATGTTTTGAAGAAAAGCATCCTGTTCATGTGTATAACTACATAGTATATCCATATTTAGAAGTACACATGGAAGACCACATTACATGTTTTGCAACATGAATTTTATTAGAAGAAGGAAAATTTTATAAATGTAGAAAAAATGCAGAAAAATAATTTTGCTTCAGCATTGTATTTGATGACACTCAAATAATCTCCAAAACATGGTTATGCTTGTGTGGGAATCACTTAAAAATTTATAATTTTTAACTGTGTTCTGAAATTTTAGATAAGAGATGATCCTACAGTTGTGTTTTATGTCTTGCTTGATAGCACGACCTTTGATAATGTGTCTCAGCAACAAAATTCAAAGCTTTGCATAGTATTTATGATGTGTTCATAACCCTATTTCTTTTAGCTCTAGGCAAACATTACATATCTTCACTCAGATTTTAAAATAAATTTACTTCAAGAATGTTGATATAATGCTTGAGTTTGCTTTCTGCAAATATTCATCAAATGAGAAGGACGTGTGGAAGGAAGTGTGAAAAACTCCAGATAAGCAAATTTACTGTCTAATAATCAAATATCTTTTTGAAGCTGTTGGATTTTGTTCTGGATTCTGCATTTTTGAGTTTCTTTATGTAGTCTGCTGATTAACTAAAAAAAAATATCATGCAGTCCAAAAGCAACATAATATTACTTGATTCACTTAACCAGCCAACACAAATATCTGAACACTCTTAGTGAACTGAGCATTCTGTGAAGCAAAATATTTCTCGGGAATAGTTTTTTCACATGATTACTCTTGCTAAAACTGTCCATTGGATAATTTTAATTTGATTTTTGATTAATTTAAGATTAATTATTTTTATTGCAGTTTGAACCCTAATCTACAGTACTAGGTAATTTCACTCTCAAAAAAATATGTGGTATAATACAGGCAGCTCAAGTGTCAGTGACTTATAATTGAAATTTTCCCAATTGGAAAACTCTGTGTATAGCTGGTTGTAACAGTGCCAAAATTAAGTCATTAAGTTTAAAATTTTTTACACTGGATGCTTATATTTGGGTGCTGTGAAGAAGTGTGTGTGTGTCTGTCCATGTCTGTGAATAAATAAGTAAATATGTGCACAATTGTAAATGACTGTGAAATTAGAGATTCATCACCACACTAGTTTAATAAATAATGCAAACTTTGCTAGACTGTGATTTTGCTTAAACATATAAGAATAAAACCAGTTTGCAGTCCATTCATCAAAGTCCCTTTTGGAAATGTGCACTTACATAGATAGTACAAAGTCTGAATACTTTCATTAATATGTGTCCCTTTTATCTCTTTCTCAATCATATACACATAAAAATATTTTTAGAAAATAAAGTAAAAGAAAGAAAAGCAAAGTAAAAAAAGTGGAGATGTTTAAATATTTTGGAGGTAGATTCTTAGCTGGTGAAAATATTTGCAGTTCCCCAATTTCTAAATAAAAGCAAGGTATTTTTAGCCAAGTGGTGTGAGTCTGGACTCTGGTACAGTATGTATGAGTTGTGGTGCATCCCAGAGTCTATGAGAAATCATCTCAAACGAGTGCCAATAAAAACTTTATAACTCATATGAAGTTAAGCTATGTTACAAATTTAACATAAAAAATATTTCAGAAATGGTTCAGGAGGTTTTATGATTTTTTTAATTGATACTGTTATTGCACTTCCTTTTATATTAAAGCTAAATTAACTTGCTATTATGAGGCAACTACATAGGCCTCAGAACGATTACTGATACAGCTCTGAACCTCTAAATGTTCTTAAGGAACTTGTCTATAAATCACTGTGTTCCACTCTTGAGATCTAGTATACGCCAGCATATCTAAGCTAGAAACATTTGCTAGTTAAGATGCAAAAAGCTTTTTGCCAGTAATTTTCCCTAGAAAGGAACATGCTTCTTCTGCATTCTTGAGAATAAGGAGAATCTCAAACATCTTTTTGCTTTGGAACTGAGTATTGCACATCCTCCTTATCACAGTCTAATTTGGAGAGGAATTTGAGCATTTTTTGGTAAAGAAAAAAACTTTTTTTTTTTTTTTTTTTTTGGTGACAGAACCTTAAAAAATAGCGGATGCTTGAAAACTGCTCAGAGGTTAAGAGTGCTGGAATGAATCTTGACAGAGATAGATTAGTAAGCAGAACACAGGTGAGTCAGTCAAAGGTGCATGATAAATGTAATTTATCACATGGATCTGCAATTTACTACATGAATATCAACCCCACCTTTGTGTGAGTCTCTTGTCTAATGTGGTAAGCCTGTTCCCTTTATTTTCATAACAAATGTGACTAGTTAATACCAGGTCTCATGACCAAGTAATTACACTGTTTTCCCCTAATTTTTAAACAGAGGAAAACAACGTCAATTTAAGGATTCCTAAATTAGGGAGAGATTAATTTAACTGAAAGAAAGAATTGATCTAGAGTCTGTGTCTTCCATGTAAGTGCTCTAAACAAAAATAGAGGATCCATAAACAGACTTATGATGTATCGTAGTGTGTGGCACTGCAATATGTGTAAGTTATGAGGCCTCTTAAGGGAATGAATCCAGGTAATGCTGATAAAACTCATGAGTCTGTGCATCTGTGTGTGTGTGTGTGAGTCAGAGGAGGCTTTTTGCTGCATCCTTTCATGAAAACCAAGGATGCTGAATGGCACTTGCTGCCTCTGTGGTTGACCTGAAAATTGACAGACTGTCTGTGATATCTTTTAAGGAAGTTAGTACCAGTATGGGTATCACCACTTCAAGATGTATTTAAAAACTAATATCTTGAAAGAAATATAGCAAGAATATATACCCTTAGGTATGTGTTACCTAACAGTAAGGTAAAATATGTATCAAATACCACTGTTAACTATGTGCTAAATGCTAGATGGGCAAAAGGTTCCTTTCTACAGTCTGGATCTAAATATCTAAAGGCGGCAGATATTAACTATTATATTATAATCATGGCATTCTGCTGGCCATGAATACTGTGGCACATGGCGTTCAACCAGCGCATAGACTAGTTCACTCTTGCTGAAAGTGCCTCATTTAGAATCACAGAATCATGAAACAGTTTGGGTTGGAGGAGGCCTTTAAAGGTCGTCCAGACCAACCCCTCTATGTGCTCGATGAACTCCCTAAATAACAGCCTACCTGCTATTCAAGGAAGCAGGAACTTAAAAATTAGGCACTGAAAATCTGTTCTGGACTGTCTGAACAGTCCTTAAAAGAAATGAGAGAGAAATCATCACCAGTGATGGTGATGTGGGGAGTGGGGGATTTGGGGGGCAGAAGGACAGAAGCTGTCCTATTCCTTGCATCATGCCTGAATCATTAAATCAAAAGCTTATCTTTAAGTGTCTTCACCTCCGAATCCCTGCTTTCTGCTTCTGTGATATTGGTGGTAGATTAGAGACAGTGTTTTTAAGTTTCATCCAGTGTTTGAGGAGAAAGTGAAGAGCTAAGTCTTCCATGTCTGAAAGTGATATGATGGAAGAACAAAAAGGCAAGACTGAAGAAAATGCAAGGAGACCAGACATTCTTACAAGGAGTAATGGAGGGACAAGAAAAAGCTGTGATGACAAAGCACAAATGGGAAGAAGAGTGATCAGGTAAGGAATTATTAAGAAAAGAAGAAAAGGAAAAGAAAAAGAAAGAAAGAGAACAGAACAGAACAGAACAGAAATGCGCATTAGAATAGTAATACAAACATAGTTTGGCTTTGGGGTTGACATTTGTAAAATTCCCTCTTTGGGAAAAGTGTGTTTTCAAATGTAACAGATAATTATTTTACAACATCAAGAACTATTTGTATTTTTGCCGCTAGCAATAAATACTTTTGCTTCATGACAATACAGTTAGTACTTTTGTTTATATTTATATGCAAATAGTGTTTTATTTTATAATAGTACTTAATACTAATATTGGCATCTCAGTTCAAGCTTATTATCTAATTTTCTTCCAGTTAAAAATATGTTCATACACTTCAGCCTGAACTGCGGCATATTAATAATATGTCATGCTGCCATAGTAATACCTGTCTATGGATTTCAAAAGATCTTGCAACACTAAAAGGAGATGCATTTCTCAATCTCTTATAAATCATAAGCCATGGAACAGAAGAAAGAAGATCCCTTTCAGGGATTTACTTGTATCAAGAAATAAATTAGTAAAAGAATAAGCTAGGCTTGTACTGAAGAGTTATCTTTTCTTGCTGCTGTTGATATTGTTCCACACAAATCTTGTAGTGGAAATATTTCCTCTTTTGAAGCAGTGCTTACATAATGGAAGAAACAATCCGAACACGTAGGCAAACCTCAATCACACTTTTCCCAGTGTGCTTTTTCTGTTTCAGAGCTAAGCAAAGGAACAAAAGTATATGCAATGAATGGAAAAGACACACACGGGGAGGACCGACTTCTTTACCTGTAAATGGTTGTAAACAGACTTTAGCCTACACAGACTGCCACTGCTACCAAAGGACATCCTTGAAATAATGTAATAACTAATGCCAGAGGTGGTAGCAAACTGGGCTTCAATAGCCATTGAAGTGCTTTATACAAAGTTGAACACTTCAAAGGAGGGAAATTTTTTTCCAAAATATCTTTTTGCTTGGTACCTGGGTCACTGCAATGGGAATGTTATGCATAAATTCAAATCCATTCAGTGTGAGAAGGGACAAAGAGCTGAAATCTGCCACGTCTCCTCAAGGGCATTCTGCCAGGCTTTTGGGTGAAAAGAAATTACTGTCTCTGACTGAGATTTGAATGAAATACTTTAGTGACTGTTTCTGAGAGAGAGTCCATGGGGTACAGGTCCAAGGAAAGAGGCACAGCTGCTTTCTGACAGAAGCATTTCCAGTATTTTTAGAAAAAGGCTCTTCTCTGCAGATACAGTCCCCTGAGAAACGTGTTCAGGGAAGTGGCTGGATCAGAGGTCCTGTCCAGATGAGTACTTTCCTTATGGAGCCAGATCTATAAGACACTACAGTTTCCAGAGATACTGTGAGACCACCTCCAAACTCATGGTTTATAGGAGCTCTCAAAGGAAGATGCCTTTTTCCTTCATTTTATAGGTGCTTAGTCAGAAGTCCCCAGACAGCCACGAGTATCAAAACCAGGCATACTTGGCAATACACAACACACAAATCCAGAATTACTCCAGGGACTTGGAGCACATTAAGGTAAAAAATAAAGTTAGGAATAGATTCTAGGTATATCTAGATTTAGGTTGCAGATGGGTGAGGGTTTTAAGGATGACAATTTAGAACATAAAGGTTTAAATTTGTTCTTTTTCCTATAAAGCTGATTCCTGACTGGTTGTCTCCCCTGCCATGAATCGTACAGAATTGCCCAGCTTTATGTCTGAGGCTTCTGATGGCAAAGTACCAATGGCTGTTATAGTGCACCAATTCTTTTATGCACCTAGCCCTAGATGCCTAACCTTAAGCACTAATATTTAACAATTTTGGCACAAGATCTGATGGATACACTGGCCCCTTCTGACACACAAGTGCTTTAAGTCTAAATTCACAGAATATTACCAGCAAAGCTTTATTTTATGTTGTTTCTCCTTGCTGTTTAACCACTTATCCTGGGCCACTCAAAGTTTAATTTTATTGCTGATGAGGACTGATGAGGAAGATGAAGAGGGGTATTTTCTTTGGGCTGGCTAGTAAGAGATTTATCTGTTAGTAAGATTAACAAAAAAGTTTGAAAGAAATTTCTGCCTGAAGGGTCTTAGAATCAGACTGAGAGAGTTATATGTGCTTTCCATTTATATATGTGAATATATAAAGCAACTAGGCTTGTGCATGTTTTACTTTGACATGTTATTGCTTTCCTGGTATTTTTCATTAAGCCTGATGCCAAAAGCTCCTGAGTTGCAGATTACTGGAGGCTGGGAGAGTAACCTAGGTGAGCATCCCTCTATGCTTGCCCTCTTCTTACACTTTTTACAAAGCACTTAGGGAATTGGGTACTCTTGGAGACAGAATGCTAAATTAGTCTGACCTTGTCTCTGACCAGGTACAGCTGTTCTCACATTCCTTAAAAATGCTGACATTTAGCATTTGAAAGTCATTTTTATAAGGCAGTATTACACTATTTCCTTGTATAAAACGTTAGATCAATATTAAAGTCGTTCCATGCATGATGTAATGGAACCTTCTATTCTGCTGCAGAATGTTTCACAGAGGAGCCTGCAGCCTGTGATACTGGAAACTGGGGGGAACTACCTGTACTTTCACATGGACATTTCGTGAGCCCATACTGTTTAAAAGATTGGTGCCTTGGGAACAGGTTTTCAGATAATTTGTGTGGGACATCAGAAAACCAGAAGCAGGGTCAGTGTGAGGAGAAGGATGAAAGAAAGCTTAGGGGACTGGAGTAAGGGAACCTGGGTGAGCTCAGACCTCTCGCACTTCCCACATGCTACTGACTTGGTTTATATCCATATGAAGACCACTGGTAATTGGATAAAAATAAGGAAAAATACCCTAACATTTTAAGGTTCTCACTGATTTATAAAGAAATAGTTTAAAAAAATTCTGAATTTTTTATGTAGGTGGCAATGGCCTTAAAAATCAGAAGTACCCACCAACGACATTGGATGAACTTTGTGAAATATCTTTGCTTCTTTCAATATGGAGTGCCATATATTAAGAGAATGTATATTTTAGGGATTGACAGAAATACCTTTTTTTTAACTTCACCTATTCGAACAAAATTTCAGTATGTCATGCACCATGAAAAAGGTCACCTAATTATAGCAGTTTTTCATTAACTCACTTGATTCCTGCCGTTCATCAGGTGGTGTAGCCTATTTAATATACCTCAGCCATAACATCTGTATGCACAGGTTCAGTAATAATATTCTGCATCTACCTTTACAGTTATTGAAAATTTATTTTATTAGGAGATTCAAACCAGCATGCAGAACAAAACCACCCATGGGCTGTTCCTTAGGTCTTCCAGACATTTATGCAGGTGTGGAACTTTATGTATTTGAAATAGCTGATGACATTTTTTCCACCTATTCTTTTAATGAGAAATGGCCTTTAAAAAAATAAATAAAATTAGCACAGAAAGTCTTCAAAAATTTCAAAGCATAAATAAATATAATATCTGAAAGAGAACATTATTATATCTACTTGTCTTGTGTTTGCTTGGCAAGGTTTTGGTAGTGGGGGGGGCTACAGGGGTAGTTTATGGAGGACTATCTCCTGTGGGAGGGTCCCCACACTGAAGACGGGGAAGAATGAGAGGAGTCCTTGCCCTGAGGAAGAAGGAGTGACAGAGGCAACTTGTGATGAACCATGAAACAAACTCATTATCCCCCTTCAGCACAGAAATCCCTTCTCTTGTGGTTGGCTTCTCTTTTTCACTGCTTTCTTCAAATTCTGTGAGCTAGCATAGAAGGAAAAGTTGATTTTCCAATTCCTGGGCAAGCTGTCCCTCACAAGCCCTACTAACTCCCTGAGCAAAGCTTTCATTTGATGGGTACAATTCCACCTTATACTGCTTGTTTTCTCTCCCATGCAAAATTCATATTTCTAGTCCCCTTTACCCTGCAGAGGTGCAACTTGCATTGGAAATTTTATTTTGTCCTAGCTTACAATGGGCCCTGATCCTACTCCTCTTTGGCAGAAAAGAAATGTGGTGGGATAAAAGAGCAGAGTAGAGAGAAAATGAAGCCTCAAAGGTCTCAAAATCCTTAGACTAACAGCTCAAGTTTTTTTTTGTTTAAGCATGGAGGGGAGAAAGACAGGCTACTTAAGGCAGCAGGTTTCATAGAAGCAAGTAGCTCTCCATTACTTAGCAAAAGCAGGCACAGCATGCAAATAGTCAAGCAGCAGCAAGCACAGTAGTAAGAACATAACCGAATGCCACTAACAAAACAACGTGGAAAGCATAACTCAAATCTTGCAAAGACAAGGAGAGAAAATAGCAAACCTGTTGCAGTGCTTTGTGAGACTGTTAGCAGCATACAGTGTCACTGCTGATGGTTCATACATGCCTGCATGCCAGCAATTGGGTTGCCTGGTCCTGTGCCCCTCTTCTGCAGGGTCAGAGCATCTCTCCTCTGCTGGGTCCATGCAGGCAAAAAGCAGTTTGTGTCCAAGCATCTATAGCATAGCCTTGTATCCAAGCCCAAACACCTCCTAGAGTTGCCTGCCTTTTTAGATCCCTTCTGCTGCATTTGTACACAAACCTTTATTCAGCTGAAAGCTGAGGGAATTTATTTCTGGTAGCAAGAGAGTCAGAGTGGGGCCCAAATGCACTTGCACAGATAAGTGATGCAACCAGTGCAGGGAGATAGCAGAGAAGCTATTGACTTACTCAGCTGAACTGTTAGACCTCTGCAACATCAGACAATCTTAAATTTTGTCAGGATGTGGGTATGAAACCTGCTTTATTTAAATTTCACTGAATAATTAAATTTTTTAAAATGGATTCTAACTTAATGGTACACGGAAAACAGATCTGCAGTGTTCAGATTTTGATTTCCTATTCCTGTTTACTGTTAGGTGGAAATACTAAAAAACAGACTAAAATCTGTGATGGCCCTCCTTGCAATGCTGTCAGTTTTTTTAAGAGATACAATGGGAGATAAAGAATATCCATATTCTTTTCACTGCCAAAAAAGACTTTGGAGTTTGCAGGGCATCCTTCAGGTGTTAGGGGGGTGGGTGTGTGTGTGTAGCCTTGGCTCTTCTTTCTATCTATTTCAGTCTAATAAAAGATGTTAGATCTCCCTGAATCTTTGACTCTCTTCTATCCTTAGATCATAATTACAAAAAATTACTTTCTATGAAGGCAAAAATGAAGGACTTTAAAATTCCTTAAAAAGAAAAATGAATTCAGGAAGGGCTATTTTTAACATGCTAGGCACAGATTTTTTTCCACTAGAGATAATTAATCAGTAACTTTGCCTACAAAATAAATGTCCAGAATTAACCCCCTCCCACCAAAAATAGGAAGCTTGTAACAGATGGGAAAAGTCACGAGACTAAATGATTAGTACTTCAGATTAAATATCTTTTTCTTAAAACAGCAAGCAGCATATCTACCTCATGACAGTCGTTACTATATCAAAGTACTCAAAGCAGAATACAATTATACTGAAAAAAAAGAAATATACTTTTTCTCCTTATGAAAAGAAAGTTGTCAAAAGAAGGAAAAAAAAGAATCTCCCGTGAAGACAGATCCTGATGAGATGTATGATCTTTTTTGTTCTGGAGAGGGGAGGGGAGAAAGAGAATAGAAAAGAGGAAACAGAAAAAGCAGCCCCAGGATAACAAGCTTTGTGTGAAGCAGAAAATCATACCCTTTGAGGGTCATTTTTCTTTGAGTTGCTGCCTCAGGGAGAAAGGAGACAGAGATTAAACATTGGAGGGAAAGTCCATGTTTGCTTATGAAGCATCACTCTGCCCTGAAATGCTTTGGAAGTAGAGAGTAATTTTTGGTCCTTCGTGGGATGTGCAGAGCCCACTAAAGTTTGGATCAAACAGTGCCCTTTACCTGCAGCCCACTGGCCCAATATGGTGAGGGAGTAGCTCAACAGGTGGGATGCAGGAAAAGCACAGGGTGCTGAGCATCACCGGGGTGCTGAGTGCAGGGGCTGTGCCATCGGGTCTGCCCTGGAGGAACACCGCTTCTAAGCAGGGATCTGTGCTTCCAGCTGCCTTTTCTGCGGGCGATTGCCAGCCCTCAGCCGCGTGTGGGGAGCACAGTCTGCCCACCCGGGAGCGGTTTTTGCAAGGGAAGGGAGGCTGTTCCCGCTAGATGGAGCCTGAGCCCTTCGGTCCCGCACTCGCGCTCCTTCCCCCGCTCCTGCACAGCGGGGTTTTCGCTTCTCTCAGTCCAAGCAGGAGGCAGCTAGACAGAAACTTGAAGGCATTTGTAGGGGGTAGGAAGGTCATGAGATGTTTTTCTGTCGATTTTTTAAAATTTCTTTTTAAATTATATTTTAATTCTACAGTAATGCCTGTTATACATTAAGCCAGACAATGAAACCATCACATCCATCCATATGCTCCCTAATGCAGCTGGTACCGGTATATATATGCTTTAAATCAGGTTACACTTAAATTACTGCTCAATCATAAAAAAAAAAGAAAAAAAGAAAAAATTGTAGAGGCAATGGCATGGCTTGAACTGTTGAACTGCTGAACGTGAGGGACACTTCTTCAAAGTTCGCATACAGGAACTGAAAAAAAAAAAATTGTTGCAGAACTTCCCCTGGGTCAAACTGCCCCAATGTTGTGTAAGTAGAATTGTATAACTGTGATGTGGAATTGGGGGAAAAAAAATAGAAAAATGCGGATGAAGGCAACTTCATGGGCCTGCAAGTGCAGGTTTAAATAATCGTGGTTTGAATAATCAGGCTGCGGCTCATAGTTATGCCAAAGTTGGTAGGTCAGACCAAGCACTTTGGCTGACTCTGAATGGATTAGCTGCAGTTGCTGAAAACCCTGCCCAACAGTTTCATTTCCATGGCCTTTTTGGAAGAGGCACTTTCTTTGCTTTGCACAGGAGTTCTTCTCCCCAGTGTGTTCTGAGTCAGGAGTGGCAGGACCGGCTGGACAATGGTGACTGTGTAGCATAGTAGCCTTTTAGGTTTCAACCTTTTCTTCTTCATAGGGTCAAAGATAAACCTCTTAGATGCTTTGAAAAGCATGACCCCTGTCTCTGGAAATAACTGAGGTGTCCAGCCCGCATCAAAGAAACTGTTCCTTCAAAAACATTGTCAAAACTGAGATTTTTTAAAAAGCTTTTGGCTCTGATGAAAGCTGAATGATGAAATCGGTATGTATTTGATGGGAAGTGTTCCAGCCAGCTCTAATAAGGGGCACTACTCAGTATTTTAATGACAACCTTCAATAGCAAAACTCTATTTTGGCTCCTTTATGTTCCTACCACTGTACTACTGGGGCAATCTCCCGGTCTTTAATGTATTTTTTCCTCACAGTATACCTGGAAAATGCTATTGTCCCGACTTTACAGATGAGAAATGGAAGCACAGGAAGGTGAGGCAACTTACTGAAGATTGTACAGTCAAGTTTGCAATGGAGAAAAAAAATCATTCCCCTTGTCCTAAATCATAAGCTATCTCTGCAAGTTAGTGTTATTTTTCTCTTATATGACCCTGATCAGCTCTGTCCAGAATTTGAGGGTATGCATAATCTGACAGATCATTTTCTCCCTACATAAGAAATGTAAGACAAAAATCCTTTGTAGATGAGGTCTATGGGGTCATCTGTCAGTTGTTGGGGTGCCCTGACAGAGTTGTTGTATATTTACAGAAAACAGAAAAAACCCCCACCCCTCTTATCCTTGTGCTTCTGTCTTCCTGCTCCCTATTTCCACACTGTATTTTTGGGGCTTACATACTGCGGATGTTATCCATAAACTCCCCCTTCAATTTTATGTGAAGTTTTTATCAGGTGGGAAAGTGTCTCCGAAAAGGATAAAAATGTCAGAGACAGCCAGACAATATTTGGTTCACTAGAGAAAAATATCAGTTTCTTTCAGGGAGTAGAGAAAGCAGCAGAAAATATACCTAACTAGAAAACAAAAGCATAATTGCCTATGTTGTTTGAAATCCATGAATGACTAATTTGGCGCTGTCACCTGAGATGGAAGATCATCAGCCCTTTCTAAGTGAGAGTGCTGATATTTTCCACTAGTTCTCAGTTTTAAAGTAGTGACAGGATTTCCAAGGGAGAAAGAGAAATACAATTTTCTGTTGAGAAATACAGTCTGTAATTCAGAAGACATTGAGGGTGCAGGAAAAGAGTGACAGCAGGCCAAGTATGAACTGTCAGGTACAATTTTGTTCTTCAAATAAAATGTAAAAATGATGGTGTGGTGTTATGCATGTTCCCATGTTCTTTGTTTATATGAACTCCTCTTCAATATTGCAAGCTGAATTAATGACATTTTCCAGTTTCTTATTTATTCTTCTCTCAGCAAGCGGCACAGGACGATCAGTGTTTTGTGGTTTCATTCTGCTTTCACTTTCTTCGTCCTGTTTTTTTGCTTGAGTATACATGACTGGATATGATTACATGCATAAAGAATTCTGTGAGGGGCAGTGTCTTGATTTTGTCTCAGAAGACAATAATTCTTCTAATCTAATGCAGAACTACTGGCACTTAACTGTGCTACATCCCTTCATTTATAAATAGTCTCAGCACTGCAGTAAAAAATTATACAAAACCCTAGGGGGAAGGAAGGAAGGCTTGGGGTAGCTACTCTCTGTCTTCTGCATTAAACAAAGAGAATGCAGGGTGATTAGACCTGTGATGAGTTTTGAGGGAAGTAGGGTAGTGGAGGGAAGAGGGAAGTGAGTGCCTTTGGCAATCACTGAAATCCTCAGATGTATATGGCCTGTTCAGGTGTCCACAAAGTCATGGGTCACCATGTGCAGTCTGATAGGGTCAGAGCCTTAGGATGGGGTACAATCTACCAGGCAATTTCTTAGGGACAGTAGTATATAAGGGTCTCAAAATAGTCCCAGCTGTGAGCTGGTTTATGGTCTGTGGAGATCAGTGTACCCAGCTTTGACCTGGGCTAGAAACCCCCTGCAGTCCCTTCGAGCCTGAATTTTTCCATTACCCTGTGATGATCCAGTGATGCTAGAATCATAAAGGAAAGCAATTCCTTGAGGACTTCCATTTTCTCCTGTCTTCTCCATGGCCCAAACACCTGCCAGCTTTGTGCAGTCATGAGTGCTGGGAGATCATGTTAGTTACTGATTTTAAGGAGATATCCTTGAAGTCATCCATATATTGCTAGAATCCTAGTTAATCTCTTGCCATCTTTTCACATAGGTTCAGATAAAGTTTGAATAGTTTGGAGAAAAGGGTTTGGAGACAAGGATTTTTGAAATGCAGCTGCAACTTCTGCAAAGATCTTGAGACTTAGAATAGCAGTTTTCCTCAGCTGTGTGGAGAGACTGTATTTTTTTTACATGTTAGTGATGGCTTTTCCTGGTCTTAAAATCAAGAATCAAACATGGTTAGAAGGGAAAAAGGGGTTTTACCTCAATATTTATTTTAAGGATCCTTAAAATAAATTAGGTGCACCATGTCCAGATGGAATGCGCCGAAATGCCCACTGCAATGCACACCCACTATAGATTGGGTATAACATTATAGGTCTTAATAATTAGCATATCTATCAAAGATTCCCCAGTGAGAGGCTCGAGTGAGCCCCCCTCCCCAAGGAACCTTCTCCTGGATGGTTCTATCTTAGTTTACAGAATGTGTTCTGGGGAGGACTTTGGTGTCTGGTGCATTCTAACTACAAAGCTTCTAAGATGTTTAGTCTCATAGTTAACAAAGTAAGTCTAAGAATGTAGGCTAAAAACCACTAAGAATACAAAAAGCTATAGAAAGATATGTAAAAGGGGTATAAAAGAAAAGGCAAAAAGTCATCGTGGCATCATTAGTACTATGGTGGTGCTTAGACACATTGCTTAGAGGTGGACTTGACAGTGCCAGGTTAATGGTGGACTCAATGACCTTAAAGATCTTTGCTAGCCTTTATGATTCCATGGGTTTGCACAAGTGGATGCTAGTTTAGGCATATGAAATAATATGGTAAACAAGAGTTAAACCCATATGTAATTCCTATATCTAGTTTTATTACAGGAAATCTTTTCTCTTCCTTTTTCTTAGACGTTGGGAGCATTTTATTTTAATTTAAGTATCTGATAGTAGTGAGGTAACCAAAACTAATTCATGGCCTAAGAACATCCTTCATCACTTCTTGCTTCTTGTCAGAAAAACAATTCCCGCCATGGGAAGCTTGTGCCAGTAATTTCCCTGCAGGCCTAAGTTTCCACCACCTTGGAACATCAAAATGTTGAACTTGCAGTCGGGAGGGAGAATTTTCTTTCCAGAGAGTATGAAAGTCATCTTGAAGTAGCTGTGCAGTGGTTTTTGGTTTTTTTGATTTTTTTCTGAGTGTATACAGTACACACCTTTCTCCTCACTCCTCCTTCCTGCTGTAATTGCCTCTAAAATGGTTTTGATGCACTTCCTTGGTGTGTGTGTGGTAGCTCAGGAGGTGTGTAAGACTCAGATGGGGGTAACTGTAGCCAAATAATGTTTGTAAATATTCTTGCCAATAAAGCTTACTGCCCTTCAGCATCTTATTTGTGTGCCTGCACAACTTTGGGGTGTGAGATTTTATTCATGAGTGTATATGAATGCAGGAGTATCAGGAAAACTAAGTAGCTTGTTACAGAAATATCTGTACAAAAATGTCCTCTCAGGATAATAATTTAAAAGCCTTTTCTATTTTTGTGCTGCAATGTTCACTGAACATAGCCTAAGATTTTGCAAACCATATCACTGTAGGAAAATGGTATTCTTTTTTTTCAGAGTGCCAGTCACCTAGTTCTGGAAAAAAAATTATCCTGTGTGATTCGCAGGGGCAGTCATACATAATGAGTGCTTGTTCACTAGTTTGTGAATAAACCCCTGGCTAAAATGTAGTCATTAAACACGACAAAAATATCACAGCATATCTACAGATAATTTACTGCTAAAGTTTTCAGATAATTAATTTGTACAAATAAATTTGATTAGCTTTGATCTGTGTGCTAACTACCTATAATTAAAACATCAGCATTTTATTTTGTTGTGGATTATTTTTGAATATTGTGAATACCATTATCCATACCCATTGCTTAGCCAGATCAATTATCTGCTATCACTAATCCATTGCCTAGTCAGATGACTTCCATTCTCTGAACCATAGATTATTTAGCTGTGAGTTTCTCTTGAAAAAATCTGATAGCTAAATTGTAAAGTCAGGCTACTATATTTTATTGTAAGTTGTGATAGATTTTCTATCTGGAAATGTCTTTTTACTGAATTCTTAGAAAGTATTTCTTATTAAAAATTCTTTTGGCTGTACATAAGTAGAAGTACGGTATCTCTTTTCAAATGACAGTCAAAATTCCAGAGGGGAATTTAAGCTTAGAAACAGTCAGAACCAAATTTTTCCTTGAATTAAATGGTAAGTGTTCTATAATGACAAATGTCTGTATCTGATGAAAGAAAAATATGTTCATGAAATATAAGACGTCCCAAATCACAGTATCAAGTCCATAACTTAAAATTATTTTTTGTTGAAAATATTATTTCCAGATTCCTAACAAAATAATGCAAAAACTAGGGAAAAAAACCCAACCAAACCGACAAAGACCTCTTTAAAAGCTGTTTTTCCTGGGACAGAAAAAGATTTTTTTTTCTATTAAGCTTCTTGAAAGAGTATAGATTTATTTCAAGTCCTCATTTTGCAGATAGTCTTGCTGTTTCTTAGATATACCCTCTACAATTGGGAAGTGCTGTGTTCTTTTAGAAAGCTTTTGAAAATTTCTCAGAAAAGACTTCCTTGTAGCTTTGCCATTTGGTACAAAGCACTTCAGGACTGTAGTTGTGAAACAAACAAACAAGTTGCATTTCAGTGTTTACCTGGAGTCTCAGGAAGCATGTAAATGTATGGCAGTGTAAGATTATCTTCATGTTTTCAAAAGCCCACCACCTTTTTACAGCTCCATAATTCAAGTTTAATGTTGCAATAATGGCAGGACACAGTGTGACAGCTACAAATGGTTCCCTGACTGTGGCACTTGCTGCTGTACAGGGGAGGTCAGGAAGAACTCCTAACTCAGAAATCCATTTCTTGTCATATTTTCTGTCAGTCATCAAGGGCATGTCTTTCGTGGAGAGCAGCTGAGTAATTCGCAGGATTCAAGTGTCACTGTGCCTGTGGTTGTTGTGAGCAAGTTTGCAGAGGGGATGAAGGGGAGGGTTTTCACCATGAGAATATAGGCAAGGAGAAGGCCCTGCCTTCTATCATGTCAGTGTCACAGCCTTGGTTTAATGGGATATTTTGCCTTCCCACGAAAGGGCCAGGCAGCCCCATTAGTCAGAGGGACCTTGGAACCAGCATTTCCCATGTTTTAAGTCCCCTGTGTCTTTATCTGCTGCTGAAGCTCTACCCTTTCCTCCCTCCCAGCTGAAGTGTGAGAAGACAGTGTCTCAGGCCCTCTTGAAAGGGAAGGAAAGGGGCAGGAGGAACACTGGGAGTTCTCTGCCAAGTCGGAGAGATGTCCAGGTCCCTGTGCTCTGGTTCCCAGGCAGGAGGGGAGTGGAGCACGCTCTCACACACATCACTCTGGCAGAGGGGGAAGTGAAGGAATGATGACAGGACAGTCCCTTCATACCAGCCAAGAGGCTCATGAACTCTACACAACTCTCATACAAAAAGAATTATTAAAAACAAGCTGGGGAAAAGGCTTCCTAGCATTTGGCCTGCAAAACAGAAAATAGCATTATTGCTGGAGCAGGAGCAAGTATGAAATCCTGGAAAACATTCATAAACATGATGCATTTTTATTCAGTGCTTTAGCTTCCAGTAAAGCTTCCATGACCCAGGTCTTTATTATCATACAATTGTGTAAATGCTGTTGAAGCCAGGAGTGTCATTTGAGCAGAATAAATTAAGTAGATAAATACCCAGTGATATTATCTAATGAATATTCAGCTGCATTTAATGTATTGTGCAGTATATTTTTCAGATTTGCTGCGCATCTTACTTTACGCCAGAGGTCCCTATACTACATTGTACATCTTCTGGCAAAGGTTTTCTGCAAATTCCAGGGTCATTTTGATGCCGATTGATTTTTTTTTCTTTTTTCCCAGGACTCTAAAAATCTATTCAGCACCCCCCCAAAATCCATCCAGGACCATCCCAAATCCCTCCAGGACTCCCATACCCCCACTCAATTCCCCAAAACTCCCTAAATACTCTCCAACCACAAATTCCAGTATTTGTAAAAATACTGGGAAAGTGGCACTGGGGAGGAAACCCAGGGAATTTGGGGGTTGAAGGTGGGGTTTGGGGGTCCTGGTGTGGTCAGGGGGTGGGGACCCCATTTTTGTCCTCCTTGACTGTGAGGACCCCCCCCAAACTTCCCCAAAACCCAAATTCTGATGGAAAAGGAAGGGGGGGGGGGATTTTGGGGGTTCCCTGGGAATTTGGGGTCGCATTTGGTGATCCCAGGGGGTCGGGGGGGTGAGGACCCCACTTTTGTCCCCCTTGACCTTGAGGAACTTGGCTGTGCTGGAGAAATATTTCTGGCTGGCCTCAGCCACTTCCTTCTCAGCTGCCTGTGGGCTCACAATCTCCAACCCCTGCAGGGGGTTGAAGGCCACTCTTGAGCTGTGGTCCTGGATCATGGATTTACCCCCATAGATGACACTTTGCTTCTGCAGGGTCCTCAGCAGGGTTTTGCTGATCTGGCCCTTGGTGGCCTCATTGACCTGGGTCTGGCGCATGCAGCCACCGCTGCCTATCCTATGGGACCGTGCTCTCCCCTTTTGGTGAACTCCAATGAGAAGGTGAATTGTGAAAATGATGGAGATGGGGCTCAAACCTGTGTTCTAGGCTGTACTAGACCTAAATTAAAAATGTTTTCCTTCAACATAGAGTATTTTTTTTGTTTGGAAGGTATGCCTTCTAAAATAAAGCTAAATCAGGCAGCAGTGAGGTCAGAAGGCTGTTCAGCTCTAACACCAATCACGTCAAGTGTGTAGCAATCTAAATTCAGTTGGTTAGGTAAAATATTGGTGATTTTGGTGTTCCCACACTCACAGTAACAAAGGGTTGGCAATTCCTACAGAAGGAAAGAAAAATGAGGTAAACTTCTGCAGTGATGATTTAGATTACGTGTGAGTTTGCACCACTGCTTATTGCACTGACTCCTGTGGAATGGCTAGCTGCCAGGTCCAGTTGTCAAGTGTCTGTCTTTCATTTATTCTCTTTGTTATGATGTCAAGATGTCTCTTATGTAGATAGGCTGAAAGGGACACGTTACTAGCACGGGCACAGCATGGCACTGGGCAATGCTATTTTCATCTCCAGCTGGGATCTCTGCATGGGAAGGGGCCAGGCTGAACCAGCTGAATGCCATGAGCACAGCCTCAGTGGTGTGTGTCTGCATCATGCTGTTCCATGATGGATATGAGGTCAACAAGCATGGCTGAAATTTCTTAAATCATGCTGATTCTTGTAAAGACAGTGATAAAACTCATGTTGACTTCAAGAGAAATGCGTTCAGACCACAGGTCAGGGTCACAAGAGGGCCTGTGACAGAGCTGGAGCAGAAGCTCTCAGATTTCTGTTATTCTCTTAATAAAAAAAATCCATCTTCCCTTTATGAACTGAAGATCCTCTCTTTTCATTGCTTTTTTTTTTTTTTTTTAATTTTCCTGAGGTATTCTCATTGTCCAAACTTACCTGAGTAGTTTGCATACTTGCCCATAGAAAGGAAAATTTTCTACCTTCAAGTGATTGACCTTATAAACTGCAGCTATAACAAGGGCCTTCTAGGCAGCAGAGGAAAGTAGGAGTGGATGATGTTGTTCATTCCTGTAGAACAAGTGAGTGAAATTGTAGTTTTTATTACGCTTCATTTTCAGCCCTTACCTTTCTATGGCCTCTGCTTCCTCACTTCTATAAACTGGACCATTATTGCCCTAAACCCTTAAACTGACCTTTTAACCAGAACTGCTTTACTATCCAGCCTGCACAGCAGTTTGTAAACATTCTTGGGGCACTCAGAGGACAAATGACTATGTGTTTGGAAATACGTTATAAAATATTTTATTTCCTATAGCTTAATGGAAATTTAGGATGGTGTCCTACAAAGAACTTATTTGACAGTCTGAGAAGTCTTTTCACCAGAGAGGTAATATGTTGAGCATCAGCCTGGAGTGTACCTTGTGTTGCAGGAGGCTTTATTTGCTAAGCAGTGAAGAGTATAAGAGCAGGTTGGGGCAGATGTGAAACAAATGCATTCTTCACATGAGCGTATTGGATGTGTCCACTGGTGTGAAACCGTGGTTTGATTTGATGTGATCATGCTTTTACAGGGCAGGTCTGATAGTGTGCTGACTAATGACAAGCTAAAAGCAGGCACTGGTGTCAGCCAGGGCTGAAGCTGTTTAGCTCAGAAAGCATGAGGCTCCCATTTCAGAAGAGTGATTCTGGGACGTGGAGGAAACATTCCGCCTCATGAGAGGTTGAGGCAGAGAACAAAATCATGAGGCTGCAAAGACAATAACCTCTTGTTTTCTCCAGTGAGCCACCATCCTTTGCATGGGCTGCAGATTTTTTTACAGATGGCCATAAACTTACATTCTGGCACACCTTTAAACCATCCTAACTGCATCACTCTTGTTTAGGCATTGTTCTTGAACCACATCAGGAATTTTATTAAATGACTTGTCACTAGAAAAATGCTGATACATTCCTTGATACAAAGTGTTTTGTGAAAGAATGTCAATGCTGTGAGCCACTGCCAAGACACAGAAACCCTTTATTAGAAATTCACCTGCTGGGCAGATTCCTTGTTACTTCATCTGCTGCACTGCTAAGAGAAGAAGATCCATAAAGAAAACTATTATCTTGAATGCTTATTCTTGCTGCTTTGAGATACCCTTGCTAGAAGACAGAATTAGCTCGAAGGGCACATATACAGAATCAAGTATATTTTTTAACCTAGCATTTTAACATCTTGAAATAGATAACAGTTTAATATGCATGAGCATTAGCAGTTTTCAGTGGCATTTAAAACACAGCAGTGAAAAACGGCATTTGTAAAGTATTATCTAAAAGTACTGCTAAATTAAACTCTAATATTTGCCTATATACATCTAAATGCTATGGCATCAGTAATGCTTTTGTCCAACTCCCTGGCTCTGAGTATTTCTGAACACTTTGTTGCTGTGTCTGTCCAAGTTTATTACTCTTCTACCTTTCTCCATATGAAGAGTTCCTTGCTTGATGACAATATTGGGACACCTGAGTGTGACAGTTTTCTCCAGTAAGGACATTTGTGTTTCACATTCTTCTTAGTGAGAACCTGAGCTACTTTATTTACTTTTCAAAAACTCTTAATATCCTGAACCTGAACATTTTGGCTGTCATTCACAGCTGAAACTACTGTATGGTCACATATGCATGGTTTAACCTCTAGGGCTGTGCCATGATTTGTATCTGTATTAAGCAACTGCTTTTATACTTGGAATTGCACAGTAATTAATTTACCGTTTCTTAAAAACCCCTTTTGTTCCCGAGTTTTCAAGACTCTCTGTGTCTTTGTGTGTGTGTGTTTCTATGTGAAACACATGCCTATCCTTTGTTAAGAGTATGTGCTTCAACTGTCCCATGAAGCCTAACTTGCAGGGCCCTGGCTGCTCTGGAAAAAACAAGAGTAATTCAGCTAAGGACTGAGCACCCCCTGAAACAGGAGAGCTCAGATTTCTCCTGCTATCAGCTTATCAAGATCAGAGAAATCTATTGTCCTCACTAATTTATCCAGGTTTGTATTGCAGTAAGTGCACTTGCAGAGAAAAAGTCAACCCCTTCTGAAGCTTTTCCTGCTCATTTCTAATGTACCTGTACAGAAAGAAGCATTGGAATTTATATTTTCCTTGCTTTTCTTTAATAAAAGCTTTAAAAGAGACACTTAAAACAGCTTGTTAGGATACAGTTCCTTTTATTTTGGAAACACTTACATTGTGTTGAGGCTTTCATTTCCTTGAAAAAACCACAGTTTGCAGTCTTGGCAGGTGTACTTTCATGGCTTTAGTGCCCATGAGGTAGCTAAGCAAGAGCCAGAGCAGGCACAGGGGCAGGAACATGTGGCAGAAGGAGGTATAAAGCAGGAAAAGTTTAGCTACAGATGTTTGGGACAATTTGCATGACTTGTGAACCACTTGCCTGTGGTCCCCTAAACACTGCACTACTAATACCCTCTGTACTAGAAATATCCAGCCTTCTCCAAATGCTTATTACGATGACAAGACAACACAAACCCTTTTCTGTCTGTAAATCTGTTTATTCCACTAATAATAAGACTAATACAACTGGCCTGGGGAGGGTGCTTAAATGTAAGTGCAGAAAAGCATGACTATTTTATAGGTGAATTTTATTATTTTTTTCTTTTTAAAACCCAAATTAATAGTAGTTTTTCATGTCCTTCCAATTTTTGTGCATTTTTTGGGCAGGGTTGATTGAGAAAAGGACACAGAAACATCCTTTGGGGGTTTCTGGTAGAAAATTAGCAGACTTGATTTTTTTCCCAGCTCTAATGTATACTTGTTGCTACAATTTTGACTTGGAATTCAATACACATTACTCCATGCTATTCTCTGTTGCTTTGCTACAAAATTCCTTCAGAGGAAAAAGCGTTATTTTTAATTGGTTAAATTATCAGTGCTAGTGGAAGAAAATTTAACAAAGGACCTTGTGGACTCACATCTCAATATTATGTACTTTCCTTCCCTTTGATTCTGCAGTATCAAGTGAGAAAGGCTACATGACATGTATAGAACTGTGCAAGTTCTGTAATGTGTACAGCCAAAAGAGCACAAAGAAGCTGTTCCTGTTCTGCAGGAATGCAGCCCAGACTCCCTCACCTGTTCTTTGACTGAATACGTGAATGCATTTTGCTATGTGAGAAATCCTTTTTTTCTTTTTATTGATGTTACTTATGAAGTATTGCAGAGTGACTAAAATCACCAGAATGACTTAAAGGTGCTCATGGCCAGGTCCCACACTGTATTATGCAGTCAATTCTAGCAGCAAGTGTAACAAATCAAGTCCACTAATTTTCTATCAGAAACACCTGAAGGAAATTTCTTTGGGAAAAAAAAAAAAAAAAAAAAAAAAAAAAAAAAAAAAAATCCAAAACCAGTGTTTGCTTTTTTCAATCAACTCTGCCCAGAAATATACAAAGTTTGGAAGGACATGCAAAACTACTCTAGAATATTCTTTAAAAAAATTAAAATTTACCTATAAAGTGATAATGCTTTTCAGTACTCACGTTTAAGCAGTCTCCCAAGACCTTATCCAGCTCTTGTATGTCACCAGAACCTGATGCTCAAAAAATTCCTCCTGAAAGTCTGAGGGCTGCAATGGAAGACCATATCCCTTTCCCTATCTTTTGTTTGTGCTGATTGTGTGGACAGGCCTTAACATCCTGCTTCTTTGGGTCCTTTTCTGCTTTCCTGATGTCTAACAGGGTTTTTTTCTCCGTATCTGTGGCCCAAAATGCGGATTTAAATTTTGACACACACTCGTGTGTCCACAGACTATGCACCTTCTTTTTCCCCCTCCTTTCTGGGCTGCCATAGATTTAGCCAATGTGTAGTCCCTGCAATAAGGTTCACAATAAAAGGCTGATGAGGGAGATTTCTGGAAAGAATGCAGAGGTGTAAGCATTTGCTTCTGCTTCTGGTTGTGGAGGGGTAGTGGCTGCTGCTTTGTGGATGGTGATGGGGAGGGGAACTGCACATAGATATTTAGGTAAGGAATCAACCAGTTCAGTGCTTGATTCAGGATTCCAATTTAGATTGATCATACAGGATGAGGCAGAAACACTTGGGTGGAAATTTATTTTTGCCTTTTGGATTGGTAAAGCCACAGATGCCCTGTTTTACAGAAAGTTCTGTAACTGTGTACTAGAAACTGACTTGAAGAAAAAGGGAACATGCTTTGGAACACTCTGGGGTGATTCTGGCAGTTAAGTTCTTGTACGTTATAGCAAGCTTTCCTTTTGCCCTTGGAAACAAATACACTAACAAAGACCACAAGAGATTCTTTTCTATTCCCTGTAACAAAATAATGCATGCTTAAGAATCTGATATTTTCAAGAAGATTTAATGTCATTAATTTTATTGTTTTAAACATTTCAAAAAAGCCCTTCTGGCTCCAGTACATGTCCCTTTTACATATAACAAAGAATGGACCGCATGAGTTTGGCCCTCCCTCTGTCCCCACTTGGGGACCCACCAGATGTAAATTTATTCTCTGATTGTTTCACTTTCCACTTCTGTGGAACATGGATATCTGTTCTAGCACGCATTAGCAAATATTATTTTTTTCTGCTAGGTATAGGTCAGACCTTTTACCTTTTTTCTTGACATGTATTTTTTTTACTAGTAGTGGGAACTTTATTTTTCTTGGAAATGGGCCTCAAATAAATGTGGATATTGTGTCTTCTTTGATATTTTCCAGCCCTTCTAATAACATTATTCAGTTGCTGCCATCTTAATGGCCATCAACAGGGCTGTTAAGTAAGATTAGACTTAATGTGAAGTTATGAAAAGTTTGGATTCTAAAAAAAATATCACCCTCTTCTCTACAGGTTCATTTTTTTTTTTTAAGTTAGATGTGTCTGATTAAAGAACAACATCAGAAAAGAATACTTCATGTAAAAGAAGGCTGGATCATATTTTATAACTGTGCATTTCTCTAGTTCCTTTTATTTAAGGATCAGAAAATTTTTTTCCTGTTTGTACTGCCACAATAACAGAAACGATACAGAAGGCAATAAACAACCACAGTTGTTGTGGGTAATAAGACTGCTTCTCTATTACAGAGTTTTGGGATACTAAGTTTGCAATGTCACAGAAAACCATGGATGGTTAAGACAACGTGGTTACAAGTGGCCAAGTGTTTGAATTTGACTTTACTTTTTACAATTTATAGATGTAAATAAGAGAAGTGTCTCTCTCTGCTAATACAGATTTCTTGCAGAGGTAGTGCTATGATTTAAAAAAAATGCTTCCATGTAATATATATGGAGGTGATAAAGACTAGCATCTCTCTGTGAAAGGTAAAACTGATCATGTTTACAATATAATTTAAATTTTAGTACATTTTAAAAAGGGAAAACAGGACTTTTAAAATGACTTGACATTGCCCCATACTCATTGAAACCAGTAAGAATTTTACTGATGATCTCAATCAAATAAACCCGAAAATAGGCAAATGATAGCTGCTTGTGATATTTCATAACTTTTCTGTGTGTAACAGATGTATTAATTAAATGTATGGATACTTCCCCTCCATCTCCCACATCCTTTCTAAAAGATTAGAGAGGATCAGAAAATAAAATGTAACCTATAAACGAATTTGTGTGCAATAAATTAAATTAAGACAAACAGCTAAGAAGAAAGGGAAATCAGATGAGAGTGACAAGGTTCCCAAAAGTCAACAGGACAAATTCTCCCAGGCCTTTTATGAAGCCCAGTGAATGTTCACGGATTATTTAATGAGGAATGGGGAGCATTTTCACATAGATAGGAGTTACATCTAGCATGAACTCAGTCACAAAACCTGAATGTGAAACATCCTGTTAGATCACTGACTCTATGTACCTCCAGAGTCTCTCTGGCCAGGTCTGCATTGTAGCATCTCAGAGCACGATCCTTGTGTACATAATTCCTTGGCTTTTATGAGATGCAAAAACACAGCTGATAGGCTAAAGGAAAGCAGTGGTGATTGTCAACCTATTTTCCTATCTTGGTTACAGAGATGGCAGAAATAGAGTGCGTGTAAATATATAGAGCTTTTTAGTACATTTCTGAGTTGCTTTCAGTAAAATAAGCTAAAATTCTGCCTGTTTTCAATAATAATAGATTCTGCATTTAATTTTCTTTATTTTTTCATAAACTAGCCTTAATTTGTGTGTGGTTGAATGTGACAGCAGTGGTTCTAAGGAGAAAGAATGAGCATAAATAACAAGGAGAATGAAGACTCAGAGGTAGTCTCCCTTTCTAAAAAGAAAAAGTAAAAATCTGGACATATAAATTCTGTGATTTTTTTTTCCCATTTATGATGTGAAGCCTGTAACCTTTTCTCTTCAGGAGGACAATTCTTGAGAAACTTCATCTAAGTGAAGTGTGTTTTACCAAAAAGAGTATGTATTTCAGAAGTGGATTGCCCACAAAAAAAGCTCCTTGAGGAGTCCAGAGTAGTGTCATTTCACAGGACACCTCCATACTTTCCTTGTGCCTCTGAAAGCTTTCATTGACCCCAGGTAAGTCAGTTTTCCCCCAGCCTCTTGGTAAAGCTATCACCTGAAATTCTCCTCTCTTGTGTAGTCCCCAGCAATGCCTTAATTTGTAAACCTCCTGATGTGACAATGTATATACCTCTAGTATAACTATTAACTACCCCTGGTATAACTATTAACTATTAACAATTCTTATTGACTGCTCTTTGAGCAGCCCTTATAACATTTACTGTCAGTGGGATTTCTTCTTTTTTTTTTTTTTTTTTTTTTTTGGTTTTAACCTAGCTAATTCCTTGTGACCGATTAGCACTTTTTAGCAGTAGAATAATGTGACCAATATACACAGTTTTTTTCTTAACCATCATTGTTGTCTTTGCTCTGATTTTGTCTAGAGCAGTTTTAATTCAGCTGAATTTGCTTTTCCCTCCTTTGTTACTGATAGACTGCTTTCAGTGTGCTGACTGTAAGAATTCTTTTGGAAAACTGCCTGGTTTCTCTCTAGAGCCTGATGTAAAGTCTTCAAAGTAAGAGTAAGAGCTGTTTGTTCATTTATTTATTTATAAACAGTGTCTTCAAGAAGAGGAGATAGGTCTTCTATTCCATAGACCCTGAATTTCAAGTTCAAATCTTCTAAAGATGCAAGCTCACTGCATCACTTCAACAGAAACAAAATATTCCAATTCATCCTAGCGGGATAATCTGCTAGAGAGTGCATGAATCAGCAAAGCTGTAGTCAGTGTTTATCATTGCTGGCCTTATTGATTGATTACTGATTTTATATTTCATGAAGAAATGTGCAATAATCTGGAAAGTGAGGATGGTCTATAGATTATTAGTCATCCCAAGGGTTGGAAGTGCTGTGGAAAAGTACTCCGGAGCAGGTGCAGGAAATACTCTTGAACAAGTCTTGCTTTGTACCACTCACCTACAGTCAAACTCAACAAATACATCTCCTGAAAGTCTTCAAATCTTTGATCTGAACCTCATTATAATTAATAAAATCTTTTTCTAATAGCTACAGAAGGAATGAGATTTGAAGTTATGCTAGTTTGAGGTAAAATGAAGTCTAATTTTTGGTTCAGATCTCCAAAATGTAGCTGATGAGGGTTTGCAAGGCTGTTCATAGTTATCAGGTGTTTAGATTTTCCATTTAGCAGTCTTAGAAATGTCTGTCAATGTAAATAAATAATGCCCTGATACATCTGAGGCAAGGAAAAGAATATTCCCCAGGGACAGTGCCTCACGGATGCTGTTAGGATCTGATTATTAAGAAATGCCTCTGCCCAAATTAAGGTGCAAATGAGACCATATGCCAAAGTCAATAGTACAGGTTTTATTTAACAGTAAATGTGAGGTAGAGAGAGATATAAATAGGACAGAAGAGAGAGAGAGAGAGAGATTAAACAAAGATATCACCACGTGGATTCCTGCTGTGTCCTGCTGGTCCTTCTTCACTCTAGTCCGCTTGGTGTAGTGTTCCCCCGTGTGTCCTGGAGATACCACTTTGAATTAAATTCAAGTACTGGGAATCCACGAGGTGGTATTCCCACAACTTGGGATGGCATGTGTATCACCAGCTGTTTCCTTTCTCACACTTTGCCATGGTGGGAATTTTTGCCCAGATAGGTTGCCTAGATCTGCCTCACCAGTCCTGGCATCTTCCTGTTGTTGCTGTCTGCAGTTTTCCCACAGTCTACACAGTGGAATTTTGTCCAGTGTGCTAATTACAAACCTTCACCTCCATTTAAGTCTGGTATTGTTTGCCATCTGTGCTCATCTTAAGTCCCTGTTGTGGTGGCTTACCTTGTGGGACCTTCCTTCTTTGACAGTGTTTGAGACAGTTAATTCGTCTTCTCTAAGTCCTCACAGATGCCACTCATATTTTGGGGCATGACTGGTCAGGATTCAATTTGCTTTGCTGATATTTCAGCAACCACATTAGAGCATCTGAACATGATCACAGAGGCATAAATAAAATATTGATCCCCTTACTGCTAGTTATATTCTGATTAAAAGACCAAGACTTGAGTGATGTTTATTATTTTCTTCCTTTTTTTTTTTGTAGACTCCAAAGTACATGATATTAGAAAATAAAGTCTGGTTTAAAAGATTAAACCAAACAATTTTAGTTCTAAGTTATTGATATTTTCTTCATTCATATCTTCATACACAACAAAAACAGGACAGTATGGTATGGGAATAGATTGCCATAATGGAGAGGTTTGCTTTTTCTCAAGCAGCCCTGTAAATCTTCTAGAATTGCTGGCAAAAATGAAATACACAGATAATACACGGGCCTAATCCAGTGGCTGCAGAAATCAGCAGGCATGCTGGAAACACACTTTTGATGAGACAAACAAGCTGTGCCCAAGGAAAGTATAAAACCAAATAAGCAAAGAGTTTGGAAATGCTTCTTAGAATTGCAAGGAAGAAACAGAAAATGTACCATATTAAAAGTGAAGCTAGAAGTAGTGCAAGTTTACTGTTTTTATTTGTAACGGTATGGTAGAAAATAAACAGCTATCCATAAAGGATGGGTAGTGCAGTTCTGAGCCTCAAATTAGTCTTGTTAGTGAACTGGTTTTTGAATTTTTTTTTTTTTTGAAGGAGATGATTTTTTGAAAGTAAAGAAAAAACAACAAACCAAAACAACTGTCAAATTGAAATAGTGCATAAACAGAAAATCATTTAAAAGATCATATGATTGCATTTCCTTTATTAGGCAGTTTTGCAAGGTGTCTGGCATCCCAATTTTTATGTAATTCAAAATATGAGCAAACTGGAGCAAACGTAACCAACTAAACTCAAATGGAATAATTTTGAAGTAGTTGAAAGAAAAATTATTCTTGGGCCCTAAACCTCAGTTTTGACTCCTAAACATAGATTAAGTTTTGAGTTTTCAGTCTAAGCTTAACTAAAAAATTTGCAGTGCCTTGAAGATTCTGACAAGTGAAAAAAAGGGGAAGTTTCAGTCCTGCTTAAATCAACACTATGTGGGCCATTTGTGTGCTAAATATATATTACCTTAATCCTAGCTGACAAAATGAAACTGTTCCATTTGTTTTATTTATACTGTGATATTTATCAAAAAAGGTGATAAAGATAAGGTTATAAAACTTGAATAGAAGTACATGTTTTACACTAAGTGTTATTAAGTCCCTGAGAAGTAATGTTATCTTTATTTATTGTAATGTCTGAGAGAGAATGATTTTACAATTATTTTGACTATCACACTTAATTGAAATGAGAATGTGTAAATTTTCTGTAAGAGTAAAACAGATGGTGGTACTATAATATAGTTGCAATTTAGGCTGTGTTAATTCCTCTTTATAAGCCTGAATCTCCACCTCATTACCTAACATTAATGAATTCATGCCACAAAAGGTTCAGCTAAGGGAAACAATAAAGAAATAAATGCACAAACTAAAAGAGCAATGAAATTATCATCTGAAGAAAAAAACTTACATGATTCACCATGTCAGTAAAGGTACAGGAATAATTGGTTATATGGATCACTGCTCCTGCTGTGTTGTATCAGAAATCACTGGATCAGTCTCATACACACACATATCCCTGGAGGAAGCGTGACTAGGAGAACAATTGCTTTTCTGCAACAAAAAGCCTTGAGAACACTTGTTTCCAACCACTGGAAGTTTCATAAACAATGTCATGTCTTCAAAACACATGGATTAAAATTTTTCATTTTAGGCTACTCAGCTATTCTGTTACTGTATCAAATCTATGCAATTCTGCTAATTTTAGCAACACAGCCCATGGTTATGGTGGACACTAAACCTCAAAAACACTGCATATACAAAAAGAGGGTGAGAAACACTATACTTGGGTGGGACTGATCTTGGAGATGACTGTCTTTTCTTTCAATTTCAGTGTTGCTAACAGTCAGAATTCTAATTCAGACATCAGGCTACAAACTGATGTTAGAGGGATGAATCCAGACCTCTTAACTTACTTAGATGCCTTCTTAACTTAGATGCTAAATGTGATGGCTGTAAATATGAACTGACATCCCAAACCCACTGGAATGTGTCTGAGTTTGCATGTGGGAATATGATGTTTTAGCCCTTAAAGAAAACTGTAGCGGAGAATGATCCTTCGGAGTTACTTATTGTCAGTGCACAATATTAACAAATATTCCTTCCCTCACCAGAGCCATTACCTTCTACCTTACAGGACATGCTCAAACCACTGGGATGACAGAGGCCTCTTTGGTCTTCTAAAATTACAAGATTTGCATTGAGAATGCTTGACTGTAATTTGCTCTTACAAATTTCAAGTCTGTTAGAAACTGGAGCTGAAAAGATGGTTCCATGTGCCTGCAAACAGAAAAAGAAATAGCTAAGAACAAGAAGAAGATGTTAGTTTTCACCAAAAGTCAGCACAACTCTCCCATGAACTTGTGGAAACAGTTTTTGCTTATAAGTAATGTGAGAAAGGAGGCTGAGTGCTTTTTTTTTTTTTACAATAGCCATCTAGCCAAAGCAGCAGAATGCAGTGAAATCATTAATACTCATGAATTTTTTGAAAGACCAGTGATTGACTCATTAGTAACTTCTGTGGTACTTGGGTGAGTTTGTGTTAGACTTTTCTTACCAGAGGTCTAAAACAACATTAAAATTATTAGCTGAGGCTGTACTTTACACTTCTGTTACACTGTCCTCTGCCCATGTCCCAGGGGGAACCCCATTCTAGTGAGTGTGCAAAAATATGAATCAGCTAAACACAATTTAACAGTGTTCCTTCCAGGGTCCATAAATACCTACAGATTCAAAAGGTCATGAAAAGATTGTTTAAGATATAAGTGACACATGTACTGGCTATTATAAATTTAAAAATAGCTTTAATTTTGTCATGATGAGGGGTAAAGAGAAGTGTAAAGGATTTTTTGTCTTCTTTTGTACTTTGTTTTATTTTGTGTAAAATACTGTAATGTAAGTACTGTGCACCATCTAAGTGATAGTAAAGATTGGCAGTAAAATCTATTGCTGTATTTGAAACCTGGAAATTAGTTCAACAAATGATTTTTGTTTTGTTTTTAACAAGCACATGATAAAAAAGGGAGCAATGAAGGAAGTTCATGAGATAGAAGTTATAGCCTAAAGTGAATGATCAGTCAAGGCTGTCAACATTTTTTGTAGTGTATTTCTATTTTGTTGCTATTTATGTTCCAATTCAGAAATAAAGGGGGCTTCTCTCTTCAGCCCCCTGCCAAACTGGAGCAGAACATACAGATTGTTATGTTGTTCTGTGTTTGAACTGCACAGAAAATCCAAGAGTTGATTTTTACTATATTCATTTTAATGTAGAAGACATCTTTATCTCTCTAGCAATAAAGTGACCCCTTTCCCCTTCCCATTCACTCTGGTCTGTGTCAGTTATTTCATATGAAGGACAGAATGCATTTTAAATTCAGTGTTGTCATGCACAGATACCTGAGGTACTACAGTAATCCCACGATCTTATAAGGTGGGCAGACTAGCCTGCCATATAGCAATGTGGTTTTAGAGAGGAGTGACTGCCTTTTAGTTCCACAATTGCATCCTTTTCTGATTTACATTCAGCTCTTGTACACACTTTCTGCAGAAGCACTACATAATTTAGTGTAGGGAAGAAAACACCAGGCTAGGTATACGGTGAAAATCTGGTTGGTATGAGTTATTTTTTTCTCTGCTTAGAAGAGGATAGGGAGGAAAAGGGAATGAGATAGGAACGTGCTCATGTCTTGCCATTCGCTTGATTTTTTTCTCATCGTGAATATGTTCTTTCCTTATGACCCCTGCAAAGTGGTATTACCATTAGATGGTAAGTGAACAGACCTCTCTAAAAATATAACACTTTAACAAATTGTTTAGCAATGACTGCATGCAGCCATCAGGAGAAAACACTGATGAGGATGACAGAATTTCAATACAGAATGTGAAAGTATTAAAATAATCTGAGGATTGACTGGAAAAGAAAAGCCTGATTAAATTTTCTTGATAGCTTCTGAGGCAGAAAAGAAACCAGACGTCTCTCTGTCTATATTTATTACTGGAACCTCTGTTCATTCTTCTTGGCTGCTGTAATAGAGGGGGGATATTATCTTCTCTTGGGAACCGAGAGACTCAGCCTGAAAGATATTGTCACTGTTCAGCCATTGAGTCTAAATTTCTGTTTTTAAGAGTGTTCTCAACCTTTGCCCAAACCAAAAATAAACCTGCCAAGTATTTTCTCCCTCTTTGCAGGGATTAGAAGCACTGAAATACCATAAAGAGGTATTTTTTAATGTTTTGAAGTTTAGGCTAAACATTGTTAAGGAGATCAAGGGGTCCCTAAACATGATTCCTTAAAGAAAGAGAAGGGGAAGCATTCAGATAAACATCCATGTCATATTTTAATTTTGATTACAGTGAGATTTTTAAGGTTCACTCATTGCTACTTTCCATCAAATATAGTTTAACAACCATCTCAATTTTTTTCTGTATGTGATGGCTTTTCCTTTCACTATTATGGTTTCACCAAATCTTTGACAATAGCCAAAACTGGATAAATAGAGGATGGATGAAGCAGTAAATCTTACATTTCAGCTTTAAAATGTTTTTTTTGAAGGTGATGGTAAAGAAAATGGGAAAAGCTCTAAATTATCTAGGTAACTGCTAGAGTATCTGCCAAAACACCTAATTTTCTATGGAATAAAACTTAATAGAAATCTAAGCCACATAGGGTAGGAGTCCATTCTCTTACCTTTAGGCATGTACATGATTACTAATTTGAAGCTCTCTAGTGCATATCAGATATTTACTTTACTTGTAATTTTTACCAGTCTAAAAGAAAAAGGCTTTATTAACCTTAAGTGTGAGGCTATTCCTTGTCTAAACTAGTGACAAATTAACACAAGTCTGAACAAGTGTAAATGTGCTCTTTACATGATAAAAAGAGCTTGCAGTGACTGAGACATACATGATACACCACTCTAAACCTCTGCATTTAATGACATTAATCTTTCTTGTGATATGTTTTTGCCATGGACCTGTTGCAACCTTCAAATCTCTCAGGACTCTGTCAGCAGCTTAAAACAGGTGTCATTTTATTATCACTAGAGTGGAAACGGAACACACATCTATGTTAGCATTTTTGTCATTACTGCTACACCAGTTAGGGGATGTTAAAGGACATTTTTATACTCACAAAACCAGCAACATAAGCAACTCTATTCATAGCTTCAACTTTTATGCATGTAGTCAGCATAAACTGCATGGGCAAAATAGTGCTTTTCCGGTTAAGAGATTAATCTCTGCTAGAAGGAATTTCCAACTCATTGAGAGTCCCCTTCTAATGGAGATAAGAGGTAAGAGAGGAACATGATAGTGCTTTCTCTAAAATGTAGTTTGTTATGATTGTTTTGTCCTGGAGTTGAACACCTTAAAATATTCTGTCTAATGTTTGTTTCCTCTTTGCTGAAGGAAAACAGAACAAAATAAGAAATATTGGCAAGTCTGGGAAGCAGTGTGAATGAAACACACAAGGAAGAATAACCTTCTGGAAAGGTTTTTCAGAAAAGTATTCAATTTATTAACTGCTTCTTAAAAGAAAGCATGTAAGATTGAAAAAAAGTGAAATAGCACTACACCTCTGGGAAAAAAAAAGTCAGAAAGCTTTCTGATTGTCTCATAATGCTGCATTACTCTCATGTTTTTGAATGTTTCTCTAATTTAATTACGGAACAATTGAATTTATGGGGTGGCAGGATTTTAAATTTTTAAAAGGTAGAAATACACCAAATCCTGAATACAGTGGAGAGAGCCAGCTCTGATCTTTTCAGATGCTATTTGGATTACCATAAGATGATGCTAAATGTGCTGGGACTATTCTCTAACACAGGCCAGTTGCACAGAGCTTTTTGTACAAAGCCACCCTCTTACTCTACAAAACAAATGGCTGCACAAAACCTGCCTGCTGGATGTGATCTCTAATGCCGGATTTGTTCCTTTAGTTGTATGTACAGTGCTTGCTGGTTTGAGCCAACACTGTGTCAGGGGACATGTTCAAATGGTAGAGGCATTTGGGTGGCAGTATCCAGCATGGAACTTGTCACTTTTTGCCACCTGACATTTTTCAAATATATATTACTATAATGAGAAGGATATGACACGAAGGGATGTTTCTGGACAAGAAGATCTCGCAGTCAGAAATAACGATAACTCTTTCATACCTTTACAGACAGTAGCATTTAAACACCTAAGGAAAGCTGTGTGCCATAATGGGCAATGTACAAGTGATCCTCCTCATAGTCCCAAGTGTGCAGAAGTTCAGGCTTTTTTTCTTCAAAACACTGGATGTGAGAGAAGCTAGGGTTCATTGGATGCAAACCCCAGAGTGTACTATGGAGCCACACAAAAGTATGATACAGAAGAAAATTAGCTACACAAACAATTGCAAACAATTGCAGGTGAATGGTAGTTGCTCTGCACTTTCCACTTTGATCAGCACTTTGCCAACATGGCAAGGCAATGTTATGCCTTTCGAATATCACGGAAATACCATGGAAAATTTTAGAACATTGAGAATTTTCAGTTTCATGTCTCAAAACCAAATAGAACCAAATAACTTTCATACATATGAAACAGTAATTATATTTTTCTACTGACAAGATAATGCCTTGTCTCTTCTCCTACAATATCCCTGCGTTTTCTCTGGAAGCCTAACTGATTCTTTTGAACTCTGCATGATGTTATAATGGGATTTCCTTGCTTTGGTAATATCTTCTGATGAATAAAGAGTTCAGTATTTCTGAAATAGTTTGTGAATACATGCCTTCTGTTTTAAGGACAGTTATATTAGGCTGTATGGGATTTTAGGTGAAAAGATCTTATGACAGTGGACTAAATACAGCTTGTGAAAATCAGAGATAGTTTTGGATCTCTCTGTGAACATCTGACATTTGAGCACTGGGAAAAAAAAATGTAGAGGCAGAAGAACATGGCTTAGATACTGGCATATACACTGCAGAGGCTCATTAAGACACAGGGGAAATGGAAAAGGTGATGAACAAACAGGTTTCATACAAAAAATGGGTAAGAAAAGGGGAAGGTGAATTGCTTAAAGTGACCATCCAAATGCAAAATGGAAGATCTGAGATAGAAGGGGGCTATTGCTCAAATGTTAAGCCATGATTTAGAGAAGAAAAATCACTGACAACCTTAAAGAACATGGAGAAGTGCTGGGAAAGGAAAAGGATGAGAAAGTCGAGGGTAATACAGATACACACATTTCTTATTCTACCAAATAGTGATTGAAAGAGCTACAGACTTTCTGGTGTGCATCACACCTGTCAACTGTGCACGAAAGCACTAAAAACCAGACAGGAGAATTAATTCCCTCACTGGGCTTTGAGAGGGTATGGATGAACTTCTCGGGGATATGGGAATAGAAATGAATAACATTGGATTTAGCACCTACACACCCCAAAGCACAAGCTACTGCTTATAATCTTCCCTTCCCCAAGAAATTAAGGGCAGGTGTGAATCTGCATTTGGCTCCCCTCACAACAGTAACTATCAGGGAGAGGTCAATGACGTGTAACTACCTGCTGGCCACTTATTCCTCCATCCAACGAGGCTGAGCTTTTCCTATAAACTCACAGCTCGGAGGGGTACAGTTGATTGGCTTTCCTTCTGTTCAGTTCTTCTTCTTTGATTTACAGCACTCTCCCACACTTTTTTCATAGGTCCTTTTCTAACTTCACTGATAAGGGATTTCTCTGTGTCCAATTAGCAAGGCTAGTGTATCAGGCTGGAACCAGATAATTAAAAGAATGAAAAGACACAGTGTGACCTTGGTTCACAAACCTCCATGGGCAATTTATAAAACTTTAAAGATTTCAAGAAAATGTATTAATGTTATTATTTTATATCTAGTTCATCAGAAACAGGTCAGTTGTTTTTATATAACTTCAAGGTCTGTCTAAAATAAAGAAAAAGGTGAATTTCTTTAATTCTTTCTTCTTTTTTTTTTTTCTCTCCAAACTGTGCTTTTGACAATTATGCATATCTAGGACAAAACTGCACTTTTCAAGTTTCCCAATGAAGGATTCACTTTACTGTATTTTATTTCAAAGCATATTATTTGTTCTGAAGGGAGAATATGAGTGGCACAATTCTCATGGTAAATCCGGAGTAGTAGAAACCACAAAGCTGGAAACTCCATGATTCATTTTATCTTGCCCCCCTCTCACATATTTTGTTTAGAAGGAGAAAGGGAGAGATATAGTAGCTAGGTAAAGTCCATATTTGCCTCTTCCATTTGTGCTATTTGAATAATGGTATATTTGTCTTTTAGCAAAGAACAAAGGTGCCAAAAAGTAATGGAGGAGACATGACTCATAGGCTGGAAATTCATCTTACATAGCTGGACTCACCTAAATGAGAGGTAGTTTGCTTATTTACACTTCTGTGATGGCTGAAAGAGGGAGATAGCAGATCTATCCTGAGCTGTCTTATCCAAGGGCTCATAGCAAAAAGGGATGTCAGGGAAAGACACTCCAGAGGTGCCCTTCTCTCTGCTTGGATGTCTGTCCCTCTTTTGGGTACAACTGCAGCCCAGATGGCTAGCTTAGACTAGATGTTTAAATGTTTTTAAGTGTCTAAAGTTACTTAAAATAAAAATCCACTAGAAAACTAGGCTGGTATACCACTATGTTTAGATGAATGTTTAAAGAGATATTTTGATTATTAGAGTGTTGGTGAATTGTCTTATACCCAAGAATTTGAGCTTTTCTGACTAATCTAAAAGAAATTAGAGTAATCTCTTGTTATCAGATGTACAGGTCAACAGACGCCAAAGAAGGAAAGAAAATTCTTCCTGAAGTTGCATTCTTGGACTTCAGATGCCTTGAGGTTCCCAGTGGTATTGGATTATTTAGTCTCTGCTTTTGTGTTAGTTTGATTCAAAGTATACCATATTGTGCTATATTTGCTGGGGCAATTTACTTTTCTTTCCTTTGTGGATGTGTCTCTCCTATGTGGATACAAATTTTCATGTGTGTGTGTGCCTTCACAGGATGAATTCTGCTCAAAAAATTAAATTAGTTATATGGACTGAGAAGAGAGAAGTGTCTCTTCCCCAAAAAACAACAAGAAGTCCAATCTGTGGGTCCTTACTCATTTACAGGGTTCATTATATGCAGATGTTCCCATCTTGTTCACAGAGGAATGGAATATATCCCCTTCCAGACAAAGCACTCAACTCACAAAATTAAATACTTTTATCCTCCTAATTCCTTTAGATCCTGAAAATAGGTAGGATTGCTATAATGATTCCAAAAATCAGCATTAAAATATTCCTAGCTATATTTCAATGTCCCCATGTGTATATATCTAGAGGTTGAGGCCAAAAGATTTTTCAAATAAGTTTTCTCAAAATATTTTAACAGACAACCCTGTCATCATTAAAATGGCAAGTTTCACTGCCCAGAAATAAGGAGCATTTTTAGTTATGTGTCTTACCTCTGGGGTTTTGTTTTCTCCATGTCTGATGTGCTTTTTCACATTTGTTTACTTCCAAGACATACTGCAAAGCTTGGACAGCAGGGTTTTGTTATGGTGTGCAGGCATAGCATGCATCCCAGATTTTTAGCACCAAGTATTACTCTACTACTAGACAAAAGTAGCAGCTGATTTCTTACAAACAATGAAGTACCGACATTTTACTGGTAGGCATTGTTTAAGGCTACCCTTAAAACATAATGACAGACATAAAAAGTGTGCCCTTAAAACCATTGCTGGTCCTAAATCTTCCCTACAGCTTTCAAATTTTTTTCCCTCTAGGTTAGCGTTTTTTCTTTTACTGTTACCCTCTCCCTGTGCAGTTTTTGCTGGTTTTGAAATAAAATTTCCAATCTGCAATCTGTCTATTATTGGCACTAAATTACTAAACCCTTTCACAATTAAGTCATTTCAGTGTCTTGAGAATTTATTAGCTAGGAATTAACTCTTTGTTCACACATTTACTATCTATGCTATAGTCCCCAGAGATTTTCTTCATAGATCTTGTTATTCCATAATGCTAATTGATGCCAGTGGAGAATACCTAAATGCCAAGCTATTTTCAGTTGATCTACAGCTATTTCACTAATGAACTTGTACCATGAGCAGAATAAAGCTAGAGCTCCAACAGAAATGGATGTGTTTGGATTTCTCACAAATGCTTCTGTTGAATTGGCAAAAGGGTGCACTTACTTGTAAAATGCATGAACAAATTTCAGCTGGCAAATCAACATCTGTTATAGAGATAAATGTGAGCCAGAATTTCTTGTTCTAACACTCAGCATTTGGCCCAGAAAGAAAGATTATTTAAACTTTTCGTGGCTAGATCCCAAATATAGTCTCAGAGCCAGCTAAAGCAGCTAACAGAAAGAAATGCCATATTCCATATCCAGGTGGAAGGATACTTGTTAGACTTGGTTTACTTTTTGTTCAGTCTTTCAGTTCTTTGGCCTTTTAAAATCTAAATTTTCATTTGCATTTTAGTAGTACTTTAAAGAGTTAATAAATTCAATTGTTGCTATTACAAATTCTATTTAACTGAATATGCAAATAGTCAGATTCTTTGTTGACTTTTGGGTATAGCACTTTGTAGAAGCTATGTGTAGGAAAAGTTTGATAAAAAAAAATTCTGACATAAAGTAGGGTTTGAATGCATAAAAAACTTTCAGGGTAGATATTGATTTCAACAATCACGTTAAAAATATTAACACTTCAGAAGAAAAGCTCAAAGGTGATAAAATGTCTTTTTCAATATTTTTCCTTTTGTGACAATTTTAACACTTTCTAATTTCATGACAAAGGCGTTTTCTGGGGATACAGATTCACCATTCTGAGCTGCTCCCCTATAAACTTTTTCATTTCCTGAGCCTCTCATATTGGAACAATAGATTGGATGCTGAGCTTTTTCCTGAACAAATCAAGAAAGGAAAACCTTTCCTCTGGGAGACACTGCACCGCCTGCAAACTACATTAAATTATCTTTGAAGATTGTCAGTAATATTCTGCTGAATATCAAGAGGTGTCACTGTTGAGCAGTAAAAATCTTCCCCTTCAGTGAGCGAATTGCCCTTGTGAGGTTTAATTTTAGCTTTTTTCCTTGCAGATGTGGAAAATGGCCTCCAACCCAATGGCTTATTAAGGCTGAAACAACTTCACTTACTGCAGAAAGCACTCACAGAACACAATAAAAAAATTATCTTTGTCACAGAGGTCAAGGGGTAAAAAGCATCAGAAGTCTCTCAATTCTAACTTCAATATGGAGATATTCTAATTGAGTGAAACAAACACATGTATCTCACCTTTTAAGAACTGGGAAATTGTCTGTTTCAGGAAAAGAATGGTTTGAAGGAGTACAAAGGAAATGGACATTATAATCCAACCTCAGGGGTGCTGGAAGCTCTGGCCATGATTGGGGCTATATCTTGACCATCATGTCATTTTTGTGTAATTTTGCCTTTACAGACAGATTTCTTTTAAATCCTAGCTAATGCTACCCAGGCATCATATATTTTGAGGTATCCTTTCTCATCTTTAAGGACTTCTCCTTTATTCATAATTTTGCCAACCCTTAGGTCCTACAAGCTCTATTTTTCACTCATGTTACCATCTTAAATTTTCTACACAGAAGCAGATGATGGAAGAAAAGGGAATTTGATCCATAAAGTGTATTCTTTCCTCATCCCCTGACTTGAAAAAAGAAAAATCTCTGCCCTCATGTTTCATGTAGGAAAAATTCACCAGAACAGGAACCCTGGAATCTCAGGGCCAAAACCATTTTCAAATGCAGATGGAAGGTGTCTTGGTGTCACAGTCCTCAGCCAGCCTGAACGGATGCTCCTTTGACTACTGACATCTTGCTGCAAATTCCAATGTAGTTGCTGAACACTTGCTTGTACTTCTCTTTGTTTACCTTGGACTTAATGTTTTTAAAGCTTTCATGTTACAGATAGCATCTCTTTCATCTGCCGTGGTGTGAATATAAAGTTTCTCATTCTTAAATTCAAATCCATGCTCCTTTTTGAAGGGTTTCATTGAAGGGTTATTCTATACCAAGTAGCACAGCTTCATAGTGTTCCATTCTTACTCCCTTTAGATTGACATGAAAACAAAATGAAGTATATTTATGTGAAAGTATATTGATGTAAGAGAATTTTATCTTGATGGAGTGTCTTCAAAGGGAAGGAAATCTTACTCATGGGAAAAAAAGTAAAAGCTTTTTGTGTTTTAATATATTTATTAGAAAGGACAGAGGTCAAAAATTTTTACTTGTTTGTATACAGCCACAAGTCTCTCACTAATTTGAAGCTTATAGAAGAAAGTGTGTGATGAAAGTACAGTTTGCTTTCAAATGTTTGTCTTCTTTTTGACAGGGTACTTTGTTTTCAACTGAAGAGCTAAATAAGCCTAGAAATACTCAAAAAACTTTCAGCCATAGATAAAGGCAAACATATCTCCCAGTGAGGAAGAGCTTAGTCCTATTGATCTAGTAAAGTCCGGTCAAACTGTAAGATGAATACACTTAGAGCTAAAAGGTAACAGTGTGAGAGAGCATTTTGGCCAGAGGTCAGGGGTTTTCATGGCATGCTGACCCTGGAACCTGGAAAAACACTGGCAGAGGCAGCAGGGGGGAAAACAGCCAGTGTTTCATGGTGTTTTTTCCCATTTTATAAAGGGGCATCAAGTCAGACTATTTATATAAAATGTTTCAATTCTGGTTTAGTTCTACTGAGTTTCAGCCTCTGGACTTCAGTACTTGTAAAAGGTAAACGACAGGGGATTCTCAGGATGTTTTTTCTCTCCTCTACCCCACTTATTAAAAATGTCTCTCTTTTGTCACTGATGAGAGATACCTTATGAACTCAACCCCACGGGTGTGGAGGGGCTCTCCAGACACTTCTATCATGAGTTTTGTGTTAATACTTTACTGTGAGTTACTTGGATGGCCCTTGCATAAGCTCCACTGTCTGTGTGAATTTGCTTCATTGGTCCTCTTTTGGGAGATAAAGTATTCAGCTACAACTTCAACAGAAGTTTCTCTTTGGAGTGTGTATGTTAGTGTGGCTGACCTGCTTCTCAACACAGGCAGCCCCAGCTCTTAGTCCTGCAAGCCCAGACAGGCTTTAACCAGGAGTTGGCTTTAACCAACTCCTTTGAGATGTCCCTTTGGGGCTGGGCCCGTGTGTGTTTTCCTTGTAGCAAAGGAACGAAGCTTGTTCCAAATTTGTTCAGGTTTCCTTGAGAGGTGGAGAACTTCTCACACTGCAAAATTTGTGAAGTTCAGTAGAGACAGAAAAATCTTTGAATACAACCTTATTAAAACCACCAAGTAGAACCCAGGACCATTTCCTACCCCATTATATATATCTTTGTTTAGTCCTGAGTTTCCCTGGGAAACTTAAGAGAGCCACATCACTGAAGAGAGATTGCCTCCTTTTGTTCCATTTTATTAATAGACTAGGGTTTATGCACTGATCCTGCTTCTCCCACTGGAGTCTACATTAATAGTAAACCAAGCATCGTTAACATACATTCAAGGATGTTTGGAAGTATATTAGTTTCATTTTGCATTAAGTGGCAACTCCTCTGAAATCACTGCTGTTAAGGAGACTGTTGCACCATGCAGGAGTTGATCAAAGGTGAGACCCTGAAAAATAAGAAATCATGTCAGAATGTTCATAAATGCTTATTGAATATAGAATTCATGAACACAAATCATGCTGAAATAGTGTCAGTTAGAAACTAGACTGAAGTAGTGGATATGGATGTGAGTATTTAATTTGAGAAACTCATTGAAAACTTTTTTGGGGAATTTAATATTATGATAAAAAAGGCCTTGGGAGATTCTGCATGTGAAAACAGGTTAAGCAGTAAGTAGAATTAAAACAATTGAATGTATGGATTAATGTCTGTATTTCACAGTGTTCTGGTCTCCAGATCCTCGAGGTGATGTTGGAAACTGAAGAGTGTGGAGGAAAAAGAACCAAAAAAAGGTGGTTTGCAATGAAGACTGCAAGGTTTGCAAGGTTTTCCTGAAGACTTCAATCAGTTTGACTTATAAAATTGATGTCAGTAAGGCAACTTACTTAAAGTGTTTATTGATAGCTTAGAAATATATGAAAAAAAAAACCCAAAAAAGAGCAAAACCTGGTATCAAAAGGGCGTACTATAGGAGAAGACACAATCAATTTATGAAAGCTAAAGCCAAATATGCAAAGGAAAAAATATTGAAGAATAGTCATAGGACTGATATTGAGCAATATGACATACTGCTGAAGGAAATATTAGGTTCTCCATGGCCTCATCTCAAGGATAAATGTCTTTCCAGAAACTGTGTTTCAGTCAAGCACAACTCAGTAAGGGCAAAAGCAAGGGTTTCTGGTTTATATTTAGTGACCTATGACCTACAAGGTAACCAGTTGTTTTTATCTCTTACATGTAAGCAAAATTACAATAAATGGTGAAGCATGAATTTTTGAGGTATTCTATTGATTTCAGCAGGCCTTCATAAATTAAGGTTATAAAATACATTTTATACTCTAATAACAGGACCTTGTTTTATGATCGTCTCTGGTGTTATGGAAAAATGGCACAGCTATGAAAAAAGTCCTTAGAAAGAGAGGATTCTGCAGTTAATTAAAATTTGATGTGAGTTAGGGCCTGGATTTACACAGGGGTTAAGGAATGCTTCTTCTGTAATCTTAAAAGAGTGCAAACTTCTAAAAGTTTTATGGAAGAGCTGCCTTAGCTCAGTTGGTCAGAGGATGGCTCTAATAACACCAATTGTGGGTTTGATCTCTGTATGGGCCATTCATTTAAGAGCTGGATGTGATGGTTCTTGTGGACCCCTTCCAACTCAAATTATTCCATTATTCTGTGAGTATAGACCTGAGGTATGGGGGTACCTACGTGGTTTGGAAAACCTCGGATGTAACATTATACAAATATTCTCTACTATAGACTATTTTAAAGTAGTGTATATCAGAAATCCTGTGGTGGTATCCCTTTTTCTGAATCTATGAGCCATAAACCAGGAACCTCACCTAAGTGAAAGCAACATATATACGCTGCATAATTTGGAAAGCCAAGGAATTCACCATCTCCACCACAGTTCACAAACAGGAGTTACAGTCGTTACTAGGGGACTCTCATTGCTCCATTGCAGAAAAGGCAGGATGGCTCTGGATGGGCAGCAATACAGACCCAGTGACCCAGTGATGGTGAAATTGCTGGCACCCTTGTGTTCTCTGCTTAGGCCTCATGAAGGTCAGGAATCAGCATTTGGCTGCACCTGTTATTATTTCTCAAAAATTCTTTCCATAAGCAAAGGAACAAAAAGCAAAAATATCTACTTCAAAAGTATGAACACGTTTTTTTAATAGTTAATTTGGGTTACGGTATGGCAGTATGTATTGCTGATACAAGAAACACAGATATTGTGTTTATTAAAGGTTGTAAAATGGTGGAGATACACATCCTCAGAAATTATTCTCTTTCATCAAAATAACATGTGAACATCAGTCAAACATAGCAATAAGGATGTTCTTTATCTTAGAATGAAAAACAAATGATACCTTGAAAATATAACTGATGTCTTAGCATTGATGCTGGCATGGACACAGAAAAAAATTGTTTTCCTTGAGTGAAGAAAAATTGGATTTCTCTCTGAGAATATCTACTACAATCCCTTCATTGTGATTTCTTTTCAAAAGTTCAGTAGAAAGTTTGAATGTTCCTTCTGCTTTTGATTTTTTTTTATTTTTTTCTAGTCTAGTAATTTTTTCATTGTTTTTCTTCTAATTAGGAGGGAGATTCTTCTCCTTCCTTCCACTATGTCATTGAAAGAACTAAGAAAAGGCGTGTTTATTTCTGTTGTGCTAATCCCTTTTACATATGGTTTTGCACAATGCCTAAAATGATGAGTGCATCTGCATGTGGTCTCTGAATATATTTATTTTGACAAGCTCTCAAGAGACGAAACATGGAAATTACCATATTCTACTTTCTTATCTGTGATGAGTTTCCAATTCCAATCTTCTTTTGCATCCAGCATCAGTTCTTCATTTCCAATGGTAAAGCTTCAGTGGTTATATTTATTTATTTTGCAATGAACCAAAAGTTCAGTTCCTGCTTCCCTAAGGCTCATGTTTGTGGGAAGAGTATAATCATGCAACTATAGTCTGGGTGGCATCCCAAGGGCACCTTGTGTGAAGACTTGAGAACCTTTTCCTGCCTGGCTGTGTTCCTTTAGACACAGGACTATGAATTGAATACAATTTTAGCTGACAGTGAGTTCCTCTGCATTTAGCTTAATGGGAATAAAGGAAAAGAGAAAATGTTTTGTTTTAAATGATATTCTTGTGGAGGGAAAAAAAAACCCAAACATTAAAGCAAAGGGCGCTAAAGGGCTGTTATCTTTTTCTACCTTGGAGAGAAGCTAAGGACCTTGAAAATGACTGTCTTTTACATGGAGGTTTACGGTAAGTCAAATTCCAGCAGGCATTTCCAGCAGGCTGAATGTGTGCACTTACTGATATCGAGTTGTTTTGACGGAATTTATGAAGTTGTAGCATGTAAATTTCTCATTTACCACAGCTGTCAAATGCCAGGAGGATCTACTTGTTGAGGTTGTCCCAAATGCCTTCAAGAACTAGTGTAGAAAACTAGTTGGAGTAGTTTTCAAGATATTTTCTCCCTTAAAGACAGCTAAAAGTTACTGTATGTAGTCTAAAAAATTCATAGGAAAATTGTCCAATTTCCAGGAGAAAAGATAGCATTGGTTGAATAGAAATCATGTTTCAATATTTTCTTTAGTATTAGCTGTCAAAGACAGCTGATTCAAAGACAGCTCTGATTCAAATGTGGAATGAACCGCCACACAGCTCTACCGCAGCTGGCCTATAACGATCCAGGCTCTGAGGTGGTGAGTGGGGAATGAAGCTATGTGGATTTGCACTGTAACACCAAGCACGTGCACTTGACACACAATAGAAAAGGACTCTGATTTACAGCAAAAATGGATCTGAAAGTTATCTGATTGGGTGCAATCTACTTGCCAGCTGGTGTAGAGAGAATGGTTATATAGGAATTAGGGGTTCTTCCTCTAAAAAGGCAGTGGGATCAATAACTCGGCTGATGTGTATCTACACCAATGTATGGGCAACAAACAGGAAGCCACTGTGCAACAACAGAACTGTGATGCAGTTGCCATCACAGAAACATGGTGGGATGAGTTGCACAACTGGAATGCTTCAATGGATGGCTATGAACTCTTCAGAAGGGAAAGGCAAGGAGGAATAATCCTTATGTTAGGGAAAGTTTTGATTGTCTAGAGCTTAATGAAGGTGTGTCTTGGGGTGGCTTTATGATGTGTATCCCCTACCTATGCTCTATTCCCAGATATCAGTCCTGTGCCTTTAAACTGAGCCCAAGAGGGGGGAGAGGAAAAAACTGAGCGAACTTTTCAAAGCAGTTGTTCAAGGACACAGACACACACTCCTCTGTGTTCTGCGGTGGCAGCGAGAACAGCGGAGGAAGCACCCTTCTTGCTTTTCAGCCAGCTTTTGGCTCCTTTTTCTTCGGAGGGATATGGAGGGTTGAACTTTGTTTTCCTGGGACTTCAGCTTTTCCCTTCTTCTCTTCTGGACTATTTCAACAACATAAGAACACACCGGGAGAATTTTCCACCAAAGGCCCGGAGGTGGGCCCACACCGACCCAGCTCTGAGGAGGAGGAGAGAGACCACACCTACAGAAGGACTCTGAAATCTTCCCAGGTTTCTCTCCACAGTGAGAGGTTTTATCACTCAGCATTATTTTTATTTTCCTAGATGTTTGTTATATAAATAGTTTTTTTATCTCTTTCACTTTCCTCTGAGGAAATTTTTTTTCCCCCAACCTGGTGGGGGAGAGATGGTTGTAACCTGCCTTCTATCAGAGGATATTTTCCTCCAAATTTGTCTCAAACTGGCACATGGTGTCAATAGCATTGAGTATGGGTACGAATCAAGGGAAAGGCCAACAATGAAGGTGTCATGGTGGGAGCGTTATAGACAACCCAACCAGTATGAAGAAGCAGATGAAATATTCTATAAGTAGCTGGGAAAAGTCTTACAATTGCTAACATTGTTCTCTTGAGAAAATTCAAATTAACAGATGGAAATGCAACACAAAAGAGAGGAAACAGTCTAGGAGGTTCCAAGAGTCTGTGTAACTTTCTAACATAGGTGGTAAGGTAGGGAAGGTGCCCTGCTGGACCCATTGTTTTTGAACAAAGAAGGATTGGTGAGTGATGTGAAGCTTGGAAGCAGTCTTGGGCACAGCAATCAAAAAATGATAGAGTAAGTAGCAAAACAGTTACCTTGGACTGCCAGAGAGGAGACTTTGGCCTGTTTAGGAGACTGGTTGGGGGAGTCCCTTGTGACGCACTACTGAAGTGAAAAAGAAGTCCAGGAAGGCTGGACATTCTTCAAGAAAGAAGTCTTACAGGCATAGGAGCAGGCTGAAAGATAGGCTGTTCTGGAAGACCAGCATGGCTGAACTAAGAGCTTTGGTTGGAACTCTGGAAATAAAGGAGAATTTATGAGCTTTGAAAGAAGGGGCAGCAACTCAGCAGGACTACAAGGACACCATGAAGTTATGCAGGGGGATAATTAAAAGGGCTAAAGTCCAAACAAAACTTAAAAGACAATAGAAATGCATCTAGAAATACATCAGGAATAAAAGGAGAATCTCCATTCTTTATTGGATGCAGAGGGAAACATCGTGACAAAGAATGAGGAAAAGGCTGTGGTATTTCTTTGTTTCAGTCTTCAATAGTAAGACAAGCTGTTCTTTAGGTACCCAGCCCCTCAGCTGGGAGACAGGGACAGGTACGAAAGGACAGGGACAGAACGAAGCCCCCATAACCCAAGCGGAAATGATCGGTGATCTGTTACTCCATTTAGACACACACAGGTCTATGGGAAGAGATGGTATCCACCCAATGGTACTGACAGAATTGGAGGAGGTCCTCACCAAGCCTACCTATCATCTACCAGAAGTCTTGTCTCACCAAGGAGGTCCCAGTGGGCTGGAGGTTTGCAAGTGCGACACCAATCTACAAGAAGTGCTGGAAGAAGGATCTTGGGAACTACAGGTCAGTTAGCCTGACCTTGGTGCTGGGGAAGGTCATGGAACAGATCATCTTGAGTGCCATCATGCAGCGCCTACAGGACAACCAGGGCATCAGACCCAGCCAGCAGGGGTTTAGGAAAGGCAAGTCCTACTTAAACAACCTGATCTCTACCCAGTAAGTGGATGAGGAAGAGGCTGTGGCTGGTGTCTACCCGGACTTTAGTAAGAGCGTTGACACCATTTCCCACAGCATTCTCCTTCAGAAACTGGCTGCTCATGGCTTAAATGGGTGCACTGTTCATTGGTTAAAATCTGGCCGGATGGCTGGATCCAGACAGTGGTGGTGAATGCACATAAATTCAATTGGCAGGTGGCTACAAATGGTGACCTGCAACACAAATGGTGTTCTGCAGGTCTCAGTATTGGGGTCAGTCTTGTTTAATATATTTATCAGTGATCTGGATGAGGGGGTACCTGCAGTCAGTTTGCAGATGACACCAAGTTGGGTGGGAGTGTCAATCTGCTGGAGGATAGGAAGGCTCTTCTGAGAGATCTGGACAGGCTGGATCAATGGGCTGAGGCCAATTATTTGAGGTTCAACAAGGCAAAGTGCTGGGCCCTGCACTTGGGTCACAGCAACCCCATGCAGTGCTATAGGATTGAGACAGAGTGGCTGGAAAAAAACTGGGGACATTTTTCCTGGTGGAAAAAGACTGAGGGTCCTGCTCAACACCCAGCTGGACATAAGCCAGGAGTGTACCCAGGTGGCCAAGAAGTCCAGTGACATCCTGGCTTGTATCAGCAATAGTGTGGCCAGCAGGACCAGAGAAGTGATCATTGCCTTGTACTGGCCTGCTGAGCCTGTATCTCAAATCCTGCGTTCAGTTTTGGACCCCTCACCACAAGAAGGACATTGAGGCACTGGAGCATATCCAGAGAAGGACAATGAAGCTGGTGAAGGATCTGATGCACAAGTCTGATGAGGAGCTTGGTAGGTTAGTCTGGAGAACAGGAGGCTGAGAGGAGACCTATTGCTCTCTACAACTACCTGAAATGAAAAATTTCTCCACCAAGTGTTGCCAGGCATTGGAAGAGTCTGTCCAGGGAAGTGGTGAAATCATCCTCTGCAGGTATTTAAAAGACTTGTAGATGTGCCACTTAGGGACATGGTTTAGACGTGAACTTGGAAGTGCTCAATGAGCTTAACAACCTTCTACATCCTAAATGATTCTATGATTCTATAATCCTCTAGAGATTAATTACAAATGTGCTTGATCGTTACAGAGGATTTTATATGGTCAAGGTGGAAGAATGCAACCCCATGCATGCAGGTTCTTCTGTGTCTGGCTGTTGGGAGAAGGAATAGGGTCAGACCCAAAAAAGTCACACCCATGAAGGCATGTAAGCTCCCATTCTTATGAGAGCTCATACATCTAAATAATACTTTTATCAATCTAACCTTCTTCTTTTTCCTTTTTTTGTTTTTTGCCTATGGAGTGTTCAAATTCTATAATCAAATGCTATTTTTCCTAAGTGAAATCCTGGTGGGATTCTGGTGAAATAAATGGATGTATACTATTCTTACTGAGATCAAACACTGAATTCTGAAATCCTCTTGCACCCAGTAACTCTGATTGATTGTATGAACTGGATGATTCCTCCTTTCCATGACACAATTTCTAAGGCTATATTTCATCCCTGTGTAGCAAAAATTCTGGACAGGAAACAGGAATGCATCCAGAAAAAGCAACAATAAAGTAGCACACCTGCAGTCAGATGTTTTGCATGCTTAACATTTCCTTATCATGTGAAAACGCTTCAAAAAACCACTCTAAATATATACCCAGTTGAGTAGAAAGAGCAACATTTGATAATAACACAGAATATTGTCCTGGAGCTCATGAAGTCGTTTATCAGGAATGAGAATATTGTCCCTTTGCTACAGTGAAAACCCCAAACTTTTGAGTGAGCGAGTGATCTGCCCTGGAGCACATGCAAGGCAACAGTAAGACAGAAATACTATTAAAAACTGTTTCCTGGGATATGCTGATACACCCTGCTCCCTCTTCTCATTCTGAGATGTCAACCAACTTTGTGTCTGCTTTTGTGGGAAAAGGAGGCAATAAAGCAGAGGATATATCTTCACATGAGATAACTGAAAAAATACACACTTAAATTTTTTGAAAGCCTAAACTTGACACTGACACAAACAAAAACTGTTTCAGAAAATCCATACTTGGAGTTTAACTCCTAAAATGACTGTGTGAGCTGTTCCTCCTCTTTTGGTGAATTAAACTGGACTAACCAGATGTAAAGAAGGTCATGAATATACAGAAGAGAATAAAAAATAGAGAAGACTGAAATGCAACAGAATTTTGTTGAACCAGAAGAAAAATCACAGGGACATGAAAGAGTATTTATAGAGTGAGTAGCTGTAAAGAATAACAAATATACTTACAATTCCAGGCTTGTCTGAACTGGAACCATAAATTGGTGGAGGGAAGTTCGGACTGTTTTAAGCAGAATCGCTTACACTTTGTGGATCACTTTTTCATTACCCAAGTACTTCTTCACAAAATATTTTCCTTTTATTTACTAGTTTTCAAAAAAGCCCCAGCATCAGTTGTAGAGGCTACTATGTGATGAACAGTTTAGTGTACTTGCAGTATTCATTTGTTTTGGTCTGTGCTTGAAAAATATTATCTCAGGAAAACTGCCTTAGTGTAACCCATTGCTGCAGTGTGTGCTTCATGGATCCCTATGGCTCTTCTGTGCAACTAAATGTGTAAAGGAAAAGTTACTGCTCACAAAGAATTATTGAGTTTCAAGGTGTGTCACCAGTGGCACAGCCATTGAATTTTCTTTTCTCTCTTTTTTTTTTTTTTTTAATTGAAGCACAAGATGCTAAGTTCTTTTATGTTTTGAGGTGGTAAAATGTGATCTTTGGAAAAAAAAAAAAAAAGAGTGGCTTTGAGTTATACAGAATGGTAAAAAAAAAAAAAGAAACCCACCCTGCCATACCTACAGAAGTTTGTTTTTTTCAAGTGCTCTGTTCTCTGATTAAAAAAATTCCTTTGAGCTGAGACCTTGTAGACTGTTTCAGCTTGAGGTAGATTGTTTCAGTGCTCAAAAGGCACAGGAGCTCCAAAATGAGTTTATAATGGAAAAGTTCATAGATCCTTAACTTCATCAGTGCACATAGACAATTCTATAGGAAGTAGAAAGATATTTGAAAGATCTTTTGCAAAGCAGGTTTTGTTCTTTTGAAAGTGAAGAAGCAGCAGAGCCTTTTTTCATTTCAGCTTCTCCTGATGGCTCACATCTAACTACCTAATTAATTAACTCCACTTGGTTGCTAATTAAACTGTTGGAGAAATGGCTTTGAAATAGAAATTGGTTCATAAAGATACACGAAAAACATAGTAGTTGAGTTGTAAAGTATCAGTGAAATTCTGGGCAGTTAAGACACAGTCCTCTGGTATATTTCTTTGTATGAGCAGGTGTTATGTGACCTACAAACAGAGTCTTACTCATTATACAAATGATTACTGATTAAAAAATGCACAACTTATGAGCCATTACAGAACAGACAGAAAAATTAACTTCATTATTTAGAATGATTTTGTTTTTTTTGACAACTTGGATGTAGTTTCTAAAATCATGAGATCAAGGAAGGTAAGCATCAGAACCAATCAAGTGATTGTTAACGAATACTTTGTCAAAGACGTCTAGGGATTTCCTCACAGTCGTGGCTGTGGGTTGACAGCATGGAATTGACTGAAAGGTGGGGCTCCAAGGGGTTTTTACCACAATAAGTGTGGCTACATTTGGTTGTCCACAACAGTCCACAGTGCATTTCCTTCGGGTTCAATTCGAGGACTGTGCAATTCTAGAACAATTCAGTTCTGTTCAATGCATTTATCAATGATCTGGATGCAGGAGTTGAATGCACTGTTAGCAGGTTTGCTGATGATACAAACTGGGATGTGCTGCGGGCTCTCTTGAGGGACAAGAGGCCTTTGCAGAGGGATCCAGACAGATTGGGGCACTGGATTATGATTAAAGGGATGAACTCTAACAGGTCCAAATGCTGGATTCTGCATCTAGGACAGAGTAACACTGGGCTCAAGTATAGACTGGGAGAAGAGTGGTGGGAGAGCGGCCCTGAAAAGGGATCTGGGGATGCTGTCCACAGCAGGCGCAGTGTGAGTGAGCACTGAGCCCCAGCAGCCCAGAGGGTTAATCTCCATCCTGGGGTGCATCAAACACAGCAACACCAGCTGGTCAAAAGAGGTGGTGAATCCACCATATTCAGCAGTGGCCCAGCTTCACCTGAGTGCTGTGTGCAGTTCTGGGCCCCACAAGCTAAGAAGGATGTGAAGGTCCTTGAATATGTCCAGAGAAGGGCAATAAAACTGGTGCAGGGGCTGGAAGCAATGTCATATAAAGAGTGGCAAAGACTTTGGGTTTGTCTGGTTTGGAGAGAAATTCTGAGGGGCAAAATCATTCCTCTCTACAGTTTCCTGAGGAAGAGAAGAAGAAAGGGAGAATCCCTGGCATAGGGATATCCCAGTAATAAGAAGCATGGGAATAGTCCAAAGCTGTACCAGGGAAGGTTCAGACTGGATATTAGAAACCATTTATTTATCAAGAGGATATACAAACACTGGAACAGACTTCCTAGAGAGGTGGTCAGTACACCAAGCTGTCAGTGTTAAAGAGACATTTGGACCATGTCCTTAATAACTTGCTTTAAATTTTTGTCAGTCTTGAAGTGGCCAGGCAGTTAGATTAGATAATCATTGAAGGTCCCTTCCAACTGAAATAGTTTCTTTTCTATTCTATTCTATTCTATTCTATTCTATTCTATTCTATTCTATTCTAATCTTTGTCTTGCCAATAGGCTGCATCACAAAGTAATTTCTCCTAGTGGAAGGAGGTAGCAGTAGGCAATGGTCAACTTGGTGAATATGACACAACTGAACTTATGTGCAAACCTACTTTCAAAGATTATTTCTGTATAGGACTTTGTGGAGCCTCTCTCAGACAAAAACTTCAGTCTTTTAGCCCCATTCTAATTTTTACAACCTGGTGTATTAAGAGGGATCCAGGAAGACTTAATATAATTTTACTTGCTTTCATCAGTTCTGAATACCTGCTCTTTAGATGGCTAAAACTGATGATTATGTACTTCTCTAGATTCATATCAGGTATCTGTAAGAGTTGCAAAACAGATATGCATTTTAAGCAAGGTTAGCTATGAAACATATGTGAGAGTGTCTTCATGCATGAATTACAATGTATTAAGAAGAGTCTTATTACAGTCATATAATATAGAGTGCTGCTTTGGCTAGTAGCCAGGAATTCCTGGAGAATGCAGTTACAGCTTTCTCCTAGTGCTTCTAGTTATCAGCAAAAACCAGCTGGAGAGTTATTTCTTGGGCCTTTTTTTCTGAGCTGAAAAAGTTTTCACATAATGTTTAACTATAAAGAAGATCAGATGATTTCAAATGAACCAGACTTATGGTGCCTTTCACTGCTCCTTCAAAACTCTCCTATGTAGCTCTGCTGGTTCCAAAACTAAATTAACCTCAGCATCCTGGTTCCAGGGATGACTGCCACTCAGCTTGCTCTGGTTATAGTCACTGTTATGCTCAGATGCCTAGGCTGAGATTGTTAGGGGTATTAAAAGTTTTTCCAGTAGATGTTGCAACACCTAGTTGACTTCTTGACAAGGACTCGGCATCACCAGTGTGAATATTCTGTGCTAGAATACGTAGACATGCTTCTGCATGGCTGAAGATGTGCAAGAAAGAGGACACCATGCCAACACAGAGTCAAAATTTAAAGAAAACAACCAAAAATTAGAAGCTATTCTGCCAATATAGTGCCTTTTACCCTTCATTAATGCTTTAATTATTTCAGTAAAAAGTTCATATTTTCCCATTTGGTCAGCACATCAGTGGTATAATACGCTGGTACTCTTTTGTTGGTAAAATCCTTTAAATCTGAAAAAAGGATTTTAAGGTCCAGATTCTTAAAAGTAAATGAGTAGGGTAAATCTCTTAGATGTCTCAGACTGCTACCTGGTTAAGGTTTAAAATGGTATTTGGGGAGAGATATTCATCTAGGGACTTTCCAAAGCATCTTGGCTAATATTATAAAATGTGCACTTCCCTGAATGTTGAACATGGGCATATGAAACAGAGGGAATGCTATAAAAAGAACTCTGTTCATTCTACTCATGCATTTGCAAAGCTGTAGGCAGTGGCAATTGAGTTGAAAGCTAGATTAAGTGACAGAAGTCTTACTACTGTGCATGTGCAGGTGTACAGCTGTTTAAGCAGTGCATAGCACTGGATTATGACCCTTAGGAAAGGTGCGCTCTAGGGCTGCCTTTGAAGCTCTCTGCCAGGCTCTAAGTGCCCACTAACAGTATTCACCTCTGCTCAAACCTCACAGGCTGCTGGTGGTGCTGTTGACCGGCTTTTATGCAGGATCTATGCATCTGGAACATTTACTTAGGAGGCAGGAGACCCAGTTTTACTGTTGGCCTCAGCTTGAGATGACGCTCATAAAGAATGAGTCTTGGCTCTCCCGGTCAGTTAGTTGTCGAAGGCTGAGCAAAGCCATGACTAAATTTCATTAAAATGTCTGAGGCATAGTTCATAAAAGTCAAAAGTGAAAACAGATGATCGTGAGGCTAGGGAAAAAATGCTAGGTGTCATTGATCTGAAAAATGAAAAGATAGTACAGGTTATTTTATATTCTCAGACATTAGCTATTCGGGATAATACTTCCATCTGCAACCACAGTGAAACTTTGACCCCCCCTTCCTCTCTCACCGGTTGGCCACATTTGCAATCTTTCCAACTGCCACAACCCCCAGATTTTTTTGGAGAGCATGAACTTTTCAAGTGCAGCTCCTCACTAGCAAATCCTTATCTTGACTGGCAGCAGCTGAGGATGTGCTTTTACCTTCGTTTGGTATATCTGTCAGAGGAACACGAGTGGGAGCAAACCTGGTTCATGCCGTCTCTAGCCCTGCTCCTGCTGGTACTTTACACTCCAGAGAATTTGCGTGCTACACTTGCAGGAAACTCACTGTCACTTCACCTTTATATATTAACTCCAGGGTTATGTTTTCAACCAGCTCAGCAAGTTAAACTTAGTAACCAGATCAATGAGAAACTTAAGCTTTTGCTATATCAAGTAAGCATTAAAAGGAGCAGAAAGATTACCACACTGAGTCAGACTTGGGCAACACCTCATTTGGAAAAAAAGAAAAGGGTTTTCAGCAAGAGCAGTGCTGTAGATAAGTGTGGATAACCCATGGAAACAGAAACTTCCCTTGTAAGATCAGGAGACATACCTCATATCTAGAAGATAACCTCTTCTTATTTAATTTATGTTCCTCCCTGGGATCTCTGAGTGATGAGAAGTACTCTAGCTGTCCCCTTAAGAAGTGAAATCAAAGAGCTAAATATGTCCTAAATATGATGTTGAAGTGTGCAAAACACACAAAGGAGTACAAATGAAACCAACTGTAACTTTCACAAAGGAAAATAGCCATTTAAAACTATGCCATAAGATAAAAATATTTCTTTGTGTTGTGTAAGTTGTGGCACTACTTTAACCTTTCTGCAAGAAAGTAGATCTATAATAGGCAACTTAATTCATGTTTACATTTTTTGCTTTAAAAGCAGAAAACAAATATAAAAATAGTCTTTATTACGAAACAAACATATATTTGCTTTGAGGGCAAAAGGAATATAATAGGGCTTAAAGTTAAGGTTGTGTTTTCCTGAATTATGAAATTAAAATCCATATCTTTAAATACTGTTTAGAAAAACATAGAAACTGAACTGACAACAAAATATTTATGAGTATCTTTGTTTTTCCTTACTACAGAAGGGCATAATTGGCAACACTGTAGGTCTTCTGATATTGTACCACCATTCTATAACGGACATGAGAAAAAACGTGGCAAAAATGCTCTCATTCCAGCTGCTGAACTAAAGATGGTCACAGCTTTTAATCACATTCACATGGAAGTTCACATGGATGCAAATTAAAGGAACAGTAATTGTTACAGTGGGGATACTGTAACACCTATACCAAACCAGGAGTCCCGTGGAAAAGACGTATATACGGACAGATTCTTGCTAGATGTTTCAGAGATGTTTATTTCCCCAGCCGCATGGCCGGGCTCTGCCGAGGAACTGCTGCAGTCACGGGACCTGAGGGTCCTTTGCCCGCGCAGGGGAACACAAACCAACCAATGGGGAATGAGGCCGACCAGGGGCAGGAAAACCCCGTGTGTCTGTGCCCTCAGGGCCCCTCTCCCAGGGCTACATGGCGGGGAAGGGACCCCGACAAGTAATAAAAAGGTATGAGTTTATCACCTCTATTCTATCTGCTCTCACAAAAAATTAGTGTGCAACAAAAAATAAATATTTTCTTGAAATCCTCTTTGTCCCTCTCTTTTTTTATATGCTTGTTTCTTTAACACAACATAGACATCTTTCATCTCCTCTCTCAAGGAAGCAGGAAACAACTTCAAAAATACAACCCATACTCTGACATCCCATCAATGTTTCAGAGTTTCATTGAAATCCTCATAAAGATAGCAAATGCTATTGTAAATTGATCTACATGATAGCGTGCCTTTACTGTAAGAAATCTAAAGTGGGAAGCTGCTGTCCTAGTTGGTGAAAACATCTACAAAACTTGGAATTATGATGAAAAAAGCAGCACCTCATTATTCTTGAAATTCCTTCTCAAGTCACCTTCCAGATCAAGCACTGAATTCTCCAGTTCTCCAGCCAGACAACAGCTAAACAGGTGGGGAGATGCAAATGTTGCAGCTGGCCAGCCATTGCATTTATATTTGTTTCCTATTCCTTTCCACTTTGCTTGTTTTTCCTTTTTTTTCTTTTTTTTTTTCAATATATTGGCTTTTTAGGGACTCTGCTTTTTTTTCCCCCAGGCATCAGCTTTTATTAACAGAACTGTGCAGGTTTGAAAAACAGGGCCCTTACACCATTTCTGTAAACTGCGTGGGAATTCCTTGGGGGGTCTCCTAAGTAATGACTAGGCTAGATCCTGCTTAGCTAATGAATTCTTTCCAGCTTACAGACCAACGCATCTATCTTGGTGTTTCCTTATTAGTTTAAGGCTGTGCATAAGAAGCCATCAAGCATACTGAGAGAGCTGCTGAGGATTGCAGGTTCCAAGCTGTTCTGCTGAGATCTCATTTCAGAGCGCACCCCAGGAAGGGTTTGAATCACTCTCTCTCTGACACCCAAAAATACTGGAGGGAGGAGGGAGCGTCATACCCTTGTTGCACACATTTGTTTGGAATCTGCCCCTTCTTTGTTGTAAACCACATTTGGGGATTCTTCCCCTTTTTAGGGAGAGACCACAATGCAATACATTCAATGTTTGTATTATTTGTGCCCATTTTTTTCTTACAAATAATTTCCCCTTTCCTTTAAAGGCTTTGTAATAATGAAGGAAGAACATTAGAATGCAGTTGGAATGAAGGATGATCTTAAACTCTTTCTTTCAACAGAAGCATTTCCATTGGCTCTGATTATTAGTTCAAACACTAATACATGGGAGTGTGTGGGGGGAACTATGAAAAGCAAAGCTATTCACGGATTTTACTCTAATATGCTATAGATTTCCATGGATTTTACTCCTCCTCTCTATAAATTTTTTTAACGCTCTGAAAACCTTCAGAGGCTTCACTTCAAATGTATTTATGATGGCCCTTCTGCTGACCCCAAGCAGGTTAATCTGGAGATGCATATTATATGATATGATTACAGAAGGTAAAATCAGGCTAATAAGGTACAATGTGTGGAAATCTTTAGTGGCTTTGATGTGTATCTTTCAATTTTCAGTCTTTGCCTATAAAAAGCAATAAAACCCCCCTCAGTTCCAGCAGTGCTTGCATTCCTGGTTTCACATTGCTATGTTATTCTAGTCTGACATGTACTATACCTGTCTTGTTTCTCACATTTGTGTCCCTTTGGTCTTTTCAAAGTTATGAATACTTGAGACACTCGTACAAATTACTGTGCTGATTAAAACTCCTTGATCATATCATCTTTTAGCTTTTAAATGCACTGTCAAACAATAGCATCAGAAATTTGGGGCTGCTGCAGTTATTTCATATTAATGCTTCAAGTTCAAACAAAGTGTCAAGATGACTAAGTACAAGGATTTTCAGAATGCTTTAAAGTTGCCTCATTTCAAATCACTTCATAAGCAGCTTGGTAATGAGCTCAATAAATTGTACTGGAAAAAAAAATGCTACCAAAAAAAAGTAGGTTGCTATTTTATAATTAGCCCTCTGGGCTTGTGGGAAGGAGTCTTTCTTCCTGTTTGAAATCCACTTTGTTAGTGCTGTGATGTGGAGATGGCTAAATGAGTATGAAATATTGTAATTAAGTACATCACAAGTTGTTTGTCTTATCAGCAGTGTTTTTCTTTAAAGGATGGCTTGTTGACCATGGGTGTATCATCACAATTTTTCTCTGCTTTTTTAATTTAATGCACAGAGGTTCACCAAACACTGCAGAAGAGAGCAAACAATCAAAATGGAAGCCTAGTTTCCTAGTTTTTCTTCTTTTTTTTTTTTTTTTTTTTTTTTAAGGAGCAGGTATCTTTCCTTTTAATCTGAGCTGTTTAATCACCAGATAAAGTGAGTTTCTGAAACTTCCTCTAGATCTGATGAAATAGTTGTCCATGGAAGTGCTGGGGCTGCTGAGCAGCCCTGCCTTTGTTCAACACAGAAGTAGAAAATGAGTTTGACTGTTGGAAAAACAAACCAGCTTATTATTTGATGGACGCCTGAGGCACTGGACTCCCCCTTGCTCTCTGCTGTTATTCTAAAGGCTTCCTAGCATGATAATCTTCTGGCCTCTTGAATTTCTTACATTAACTCCTCCAGGTAGGATTGATGTAGCCCATAACACACTTGTCTGTAATGACAGTGTGTTTCATGCAAGGAGCTCTTGAAAAGTTTCTCTGAGAGGCCACATCCTGCCATTGTGGTTGAGTCAAGTGGTTAAGATTTCTTGTGTGGTTTTCATGGATTTTACACCACTTAGTTCTTCTAAGTATGGGCACCAGTTTGCCTGTGCATACGTCCCTGTACAAGAGGTATTCATAGTGCTTTGCTGTATTTACTCACCACTGTCCTGATTTCACAGACATCTTGTTTACAACAGGCAATAAAATATGATGCCGAGCACCTCAAGCTTTTGCCGAATAGCTTCTCACCCCATTATGAGACTCATAAGATGCATCTGCATGGCTCTGCACTTGGGCTAATTTTTTCTTCTGAAAGGCAACTTCCTGTCTCTGCCCACTGCTGAACTCAGCCATTTATTCAGGGTTATATATGACTTAGAGTAGGATCTCTGGCAATGATGTCCTTAAATATTGGGAAATCCTTCTTAATGTGATTAATAATTTGTGAAGCATGGCTTACTGCTGCAGGAGCTGTGCTCCCAGTTCACAATTATATCACATTTATCCATATGTCTACTCATTTTATTCTTCATATTAATTTCAACAAATTTGCTAACTAAAGAATTCAGACTGGTATGAAGATTCACACATTCATCCTTATGGCATTTTTTATTCCTTTGGTAGCAAGTCAGTTTTAATTTTAACTTGCAAGCAGAGTTTATAATTCACCAATATGGTATTCTTTTAGAACTTGGCTTCATAGCGCTGGGTCTCAGAAATTTGTTACTGTTTATTTAACCACCCTCTTCAAAAACTTCTCCTATTGACTTTTAAGTTCAATATAGTATCCCCCCAATATAGGTTACTCTCCAATATGAAGACAAGTACTAGAAATTTATTTAGTATTTCTGCTACAACTTTGCCTTCCCTGGAGACTCTGCACCTTGACCACATCCGTCATCTTACTGACAAGCTTTCTGGTTTAAACATGTTTAAAGAAAATATTTATTATTAATTTTGTGCCTCTGCTTGGAGTTTCCCATTATTCTGTCTTGAAGGTTGTGTGATGGTTTTAAGTTTAATTTTCTAAATCTTATGTTCTTTTTTTTTTCCTCTTTCCCTTGTTTAGACCTTTTCCCCCCACAGGCTCTGCTTTAAATTCTACCATCTTTGTTCATCTCATCTTTTTTTCTGTCAGCATTTTTTATCCTCTTTTAAAAATTATTTTTTTTTGTAAGCAGTATACAGTTGCTCTAAGCATCAAACCCAGTGGCTTTAAGCAGTCCCCACCCACATAAAGTATTTAACATTTTTACATTCCTTTAAATCCTCTTAATATATTTATTTGTTTTGATAAACTCACCTTGTCTAAAGACAGATATTACTAAAACACATAAACTCTTTTGTTTTTAATACTTACAAAGGTACTGAATTAGATTAATTAATGCTTATTAATGAAGCATTGTCCTTAATTTACCTCTTCATATGGGTTCTGCATAGTGTTTAGGTTAAATCAATGACTTCCTCTTGTCTCCCCTTCCAGCAATTCAGACTTCTTTGGTTACCCAAGCTTCCTTCAATAAATGAAGGAATTAGATTTTCTTTTACGGTTTTCTGGTAATGAACATAAGTTCTATTTGTTTTATCACATATGATAAAAAAATAATTCTTTTCTTGATATTTTTAATGACATTTTTCACCTGATATGTTCGTGACAACTGTTTTATGGACACTGTTTCTTCCAAACCAGCTTCATGCCTCTGGCAACTGTCCATTAAGTGATTAGGGGCAAGTAAAATTCGCTTCACGGTACTCTGCTGACCTCATAGTGACATAAATTGCGGGAAAAGGCCCATCCAGATGGGAGGAGATCCACTCCTGTGCCCCGAGGCATGACATCTAGATGCATCTCCTTGCCAAAAAGAGAGTAAACTATAGCTGAAGTAATAAACACTACCATTTGTCTAAACTTTTGTTAAAGTCCTGTATGATGATAGGAATTTCACAAACTACCTTAGGTAATATTTCTACTATCAACTACCCTTGTTGCTTTTATTTGTCCCTAACTTTTTATAACAATAAATGTGTCCAATTCAGCTTGCTCTGAACTAGACACCTCAAGTGAACTTTGGAAGCCTAAACAAGTTTCTAGTAACATTTTAATATATCAGACCTCCCTCACAAAGTAGTACACCAGGGGAGAAGCCATAAGTTCACACACAGAGCTAATACAGTGTGTCATGGCAGCAAGTTCTCCTTTGCTAGGAGAATTTTCAAATTTGAAGGTGCAACTGCAACTTGATTTGATCCCTTTGTGTAGTGTTGTTGGTAAACAGAAGCTAGATCTCATAAGGTTTTTCTATTTTTTGTACCTCAACATGGGCATATCGTTATTCAGTACTGTATATAACTAACTTAGCTGCCTCATCAAAATTCCCCAAAATACATGCTTCTGTTAGCCAGTTGCTGTGATGTTACAGACTGGTATCCTTATGGAGCATATATTTCTCTTATTTGTTTTCCCTGGGACATTTATATATTCCAAATCCTTTTAAATATGAAAAGTTTTAGATTATGAATATGAATTAGCTTATGGCTATGTAGTTTTGGATTCATCCCACCTTCACATTTTCACAGTTTGATTGCTGAGTTGATGACAGTTTATTTACTTAAATATTTATACACCAGCAGCTTAATCTCTTTCTATTTTAAGGAAAAGTAACATAGAAAATAAGTTACTCTGCTATTGACTACCATGGTGTTTATCCCTGGTTTGCTGTGTGAAACCATGAAATGCAGAACCTATATCCAGTGTATGCATATTTTGTTTTCAATTCCTTTGTAGTCTTCAAGGGATTTTAAAGGTGATTCACAATGTTTGGTTTTAGGTCTATCTATAGAGATAGTTGAATCCCACTTCTAATTGAAGTAAGAGGTCCCTGAAGGCTTAAATTGCAGCTAGTGACATTTAGGACAGGTAACAGAAGTAAGGGTAGTTGATTGTAGAAATATATTACCTTGGGTGATGGGTTCCAGGTTATGGAATTTCTGTCATGCAAGGCTTTAACAAAAGTTTAGACAAATGGTGGTGTTTAGTACTTCAGCTATAGTTTACTCTCGTTTTGGCAAGGGGATGTATTAAATCACTCTTTGGTTTCTTTGTCAGTGTTATTTTCTTTTGTTCTGTAAAAAAGAAATTGCTTATTTACCTTCCCTAATGGAGGCTGTAAATTAATTTTGAAAAAAGAAACAAAATATAGAGGTTTTAGACTAAGAAAATCAGTAAAATGTGAAACAAGCTGTAACATTACCTTACCAGTGCGATTATACACAGAGCATACAAGGCATGATCATGATCAATGTTACTTCAGAATTTAGGCTTGGAATGATGGCTTTGAAATTTTAGCGCTCACCACAGGAGACAGAAGGTTCTGTAATCAATATTAGAAGTCCTTATGAGAACAAGCACACCATAGACATGTCTGACAGCGCATTCAATGGCTCTTCCATGAATAGCCAGGGCAACTCTTCTCAAAATCCATGATACTGCATAAGGCAGATTCTGTTACTGTTACCATCATAGTTAAAACATGCATGCACACCATGCCATATATACTACGCTCACCAAATGACTTGTCATTTATACAAGCAAAGTCATATATGGATATATGCTGGATATATGCTGTAGAGCCTTACCCTAATTCTTTTGAAGAAACAGGTAACTCAAATCCATTGTTTATAGATAGCTAAATCTGAATTTGTGTACCTGAAAAAGAAACCTGATTCCCTGTTGCAAAAACCAGATAGTGTGGGGTTGCTCAGCTGTATACAGCTGAGGTAGAGTTATATCACCTAAGCATCTGCCCTCTGGTTATCTGTACTATCAAAGTAAATCTGGAAGTTCAAGTCCCATTTTAGACAATAGATATTCTACTGAGAAAGTGAAATTCCTAAGAAATAGGGTTTTCTTGAGAAAACTGTGGCTTTAACATTGGAAGTTGTAGTTCATGTGTCAAGAATGAAAACATAACTATGAAGGAAAAAGCATTGCTCACTCTTTAATGTAACTTAATTAACAACTAGCGCTCTGTCTCTAAACTATTACATAATTAATAGCATATGCATTGATACATGAATTGACATCATTCTACTACAGTGGTCAACACACACCAAGATTAGGTAATTCTGTTCTGCAGATGGCAAAGCTATGGATATTGCTGTGATATATCCAAGCAAAATTATCTTTCCTAAAGATATCTTCAGTATTTTCACTGTGTCAATAAAAATGGTAAAAGAAGTATCTGAGAGGAATAGTAATAGCTTCTGAGTTACTGTTGCCAAGCATGAACTCAGAAAAGAGTGAATCTAGTATGAAATGCACATTAAGAGCCATACAACAATAAGATACAATTGAAAAACCAGATATTTTTACTCCTTAGTCTTTTAAAGTCTTTCCCTTGCCAATCAATATTGCTTTGGTTTTATTTACATTGAACTTCAGCTAATTCACACCATCCATGTAATTTTACCACATCTGTCAAGCACGGTAAAGCACAGAAATTTAAGCATAGGAGTTTAATGAAAAGAAGATTGTAACTTTATATTTGTAATATTATTAATATTTCCAGCAGAATAGCTCTTTTCTTTCCCTCTCATACAGCCCTTTCTCTTTTGATAGGCCTGTCTGTCTGCCTGCCTATCTCCCCTTCACAGGTCTCTGCTTGTTCTCAGGGGAAGGGCTTGTATGAGCATGGTAATCAGATGTTTAAAAAGGCAGGTGACAGACTGGCAATCTCCAAAACTCCACATCCCAGCATATAATGGGCTGGGGAACAAGTGCACATTAAACAAAGGAGAAAGGACCACAGAGAAAGAAGAACCCCTCAGTCACTCCTGTAAGGCTTCACTGTCACTCATGTGACTGCATAGCTAATGGTGTCACTGTTTGTTGACAGATATAAAAATTTTGGCTCAGACTCTTCGCTTACTCTTCAAGAATGACGCCATGAACTACAGGTTATGGTTCACTTTTCATTGCTAAGGTACCTTGCTGCAACCTCTCTAAAAAAGGAACAGAAATTCCAACATAAAATGGAAGAATCATCTCTTAACTTGTCCATATTTTGACTTCACTTTCAAAAGACATGCCAGTTACCACAAAAAAAAAAAAAAAAAAAAAAAAGCTTTTTCCTTGTTCTTTACAGAAGTTTGATTTTACACAGATTTAGGTTGGGCTATTCAAAACTTTAAAGTTTGATTCCATGTAAGTTCAACTGAGTGGAAAGATGTATTAGTTTCTCTCCACAGGATCAGCCACTATTTTCTGGTATTTTTGTGAATGATTTTTCTCTTCCGAACAATAAAGATAAGATTTTTTGGATCCCAGTGCATTCTGGTACTAAGGGCAAAGATTTCTCTTAAAGGCTATCCCTGACTCAGTGGTGAATTTCTGAAACCCAGTAAAAAATTTAACAATGAAAGATGAATTGCAGAAAAATGGTGGATTTGAACATCTTTACCCTGAAAAGTTTAAGTTATTTTAGCACATCACAAGAAGCTCATTTGAGGTGAAAATGTAGCAAAATAGATGGATGAACAAAACAGGGGAGATGTCACCTAATTCTTTCTGAGAGAACTCTCAATCTTCTTTTCAACCTAATCTTCTGAGAAGAATTCTTTCCCCTAGAATAATTATAATCAATAATCTTATGTGCTAGTGCTATAACTTCTGCACCATTGTTTACCTGTCTGCCTTTGGGACTGGAACCATATTGCGCTTAGACTGCTGAAATTTTGTAAAATGTCATTATTTGACAGTTTAGCCATCTGCCCTCATCCAGATGCTACCATTCTCTAGACTGATCTGTCACTGAATGAATGCAAAAAGCACGGCAGTCTCTGGAACCCATTTACTGTGAAGCAGTATATGCTGGTGTTTGCTGGCTCAGCCATTTCCTCCAAAATGTTGTGCATATTCATTGCTCTTCTGAATATTTTGTCTAAAACGCTGTTGGGAACACTCCTTTTTTTTTTTAAATTCATGTTAGAGTTAGCAAATTTAAGTCAGTAATTCAATTTTTTTTGTAGAAATCCTGCTGTCTCATCTCCCTCAGGGGAATGCCACCATTTGGCTCCTGTCCCAAACTTTCAGTGGCTGTTGTACAGAAGATCAAGAGAGGATGTAGAGAAGACAAGTACTTTCTGCAGTATTTCAGAGCTTTTCTTCTTTCTTAAATATCCTCAGATTTTTATCTAGTCATGAGAACACCAGCAGTTCTGTTGTGACATTTTCTCAGTTAAATAGGATGCTACATTACATCTTTGAATCATTTTTAGTTTTTACCTTTCTTTTTTCTAATATACTTTGTGATCCTGGCTAATTTCAATTCCAGGGAAAAAAAAAACTGTACATAAGCATTTTGTTTTTAAAAGAGAAAAACTTAAGAAAAAGTCATCTAGGTATTTGATCAACCTTCTTAAAGAAAGATGAATCCTTTTGAGATGGATGAGGCATGCAGCTTTGAGATGTAGCAGAGACCTTTCAACAGAGAGAAAAACATCATTGTACAGGGGATAAAGGAGAGAAGGACTTACTTATTTCCTCTGTTCAGATTCAGAATTTCTTAATACACAGCAGGCTGCTGGAGGGTCACAAAGGGTATGAATAGAAGGTATACTTAGGATTTAGACTTATATGTCAATAAGTAATTGCTTCAGAGATGTGATTTGCAGGCAGAAAGATGTAACTAATAGTCTTAGGAAAAAATACCCTTCTACTTTAATCATGATCATAGACAAAAGAATAAATCTTATTTCTACATACTGTTCTTAACTGGTGGTGTTATTCATCACCAGGGGAGAGGCTTGAATTGCTGGAGAGGCTGATGGGATCATCTCTATGCCCAGGTACTTAAGTAGCTCTCTTCACTGTAGTGCATGAGTGCCTCCCAAATACTCAGAAATAAAAATAATAGCTCATGTGTTTTTCTGCCATCTGAGACTTTCAAAGAAATAATGAATATTATAAAAGGAGTTATATGTGTCTGAGCAGGTGCCCCTAATGTGTGCAAAATTGTTTTATCCTCTCCTCAAAAATCAAAGAATTTTTGTTTCCTTCCAATAAGAAAAAAACATGGAAGAGTCACCAAGATATATGGAGAAAAATGAGGAACTGCTGGATGTGGAAAAATAAGGATTACATTTTACCAGCAGCAAAATTAGTTGAGATGTACAAAGAGTGAGAGTTCACATGGACAGTTTTAGTCAGCGGACAAGCTGGTGTTTATCCTAGCAATAGAAGATGATAAAAAAAAGGTATGTATATTAGATAGAAGTTATCACTAGAGGAAGAGGTACACTGAATATGGCCTTTAACTAAATACATCAAAAAGAGATTAATGTTTTCAGTCTCTCTAGTAAAACATTGCACTAACATTATGGTGCACTAAAAAAGATAAGTTTTAGTCATGGATATCTTGGCTGGCAAGTTGTCCACATTTAAACAAGTGATGGACTTGTTCTATTACTGCCATTGCTTCTTAGAGAACTAAAATATAATTATTTTTCATAATCTCTATCCTGGTATTATTTATTCATATTTATTACTATTAATTGCTGTCTTGTTCACTAATACATATTCATCTTGAAAGACATTTCAAAAGCAGAAAACAAAGAATTTCTAGTATATGGGATGGTGGGTATTGGATGACGGTATTGAGTCCTTCATTAGTAAATTTGTAGATGACACTAAAATGGGAGCTTGTGTCAATCTATTGGAAGGAAGGAGGGCTCTGCAGAAAGACTTGGATCTGTTGGATGGATGGGCAGAGTCCAACAGGATGAAGTTTAATAAGTCTAAGTGCCGAGTTCTGCATTTTGGCCACAAAAATCCCCTACAATGTTACAAACTGGGGACAGTGTGGATGGACAGTGTCCAGGTGGAAAGGGACCAGGGGATGCTGGTCGACAGCCAACTGAACATGAGCCAGCAGTGTGCCTTGATGGCCAAGAAGGCCAACAGCATCCTGGCCTGCATTAAGAATTGTGTGGTCAGCAGGAACAGGGAGGTCATTCTTCCCCTGTACTCGGCACTGGTGAGGCCACATCTTGAGTACTGTGTCCAGTTCTGGGCCCCTCAGTTTAGGAAGGACGTTGAGATGATTGAGCGTGTCCAGAGGAGGGCAACAAGGTTGGTGAGGGGCTTGGAACACAAGCCCTATGAAGAACAGCTGAGGGAGCTGGGGTTGTTTAGCCTGGAGAAAAGGAGACTCGGAGGTGACCTTATCGCTCTCTACAACTTCCTGAAAGGAGGCTGTAGTCAGGCGGGGGTTGGTCTCTTCCACCAGGCAGCAACTGACAGAACAAGAGGACACTGTCTCAAGCTGCGTCAAGGAAGGTATAGGTTGGATATTAGGAAAAAGTTTTTCACAGAAAGAATAATAAAGTACTGGAATGGTCTGCCCAGGGAGGTGGTAGAGTCACCATCTCTGGATGTGTTTAAAAAAAGACTGGACATGGCACTTGGTGCCATAGTCTAGTTGAGGTGTTAGGACATGGGTTGGACTTGATGATCTTGGAGGTCTCTTCCAACCTCGTTATTCTGTGATTCGGTGATTCTGTGAAATAACTATGGTGTATGGATAAAGTTTAATGTTAAAAGGTCCTGCTAAAAACTTTCCCCGCAGCACAGTTTCATGATGCTAAAAACAAGAACAGCTTGTTAATTATGAGTACCCATGTTAGATTTTATATTTCATGCTCCCTGTTTTTGAGCAATTCTCCTGCTTTGTTTCCATTTCTAGGTCTAAAAATTTCCTCAAACATTAGGTCAGGGAACCTTCCTTTTGTGTTCTCATCTTTTCTCTGCCCCTCTTTCGTCACCCACCATCCTGTTGTTCACTGCTTCCTACTCATAGTGTCAGCAGTGTCATCAGAAGCCTTCCCACAGTCATCTGTGGTTTTATTCTTCTCATTTTTACTTATTGTAAGTTACATTAGTACTTCATTGTATATACTTGATCTGGTGAGTTGGTTCTTTTTCTGTATTTTGACCTCTTTGTGTACTCACTCATGTCTTAAACCTTTTTTTGTATCCTGTACCAAAGTGGTTTCAATTTTTCTTTGGACTTAAAAATCATAGAATATGCTGAGTTGGAAGGCACTCATGACTCTGATGACTCTGATGATTCTGATGACTTATCAGGATCATCAAATCCAACTCCTGGTTATCCACAGGACATCCCAAGAGTCACACCATGTGTCTGAGAGTATTGTCCAAATGCTTCAACTCTGTCAGGCTGGTGCTGTGACCACTTCCCTGGGGAGCCCAACCACCCTCTGCGTAAAATTTCCTGATATCCAACCTAGCTCAGCTTCATGCCGTTTCCTCAAGGCCTGTCACTGGTCATGAGAGTGAAGAGATCAGTACCTGCCCCTCCGCTTCCCCTCCTGAGGATGTTGAAGACCACAGTGTTTCCCCTCAGTCTCCTCCAGGCTGAACAAACCAAGTTACCACAGTTGCTTCTCAAACAGCTTCCTCTCCAGACCAGACCCTTCACCATCTTTGCTCCCCTCCTTTGGACACTCTCTAATAATTTAGTGTCTTCCTTACATTGTGGCACCCAAAACTGCCCCCAGCACTCGAGGTGAGGCCGCCCCAGTGCAGAGCAGAGCGGGACATTCCCCTCCCTTGCCCGGCTGGTGATGCTGTGCCTGTTTCCCCCCAGGACATGGCTGGCCCTCCTGGCTGCCAGGGCACTGCTGACTCATGTTCAACTTGCCATAGACCAGGAGCCCCAGCTGCCTTTCCACAGAGCTGCTCTCCAACCTTGGAGACTTGGTTGTCTCTGTCCTTGGGTGACCTTCTGATCCCACCTATAGACCAGAAGGTTACCATTGATTCTAGGCTGTCCCTTGGCACTGCAGAATTTTGAGGTCACAGCTTTGACATTTCTCAGCTGAAGTATCCTCATCTTGAAGGCTTTAATTTGTTTCTATTGAACAAAACTTTAGACTGGGGACCTGGGGTGAACAGATACTGGATTAATATCCTAAACCAACAGTTTTTAACACTTCAGGGAAAACACAAACATAGTAACCGAAGCTCACTTTAAATCCGATAGTAAACTGGTGGCCCCATTTACTGAAGAATTCAATATACAATGAGGACTTAGTTCTACAAATAACAGTAAAAAGATACAGAGCTCAATGGATTAAGTCAGCTGTATCTTTCCTTGTGTACAGTGGGGAATACGTGTCTTTGTATAGCAAGCTGGTTTTATTGAAGAATAAGGGAAAGTTTTATCAACTTTTTCTTTAATTTATTAAGTGCCTTTCTCCAGGAAAAGGACATATCCCTCTTGATTGTGGAGTTTCCAATAAATAAGTAGAAATACACAGAAATTACACAGAAATAAAAATTGGGTGCAAGAAATTCAAATGTGGTATTTAAAATACAGTGCAATTTTCCATCTTCAATGCCCATTCTTTGTACAGAAAATGTCAATATTTGCAGGAAAAAAAGAGAATCCCTTAAGGATATTTCCTCACCTTCCACATTTTCAGCTTTGATAAGGACTAGTCCACCAGCCATCAACTTCTTTCCTTTAAGTCAGTCTAAACAGCCCTGCTGGGGATCCCTACACAGCTAGCAATAGCTAGAGCCTCTGAACTATTCAGAGGCTTCTAGGCAAACTTCTCTTTTTTTTTCCAACAAAATCCTCTTCCCTACATTATGAAGGGTAATATGAACCTGATACATCAGCCTGATGTTTCTTCAGTCAGAGAAGTTTCTCCTAAGTGTTTTCTACTCAATCTATTCCCCCTTTTTTCCTACCTGAATGATGAGAAAAAATAAATCCCTTGAACTAAAGAAACCCTGGGAGTTGCTGGCTTGGACTACTAGATATGGTAGGAGTCTTTTGTAGTCCCTAAACTGCACAAGCCTGGGGTTTTTCAGCCTAGTTTCTGGAATCACTCTATGCTACACCATTCAGCAGAATAGTAATCTTGCAAATGTTCTTTTTTCAACCAAAGATGTGCTTGCAAGCTTTTTTTTTCTCTGGTCTTTGCAGATTTCCTTAAACATCATGACTCTCTCGTGTTCTGGGGGAAGGTCATACTGCATGATAATTAAAGTCCTATTCACGATCTGCTGTGCCTTGGCAAATGCAATTGACCTTCTTTGAGAGGTGAAAATCGCCTTCTGTCTCACCTAGGGTCAGGCTAAACTGTTCAAACTTACAACAAAACAACCCCTTTCCTCCTTTTAATTTGGAAGGTGGACTTTAGCCCCCTGACCCTACTTTGGACAAATGTATTGCCAATGGGAAAAATAGAACATGAATAATTTTTAGTGTCTTTTTCAACCAATCACTGTGGCCTGTCTAACTACATTTTCTGTCCTTAGCTGGGAAGGAGAGGAAGACTTAGTTATACACCAACATTTGGCAGCCTGCCAGCTGTTCGGTACATTTCATTTCAATTGCTGCTTTCTCTTACTTTCTGAATAAACTCTTTTTAACCAAGTCTTGCTTGAACACATTGTAGTTGGCCCTAGGTGGCACTTTTAAGCCCTAAGGACTACTTTAAGGAGATTGATACATGAAAGGATGTTCCAAGTCACTCCAGAAATGTACTAGCAAGATAAGGAGTCGTGAAACATGCCTAGTTGGAATGGTGATTTGGTCTGAAAACATTTTAATCTGTGTTTTAGGTCAGGACTCTTCTGATTTCAAGGGATGATGGGTAAGAGAATAAAAAAGTATGCTGCCTTTCTTGAACCACTTAGGGAAAAAAATGTAGACTGTCTTTTAACACTTGCAAAGTGAAATCATTGCACCTGACTCTACCTTAGTTGGCTGGCATTTCTGGTTTACTTGGCTGCTCGTGCTGTTTTTGTCACTGTTCCCTTTTCCAACTGCTTTTTCTGATCTTTGCATGAACACTGTGTTCTTATGTTATGGTATTACACCTCTGTAACAGTGGAAAAGGGGGACATAGCCTTTTGGCAACACTTTCTCAATAAAACCCTAAATTATGTTGTTAGAAGATTGCAAGATTTTTGGGGCTTTTTTTTTTGTTTTTTTTTTGTTTTCCCATTCTGTCACATTTCTGTTCCCTATAAAATCACAAAGTAAAAAAGAGGTCCTTGTAAAATGCAAGAATAATTTGGAACATTTTTTAGCAATTCCAAAAGGACCTAGAAGTTGGATAGATAGGCATGGTATTCAAAATTATGAAAGCAAAATTAAATTTTAGGGTTAATATATCAGATAATCTATGAAAACAACATGGATATTGAAATAAAGGCATAAAAAATTTTGCTAGTCATATCCATGTCTTCTTTACTGGGCAGAATATTTTAACATGCCTCCTGTATTGTCCAAATACCACGTTAAACCCTTTTCATTAAGTGATTTCTTGGAGTGTAATTTGCAGAAATGAAAACTCGGTCCACATAAAAATAACTAGTATTACTAAAGTAATCCATAGATCTGAGCCTGAATATGCATTTTGCCTTGTGCTCATGATTCTCAGAGTAGTCACACCCACACATATTTTTGATATTCAGAGATGCAGTGGATATTTGCATGGTTACTTTAAGAATGAGTAAATACCACCACGCAGTAACTGAATCCAAATTTCAGAGAATGATGCATTTGTTATTTAGTACTTTTGCAGAAAGTCTTCTGATAATGATAACCTAACCTTTACTGCCCAAAGAAGAAGTTGCTTGGTGTAAATGTTGCTCTGCAATTGTTGGGGTTTTCTAAGAAAGACTCTAGATGCTCTCAATCTGTTAAAATGAATTAGGAATAATTTGCTTTTTAATTCCATTTTGTGGTTAATAGTTACATGGTTTTCTTTCAAAGAACCTGTGCTATGTCCAGTGCTGTTAGTCTTCTAATATTTTCCAACAGGATAATACACCTTCAGAGTTTGAAAAGGCAAATAATCATTGCAAAATATTCATTCAAAGCTGTGTGTTTGTGTGTCAATTTACTGCCTGGGTTTACAGTGAAAAATATGGTTAGATTTTAACATTTATGGAGCTACAAAGCAACACTAGCAACAAATTAAATCAAGCCTGTGCCTATAGTTTAAGAGCAGTTCTAGATAGAAAAGCACCTTTACATTGAAACCTCTGTCCTCTCCCAAATGAAAGTGAGGCAAAAGGCAGAAACACTGGCATACACAAAAAATGGCTGGATTTCTGGGCAGACTTTGACAGTTTTTTTATACCTGAAAAAAAATCCTGTGTCCAAAATCCCCAAGTGGGATATTATATAGGACAGGGGGGCATTAATAACAGTTACTCATAATCTACTCAAAATGAAATCCCAGGCTGGGCACAATTCAAGTGCACTGAGCACTTAGCTAAAAATCCATCAGAGAAAATAATCAGGTCTGTTTTGAAGGGGAATGTCAAGATCTAATTTTCTGATGGTATTATGCCTGCTTACCACAGTGAAGTTACAAGCACAGTGCATAAACCTACTCTTTCCTTGAACAAGGCCAATATCTTGACAAGAGATGCCCATTCTCCATTTGGAAGTAATTTTATAAATTCTGGAAACACAGTAGTTTAGTTTAGAAAATGCCACCTTCACCTTGCAGGCATAGGTATTCCTCATGTATACATGCCTCATCAGTTTTTGTGGATATTATACAGCTTATAATACTTATGAATACAGAAGATACTGAATGCCTCACATATCTAGTCTACCCTTCCTTCTCACTCTTAGTACAGTCCTTAAAAACATCTGGATTTCTAAAGGATCAGTGTTACTCATGAGTTAATATCCATGTTCAAAAGTGATTTAAGTGCAAAAAGTTAAATTTGCAAAGGAAACTTTATGAATTGAAAAACTTAGTTTGCTGATGTGTAGGTTCCCATTCAAACCATGATGGTCTATAAGATGCAGGAAGAGATAAGTGCCTACGTGCCTCTTTTTCACAAATTTCCGTGCACTAAAAAGGTGGCTTCTGGAGACGATTGCCTTGGCCAGTGCAACTTGTGAAGCCTGCTGAGGTTAATGAGGATCTTCCAGGTAACATAAGAACATCAACACTTTTTCATCAGTGCAGGCTGAATAGACTGACTTCCCTGAGACATTGTTATTTCTTCAGGTGTCTCTCATTCTTGTCCCAAAAATGCTCATGTCTGAGACGTGTGAGACACTGGTTTTGAGCAATCTACTTGTTGCACACGTATATGTCATAAATCCTTAAGCACCTGTACCTATCAGAATTAATTTCACTCAACTTGACCATTTAAATAGTTTTGCAAGCCTAAACTGATAACCTTAGGAATTCTTTTTTTTTTTTTTTGTCCATTACACAGGCATAAGAAGAAGCCAATTCCTTGTGCACACTGAACACAACTTATTGATTGAAGTGACTGGCAGATGAAATTATGCACGTCAGAAGCCAAGAACCACCTGTAGGAACTTTAGTCTCCTTGAAATCAGTTGGATTTGGATTTTGATGGTAAAATCTTAAGCCATCAAAAATGACCTCTGAAGTAAAAAAGCCTATTGAGATTTCTGACACCAGGTTTTGAGTCTGGGAGCCCCATGATGCACCTGCAGCATAGATCAAGGTGCGGGTACAGATCATGTTACTGTAACTTTCTCGTTTTACTGGCAGCAGTGTGTTGGCAACAGCCTGGAATTTACTGTGGGCTGCAAAATCCTTCTGCAAAGCTGGGCTAAATATTACATGTTAGCCTGCCCTGAACTTTATACTGCTTTAGCAAGGCCAGATAGCTTGAGGAAATAGTCAGCAATCCTCTTACAGACTGCATTTCCCACACCCTTACAGTAGAAATTCCAGAATGACAGACAAGAGATAGCATATCCCTATCTTATAGGAGTGTTGTGATAGTTCATATGTCATCAGTTTATTCAAAGTGCTACAGAAGTTGAGGATAGAAGGGAAAAGAATGACAGTATTTTCTTCCCAAAAAGCCCAAGCTTTGTAAGGGTTGCAAATCTATGTGCATCAATTGACACCCAGGGTCCTACACCTCAAAGGCTGTAGTAACCCTTCTGATTGAAGGTCACAGAGAAGAGATCTGTAATGCACTTTTAAAATTGCCTGAAGTCCAGAGGCAACTTTGATTTTCCAGTGTTCTGAATTTGATGTAGGCACTGTACTAATTGGTCTGATCCTCTGTGAAAGGTAACACCCATGTATCCATGTCAGTGTTTCTGGATCATTAGGTGACATTGACACTTCTAGCCTTAGGATATTACTAAAACTAGGGACCTTTAACTTTAGCTCAGTTCTTTTTGTCTTGAGGGGACCAAGGTATTTACTCATTAAGTCCCTGCCCTGAGGTCCCTAAGATCTTTGCCCCCTTCCTTTGGCAGGTCTCTCTGCAGTTTATGATTGCCATGTGCTTTTCTGTCTCCTCTTTTGGGTCTTCATTAATACTTATGCATTTGCTGGGACTGTTTCAAGCTTCTCTGCTCTCTAATGTGTTACTTACTGGGATTCTCAGATCCCAAGTGTATCCTTAAACCCTTAGTTCCCAAAATACTTACATGCTTGCTTTGCAGGCAGCTTGAACTCCTGTTTTGTACCCTCAGTTTAGGACTTGTGGAAAGCTATTCTAAGATGTGTTTTTGTCTGTTCTGCCTGCTCAGCAATTGTCAGGTGACACTGCAATAGGAATAGGTGAAAACTGCTGTATACACCATCTCCGTGGCATATATATCCCAAATCACAAGGTGCAGCACGGGTGCAGCTCTCCAGAGTCCCAGGCAAAATTTGAGGATGCTCTGGCAGGTGGATAAGAGGAGCAAATGATAAATTTCACCTCATGTTGCCTGAAGGTAATGGTCAATATAGAAGAAATATTCTTTATGAAAGATGCATTTCAAAAAATGGTGAAGTGTAAATTAATTTTCAAGTATGTTTTTTGCATGAAAAAGTTTTCATTTTTAACCTAATGTTCCTGGCTTTACTTGGTCCAGTTTTTAAAATATTAAAAGTTGCTTTTATTTTCTTTTAACTCATAGAAATGGAAGTTTAATTGATATGTACTACTAACCCTGAGAAATTCAAAATAGTACTCTGGGAAAAAGAAATACAGAAGCGAATATCACTTGCAGATTTTCCCTTCACTTGTATTACTTAAATCCAAAATTTAGGGAGTTATTAAATCTCTAGGTCCTCTGTCACCATGATGACAGGAAATCCTCTTCCATCAATTACATTTGACCAGGAAGTTTCAATGTTTTTTCAGTGATGGGATGAACCGCACAGCACAGTACACTGCAGTTTCTCACTGTACAAGTAGATTCCTGCAGAGTGCTCTTCTTTATGGCAAGTTATTACAACAATTTTCTGCAGCAATTTGCTATCATGCTATAGTGGCATAACAGGGACAGTAGAGAGGTGTGCAACTCTCACTGTCTAGAACTGTTTGTCCATCAAGCAGCAAGAAGGTCTCATAGAAGTGTACCAAGGGATTACTTTCAAAATACCTGCTAAGGGAATTGTGACTAAGAATGTGTAGACACAGGAGTACCAGATACCTGTCAGAGTTGCTAAAAATATTCTTGTTATTGTCAGGTTGCACAATGGTTTAATTCCACGTGAAAGTCTGGGTGACATATTTGCTACCCAAGTGAATAAAGTGACAAATACTACCAGGGCTAGTAATAAATGGATTTTCCTTTTGGATGGTAATCTTTCATGCCAGCTCATATGCTAGTGCTTAAGGCAAACTATTTAAAACACACTTCACCTAGTTTGAACCTGGCAACCACATACAAGCAAGAAAAATGAATCCCAAGCTTTTCTTTTTGACATACTTCTCTCTTTCACTCATCTAGAAGCCATTTAACAGGCCTTGTAACAGGAGAAATTTTATGCAGTAGATCAGCTTTCTAAACAATAATTCATCCAAAAGAGATGAAATGGTAGTGTGCATATGTATGTGCTATTTTCAGAGGAAATTTTTGTGATTTTTATATATATGTATGTTTGCATGTATCTGTGGGCTTGTCTAGTGTGTCTTTATATTTAAATATAGATATACTTGATATAGTAGTTTATTATAAATGACTTTGCAATACACTGTAATAACTCCTAAAATGAATTATTTTTTGCAATTCACTGAACTTTATGGACAAATCAAAGCCAGGTTTTGTTAAAGCAATGCCACTGAGTGGATTTAAACATCTAAAAGACATCTGCTTGGGGTCCTGAGGTAGCAGAAATTAGTGACTCTTCAGTGGAGTGCCCACCTGAATTCTATCAGCTCAAGTTCTGGTATAAGGAATTTAAAATTAACACAATTCTCTGTGCTTTGAAAAACAGAATAACATGACAGACCTGAAGTGCCTTATTTGTTAAGTCAGTGTCAATGACTGGTAAATGGAATAGGTTACTCTCAAGAGGTTATAGAATGATCTGATGTCTGTGAGGAGCACTGGAAATATCAACTTTTGCTTAAAAAATAGAACTGACTAAGCAGTAGTTACATCAAAAGAAGAATAATTTCGGTAGCATATAGCTGTCAAACGCAGAAGCAGTGTTTTTCTGCAATGCTTAGGCATTTAAAGGTATAATGAAATCTTCGTGAGATTTTTAAAGCCTAAAGCAAATTTGTAAATCCCATTGGGTTATGAAATGACTGTATCCAATATACTGATCTATTCAGGTAGGTCAGATGAGTTACACTGAACATTTTTGTAATCTGGGCTTTTGTTTGGATGCAATATCTTGACTCTAGCTCATCTTCAATGAACAGAGGACCCTAGAAATGTATCACTTAGCAGATATTTTCTCTCTTGATAATCAGAAAAAAAAAGAATCTGGAAGGAGAAACATGGAAACAAATAAATCTCACTATCTTCTTAGAATTTTCCATAGTTAATTTCTTTAATAGTGTTTGTCTTAATTCTCTTGCCTGATTCTTCTTTATTTCCATTCTGTCTTTTATTATTCATTTTATTCAACTTTTCTCTCCACTGCTCATTGTGCATCCAGATCTTTCTTCCACATACTCTTGTTTCCTCAAGTGTTTATTTTGCTTTCAAAACTCTTATTCCACCCCATTCCTGAAAAGGATGCAGTCATTCCCCACTAGATGATGTTGCTACTGATCCTAAGAGGGTGAAAATCATCTATACAGTATCTGCTCACCCTGCTATGGCATGCACATCTCCCCAAAAGAGAGAAAAAGAAATAAATTTTATTTTCTTAGCCAGTGATCATTAAGAATTCGTCTTAAGACTGATGATAATTTCCCAGTTGCTGATTGTGTGGAAAAAACCCAAAAAAATGGAACAAGCAACAAATCATCTTTCCTGCAGAATGCCAAGCATTCTATATGACAATGTGAATCAAGCACTCGGGGTGCTAAGAGAGTACATATTAAAGCTCGCTCAGCCATTATGATGTCTATCACATACCAAAAGGTCTAGAGTCTTAAAGAAAATTACTAAATTACTTTTTTATTTCCAGTTTCTGTGGAAATACTTTACAACTGAAATATAGTCTTGTTTTTCCACCAAAGTGCGTATGCAAAATGAGGCTGAATAAGCACTTCCATTTAATATTTCATAAACTTGGAAACAACTGCTCCTTACAGAATTGCAAAGGACATTGAGAGTCCACAGAGCATGAACAGTGTAACTGTCCAACACTGCCTAACATCAGGCCTCCTATCACTCCCCACTGACTGTTTACAGAATACAGGTTCATCATTTCCCATGTTTCTAATTGTCTGAAATTAACAATGTGAATATTCCCTTCTCCTTCCTTTACTCTTCACCTGATTTAGCTAAGATCAGGATAAAAAATGAATTAATTAGAAGCACAGTCTTTGGATGATTGCACATAGCACTTCATATGCAAAATAAATTGCTTTGTGAATTGTAACATAAACTATTAAGCACTTTTATTTCAGGTGTGCATTGTACAGGACAGAATGTACAGAAATGCATTTAAAAATATTTTCCTTGTAAGAAGATATATATCTACTGCTGCAAACAGAAAATACACATAAATTGCAATGCACTGCCTTATCCCTCTTGTAAATTATGTAAGTATTAGTTGCTGATTGCTCATTCTGTTCCTTAATAGTGCTTTATTTTAAAATAATGAAATTGGTAAAGTGACAGGCTTAAGGTACTGAAGGACTGCAAAATGACAATTGTAGGACATGATCCACTACTTTGAAACTGCCTTGAGTTAGGCCATTGCTTATCAATAGAGTGCCAAACAGTTTACTGAGTCAGTGGGAAATGTAATATGTGCTTAGATCTTGTTTCACAGGAAATGATAGACATGATTATGAAGCAGACTTTCTCAAGTCCTGGTAGAATCTCAGAAACTCTTATTATAGGAAATTCCAACTTTATAGCATCCCCAGATCTGGTGAATTATGTTTCTGAGTTCCTATGATTGCTTTTGTCAAACTGTTAAATATGAAATGACAAAATGCCATTCAGCCATATTTGTAATGAATAACATGGGCAAAGCAGTCACGAGCAGCTGCCATTTTATAAAAGTTCTTTTTGATGTATCTATAATTTTTTTTTCTATTTTTGCCTGTTGAACTGTCTGTAACCACCAGAGTGGAAAATAAATTTCTGAAAGCTTAGATTCAGAAAAAGAATCTGTAAGGCTTCTATAAAGTATATGAACTTGAAAACAGCATCATTTTCAAAAAGTGTTCTAGACTCATAGAAGGTGATGAAATTCCTGGGTTTGTTTGCCAGATAGTAAACTTTTTTGAGAAACTCTTTTTCATTTAGATTCTCAGCCTTGTCTCTGAGTAGGTAGCATATCAAAATTATACAAACATATCGCTGTTCCTGATTTAGAGTGGAATTTGCTTCTTTAGTCAAGGCAGTATGCTGGCAGCAGCAATCTTCCTTCATACATTTTCTGCATGAAAAATGGTTTGTTCTGATCTGTTTTTCTTCAAGTTCCATTTATAGCTGTCCCTGTATAAAGTGTGTAAGGAAATTCTCTGATAGAATTCTTTGTGGTATTTAAAGATTTTATAATTGTCAGTTTTAATCTTTTCCACCTTTTCCATTTCATGGAATGAGAAAGAAAGTAATTTTTTTAACTGTAATTTCTTTCCTTCTAATCAAAGGATTTGTAAACTTTCAGTCTCATACTGTTCAAACTGAAGCTTTTCTTGGTAAAAGCTACAACTGGTTTCACTCACAGATACCTGTCTTTACTGTCAATAACTTTGATACAGAACCTTGGCTGCATATGAAAATGTCTGTTTTCTTGTAAAGCAAGGAACAGTATTTCTTAAAGTTTTTAAGAAAAACTTGTGGTTTTTTTCCCCTGAAGCTAGTTCATTAAACCCCTAGAAATACAGAAAAGAATGTTGTCACTGTCTGTCTCCAAAAATACCTTTTTGTCCATATTGCGTGAGTGGCAGATCAACATCCTTTGCTGTTAAACGTAAGCAGCAGTTTTATCTAGTTGTCTAGGCTAGAAATTTCTAGGAAGCAATTTATCCCAACTATCTTAATGCAATCAGATGAATCTCCTTTTGGAATTACCCCTCTCCTTTCTGTGGATTTGTGAAGAAAAAAGGCTAATCCAGTCACCTAGATTTTCAGCTGTACTAACTAAGTGGAAATTACTCCTACTCAATATGCTTCATAATGAGAGAGGGAAGAAGAAAGAATCATCTTGAGGAATGTGGTTGCTTTAATAATTCTATTGAAGATGTCATTGTGCCTATGATCCATGATTATCACAGGCTTTCTCCATGAACAAGAAATGAACTGAGAAAGGTTATTCAATAGGAATAATGCAATTATACAAAGGACACTGTGCACTAATAAAAAGAGGTGTTGTTCTACATGTACAAATATTTTTCATTTATCCAAGACACTGATAATGAACAAGAGATTTGCAGTTAAGCAAAAATATCATTTACACCCACATTAAATCTCCCTCATATTTCCACAGCAATGTAAAGGCTCTCAGTGCAAATGAGAATTAGGCACCCAAGAGCTTTTCATCTGATGATTCTGAAGTGATTCATACTGCACTGCTACTACTGCCATTAACAATGAGAAGACAGAATGAACTGTGGGAGATTGACAGTTTTGTAAATCAGGACATAAGTACTGAGCAGTGGGCACCTGAAAACTCAGGTGAGTGTTTGCAGGACAACCTGAAGTAGCAGAAGATATCAGTGATGGTATGGCATTAACTGGCCAAGTTTATACCTGCCAGCACTCCTAAGCAGCTCTGTACCAGACTGATCAACTATGGAAAAAAGACAGGAAAATCTTTCCTAATAAGTGAGAAGCAGACTGAAATCATACTGGCTTTTCTGCAATTTTTCTTAAACTATTCAAATCTTTGAAATCTTTGTATATTTTGCACATGAGATTTGAAGCACTGTCGATGTTACATGTTAAGTTGTGTGAAGATTTCAGTGTTTTATCTGAAATTTTCCATACCATGAAGCTTGGAGACAAAAGGAGCAAAGAAAGATAAAATGTAGCAGTTACATAAGGGAAGAGGATTGGGCAGAGGTGAAGGCATGAGACAAAGCCTGGATAAGAAAATTTTGTGGAGGGATGGAAGAGATTTCAACAGGATGCCCAGAGCCTGGGAGTTCTCTATCTTTGAGTGATACTCAGTCACTTGAGCAGGCTCTTTCCTTCTCTATCATTAGGTGCCTGGTTTATATCCATGTGAGTACCTTTATGAAGAGAACTACAAAATTACCCTGTAATTAATCACTCCCATATGCTTACATTTGTTTTATTTCTAATGCTCTAAAATTCACTATGAGAAACCATAATATTGGGTGTATGAGTGCAAACTAGGACTGATAATACAAATTTAAGATGGTTTCATCCATGGTTTCATGTCATAGCTGCTGCTATAGAAATGGGGGGTCTCTTTGGGACAATAGTTTTCCTCCAATATGAAGGAAGGAAGGCTACTTTATTGAAAGCGCTTTTTTGTGCATTTTTTGTTGTTGTTTAGTTTTTGCTGGCTTTGTTTCTTTGTTTGTTTGCTTGCTTGCTTTTTTTGTTTTGTTTTTGTGTTGTGTTTTTTTTTTTTTAATTTCTCCAGGCTTCCTAGAAGCTATACGAATAGCTAACAGCTGTTCTGTTTGAAAACAGAACTATATCTACACCAAAGTGCTTAGGAAAGAGATGGTGTTCTTGGAATTCAGACACAATAGTCCTTTAATCTGTAAAAAAATAAAACCAAAGGTATTTGATGATCATACACCTTTAATAATGCAGAGGTAAGATGAGTCTAAAGTATCTTAAAAATGGGTCTTTTTCTGGACCTTCAGATTAACATATTCAGCAAATCTGAAAGCTTGAAGCACATGAAATTGAATGTATTCCTGCATACTCATCCAAGCAGGAGGTAACTGCTTTCAAGATTTTTAGTCTAGGGGCTAAACTAATTTTCTGAGCTTGGTTTAAAGGAAGAAAGAGAGTTTCCCAGAACATAAACATTGGGCCTGCCCAGTAATTATGTAATATTTGTGTGCGGTTCTCTCTATCTTCCTCTACAGGAGGTTGTATGCATTGTATAAATAATTGAGCAGCAAAGACAGGTACCTAATTTCCCCATATCCCACGTGGTATAATAAAAGAGGCCTTTATAACTAATCTTTTCCAATTTCAACTTAAAGAATATTTAATTTTGAGTGCAAAATGGAATACCTCTTTCCGGGTAACTTGGCAGTAATTCACAGAAGACAGTACACCAGAACACAGACTGGTTCACTTTCCTCACTCAAGGAAGGGCAGCCTTTCCTTGTGCTGAAGTAAGGAGAGCAGGAATATAGATATGACCTCTGTGTGCTTCCGATCAATGCTCTATTCTGTCTCAAGTGTAAAGGCTTCCCTGATTGCTATGGCTTGTGTGGAAAGATGGCTGGGGTAAAGTTAGGGGAAATTGAGAAGTTTTATTCACATCCTAACAGAGGTTGTAATGGTATGGAAATTATAGGGTAAAATACAGCTCCTACTCGCTGGATGGAATGTGGTTGGCATGCTCAAAACCTATTCTATGGTGATTCCTCACACCCACAGTCTGCAACCACAGCACCTGCCAAGGGGGATGGAACAGAGGGTGGAGCAGAGTGGAGACACCACAGCCAGGCTCTGTGGAAATCCTTGCAGGGAGGGAAACTTGGTGGCACTTTGCAGGTGAGAAACTACATGACACCTGTCAGCTAGGGGAGAGACGGGATTATGTCCTGCTGCTGAGCCAGCACCTGTGGTGAAATCACTCTCCTTGGTTCATTACAGCCTAATTGTAATGCTAACCCACACCTCCATCCCAAAGTTACCCCTCTCCAAGGTACAACCACTGCTCACCAGGTGTCCTGGGTTGCAGTGTATTCTATTACCATCCTCATGAGCTGTTGAAATCAGGTGGGGCAGTGTTTTCCTTGCCTTCTCCCCCCAGACTATCTTGCTGTTAATGGCCCATTATTGTCCTGCCGCATGACTCAGAGATAACTCCCTCCGGACTATCTTCTGTTAACGAGCCTAATCAACACTTGGCCTCATGACTCATTACCCCATTGTGAGATGCTCCACCCAGAGGGAGGAACCAAGCATCCCATTGTGGATATAATCTGAGACTGAACACCAGAGACAACCTTTCTCCACTGGATTTCCAGAGGACAGGCGCTACACAGCCACCACTGGACCCTTTGAGGAAGAGCAGACCTTTTTTTTCCCTACAGGATCACTGCTTCAGAGTACGGCAACCACCATTCTACCAGACTGCTACCACCACCCTGCCTAACAGGGAGTCAGGTTGCATCTTGACTCTGTCAGTTTGAACCAGTGTTTCCTTTTAGTCTTTCTTTTTCCCTTTTCTTTAATTTTCCCCATTAAATTGTTATTCTGACTTGGTGCCTCCCACGGGTTTGTTTTCAAACTAGCACACCAGGCATGTGCTCCATAGTTTTTTGACTGTATCTTTAAAAATGAAGGGAGAGAATTTTACACCAGTCAGTAACACAGGTATGCATGACTAGAGTCACTCAAGCTCCACTTAAACATAAAGAAATACCATAAAATTAAGCTGAGAATGAGGGAAAAGTTAGGGGACACTCTGTTGTAACTGCATGTATCAGTTGACAGGCTGAACCTGTCTTCTTCCCTGTAAGGATGCCTGTTGGGTAAAAACCACACTCTATCTATCCTTAAAAGTAAAAATACTTTTACTGGGGATTAGATCTTGTCTGTATATGTCTTTGAATATCTTTTTCCAGTCTGATACTATCACTGACAATCCCCAAACCTTAACCTCTCACAATTTTATACTAATAAAGGGTTTATTCCATAAACTGTGAGTCCTTCATGGGCTCTGGCAGTCACTGACAGCAGGGAACATACTCAAACACAGAGGAAGACCCAATGAGGGGTCTCCCTTATGCTATTGGTGTATTTCCCTGAATAAATCAGTTGAACCACCCTCCAATCCAGCAGGACTGCTCACGGGTGGGTCACCCTAATGGGATGCTCACAGACTGGTTGGGCATAAAAGTCTCAGCTTTCCTGGGGTGCTGGCTGACAAATTAAATACTAAGGGTTGAGTAAATCTTCCTTTTTCATGAGACACTCTGTCTTTCCTCTTTTTGAGAGAAATGAAGACTGATTCTTCTAATGCCAGTATGAGGATCATATCAGAATTTACTGAAGTACAAAGATTACTTTCTTGCAAGAGAACTTGAGTATGGTCAGATCCCTCCTTGTAGATATAATTCCCATCTCTTTTTCATGAATTTTTTCCTGGTTTGTTTTTTTTTTCCTGCAACCTCATTTAGTTAGTTTCCAAAGAGCTACTCCACAATGGTTATGTGTGGGGCACCCTCTTGTCTGCAACAGTAAAATCCCCGGTGATAAGCCCTTATGCTCTGCACTCTAATGCATTAAATATCTCAAAGCATGTAGTCATAAATTGTTCACCCAAGATTACATGCAAAGTTGACAGTAGAGTTGAAAACCCATTGAACCTAATCATTAGCCTAACATTCTTTTCTTGTTATATGAATAAAAAGCAAATTTACTATGTAAAATGTCCTACTAAAGTGTTCAGAACCCATTAAGTGCTATTTTCAAATAGCAGAATACATGCTCTCATGTTACAAAACAAACACATTTTAGTAATTTTCTCTTGAAAGAAAGAGTTTTAGTCTACTCTAGTCTCTATACCCAATTAGTGATCTGATCTGCATCTACTGAAGCAAATGACAGTGTTTTGATTTGAGGCCAGTAGTTCATGATCAAGCTACAAAAGCTATATTGTGCCCTGAGTGTTAAGTAAGAACAATTCTTCCCTTGTTTCTTTCTCACTGAAGGATTCCTGTTCTCCAGAACAAGACTCATTACTCTTGGTTGGCTGCCATGGTTCTCTTTCCTTGGCAAAGCTGTCAGCTCATTACTAAACAGAAACAAAGGGATGATTACCTCTTTCTCCCACCTCTAGCCACTGATAGCTGAGGTATAGACTGAACATCTTACTATTAGAAGGTGCCCTGAAGTGAGCATGTGTATTTCAAAATCGAACTTTTGAATTCTTTGCTCTGAGTACCCTATATAATCTTTCTGTATAAGTAATACATTGAAAGGTTTCTTTATCGTGTTTTGCAATTAAAAAAAAAAACCAAAACAAAAACCCGAACCTAAATCCCCCACCCACAAAATAAGATGGGCGCTATCCCTAAGGTTCTGCAGAGTTCTCCTCAGAAGCAGAGTTGAGGTACCCCCATGGAGAGATTCAATAGTGTAAACAGGCTTTGTGAAATTGTTTTCGAGTACACATTAGGCATATTACGCATGCAGTAAACATAATGCATAAGGACATAAAGTCTAGTATAAAAAAATAACAAGTCTGAACTAATGTTTAAATACTCAGACACTTTATTTCATAGAATCCATTGCCAGATGCTGAATTGAAAGGCAAAATATAGCCCACATAAGTGTGACTTCCACAAATAAGCTAAATATAATTAAAGCTATTCCAAGGGCTAACAGATTCACTTAACTTGGCTAGGCTTTAGAAAGGAGCTGTGATTAGTTATTTTCAGAAAAATTGGAACGCTGATTATTTTATATTTCCCACTCAAATTAGATGAGGTTTGCTCTGTTCAAATTTCAGTGGGATTCTTGCGGAATTATATATGACATCCGAGTTAATACTGGAACAGTTCATCATGATTAATGTCATTACAACAAATGCTAAAGGGATTAATAAGGATTTCCTACTGTGTTGCAAAGTGCAGAAGCCCTAGGGGCTTTGCCATTGGAGAACACTGGGGTGGCCTCATCTTTTCAGATCTTTTGGATCAGAGATATTAAAAAAAACCATCTGTAAACTGCTACAAGATTTACATTCCTCCTTTCTGGTTTAAATGACATTACTAACTCTACTGCACTTTTGGGGCCCATTTAATTTAGCACTTTATTCAGAAAGTACTTCATAAAAAATTTATGGGATTAATTGTGATATTTCTAGTACATTATGAATTTATAAGCTTGTCACCACCTGTAAACTCTTCTCCCAGTTGCCTTGTAGAGGCAAAACCAAAGCATTTTATGTATCATTAAAGTGAAAATTCCAGTAGTCTTAATGCTCTGGTCTCGTCATGTAGCACTCTGAAGACATGTCAAGAGCTAAATTTGCTGCCATTTGATTTGTGCCTTCCTTCCAGTTGCCTCTTATAAATGGGGACCAAATATCCAAGACCCAAATCTCTCACACCTCATATTGTTTGGTTTTGACATTGCAGCTATTTGAGATAAAGACTTTTGAAATTTTACACTCATTGAAAGAAACTGTATATAGCTAAGTTTTGTAAGTAGTCATAATTCTTACACTGGTGGGGGTTCAAAGTGGCATCCACATCGTATAAGTAACTGTTCAGGAAATACCTAAACCAGAGAGAAAAAATGCCCTTAGATACTGGTAAGATTTCTGAGAAAATCTGTAAACCCTTTTTGGAGAGAATAATATACTCATTCATGTGTGTACATGGGGAACACTGAATATTAGGCTAAACTTTTAGATAATTCTTATGTGGTTTGGGAGGGTTCCTCTTTGGAAAAGTACTGCCAGTCTTATTCTGACAGTCTCTCCTATACAGTTGTAAATGTAATGTGACTGCAAAGGATCCTCTTAGCAGGTAAGAAGGATTCCTGAGTCTTTCTCCCCAGTGTATAGTCATGAAGAAATGAGTACCAGGTGTCTTAATCTCAGACTGAGTCTTATCCTAGCTACCTTTTGTTAAGTACTGTTCCGGTTTGGCCAAATTTAGAAATATATCCTCTGAGAGAAGGCACAGCTACCCCTTCCCCCCCAGGTTCGGGAAAAAATAAATTTTCCTCGAAGGAAAGTGAAGAAGATAAAACTATTTATTTACCAAACACACGGGAAAAGGAAAATAAGGCTAAATAATAAAATGTTTCACTGTGGAGGAAAAAAAAACCTGGGAAAGTGTTAAGAGTCCTCCCTTTGGTCTCCTCGGTGCTGGGGCTTGGGCCAGGGCCAGGCCCTCTGTGCCCGGTGGAAAGTCCTCCCGATGTGCTCTGAGGTTGAAAAAAAACAGTCCAGTATAAAAGGGAGAAAATCCGGAATTCCAGAGAAGGAAAAACAAAGTCCAACTCTCAGTCTCTCTCTCTCCGGAGAACAAGAAGCTGAAACAACTGGCCAAAAGCTGACTGGAAAGCAGCAAGCCGGGTGCTTCCTCGCTCTCCTCCCTCAGCTGAAAAAAAAACCTGCTATCTCTGTGTGACCTTGAACAAGCTGCAAACTGCCCTGAAAAAGTTTTGCTCAGTTTTTTCCTTCCCCCTCTCAGGCTCAGTTTAGAGACACAGAAAGGCACAAAAATTAATTTTGGGCATAGGCAGCGATATGGGATACACATCATAACGTCACCCCAAGACAAGTACCTAATTTAATTTCTTGTTTAAACTCCCTCTGATACATGAACAGGTAAGTATCTTCAGAGGACAGTAAATGTTATAAACATTAAAGGTTGTTGAAGCAAATAACTCTTCGGACACTTTTTTCCCTTCATCACTGACGACAGAGAGAACCTAGAGGAGTTTCTTAGGGTACAGACTTGGAGGTGGTATTCAGCTACCCGAAGACATGTAAGTGCTGACACCAGAACTGCCCCAGGATATATGAGACTTGCACAACTGGAGATCAGGGAAGATATTCTGGGACATTTAATCATTCATCCTTTTGCAGCTGAATCCCATCCTTAAATTTTAGATGCCTATGTTGTGATGGCATAAATCCAATCCTGACTTATAAATTATATGCAAAAGAATTATTAGCACTCTCAAACTGTCTAAAAGAGTTTTCTCATTTCATGCCTTTATTTCCTGCTGCAGGCACTTGTACAATGCCACAACAAATTCTGATGAGGGATATTTCCAAAGGTCTTGGGTTTTTTCATGAGTAATCTTGCTAAGAACCTTGAAATAGGACAATTCCATTTAAAAGCTAGTATTCAATATGAGTGTAAAGATCACCTGGGAGAGAGTTCTTAAATCCCAATGGGAAAACTTGAACATCCACCACATGAAAAAAATATGGATCAAAATATGTTCTCTCCTACCAGGAAAAAGAGCTCAATTAAACTTTCTAAATGAAGCTTTCCTGTGCTTCATTTCTGTGTTTCTGTTGACCTATGTGTGGCCGCTCCAAGATTTAAATCAAGTTTTATGTTTTTAAGGTGGTAAATTTATAGTAAAGACAGTGACAATGCTTTTACCATATAGAAATAGCAGCTTGTTGTAGTATCCTATCAATCCCAATGTGATATTACAGTTTGTATAGAAGCTCCACGCAGGACAGATGTAAATCTAGAGGCCTAAACTGTTCATTCTTCCTAGGAAAGTACACTTGAGATGACACAATAAATCCCTTCACAGTCCTGGGAGCCAAGAAATGAGAATTATGACATATGAAGAACAAATATGGCCTTTACAGCGTTGTAAATGCATCATAAATTATACGGATTTTAGTATGAGGTTGTATAAGGCTATAAAAAGTATTTTATCCTACAGGTGTGAATGATGTCTGACATTTTTTTACCTCACTATTTGTGTGTAAATAAAATAACTCACAAGTGAAATCAGATTTTTAAGACCTGATGCTGCATTCTATACATCACAGAAGCTTTTGAATAGGGTTCAACTTCAAAATAAAGAAACAAAGCAACCTGTCTTATTCATGGACTTATCAGCACAAGGGTTGTCAGTGTACGAGTTACAGTAAGAGCTAGAAATCTGCATCAAATCATATAGAGGGTAAGATGGGCAGCAAAACTCATATGGGGAAGAAGGATAAACTAGATTTGAAACATACTAGAAGGGTTATTCTGGGAGGTCTGGTAAAAAGATTTCAGAACCAGCCCATGAAAACACAGGGTACCAGCCCAATTCAGTTTTCAAGGATAGTGGGAAGTACTGGTTAATTTAGTATCCTCTACAGTGGGAATATAACATTAAGAGTTGGTAGCTAGTTCATCTATCAAGAGACTGGTTTCTCTGTACTTGAATAGCAGAAAATGGGTATTGTGAAACAAGGGAAGATCATAAGCAGGCAGGAATATGGTCAGCGATACAGGATGTTATAAGGTAACTCTGACTCAGATGCCACAACACATAATTTAACCCTCTGTGTGTGAAGTTGTGACAAAAGTTTGCTTTAATATTTGGAGTCAGCCTGTTGACACATTGCAATACATGGTTTCTGATACCTGAGAAATATTCCACCACCAAAAACCAGAAATGCCACATTAGATATTAGTGTGGAGCCTTATTTTCCAGAATTGCAAATCCATTACTGCAACTGATGCCTCAGGTTTTAACTTTCATATTTTTCAAATCCTGTACTGCCTGGTGTGTAACTCTGAAGTTTCCTGTACCCTGTTAACTTCTGCTCTCTCCTGCTGGGTAGACATAACAAAGCCTCTCCAGGCCTGCTCTCTAAGGACACTCAGACTGTCCTAGGCCCAAAAAGTATAAACCAAAAGCCTCTAAAGGGGGGGGGGGGGGGGGGGGCAAGCTTGGGGAAATTACATCATTAACTGAAGCTTTAATTGGAGAATTAACCCTGATATGCAAATGAACCAAACCTATAAAAATGTGAAGAACTCGTGACCCTGTTGTCCATCTTAGGGTCCATCTTGGCAGCAGCCTCTGGCTCCCCAGGGGGTACCTTTGAAGGCCGTTCAAATAAATACCTACCTTTATTCCCTTACTCCTGTCCAGTCTCTGTTTTTAGGTGGCCTCTCAAGGCATCACAACTATCATGCATGCAACTAATTTATCAACCTTCCTGGTACTGATCCCATGCAGTAGAGTGCTAAGAAAGTACACAAATAGTTTTACTTGATAAACTAAAGGATATTCAGTTGGTGAAGGCAATATTTTAATTTAAAATATATTCTGCATATATCAGTAGAAATTTTATCATGTTCTTAATATTACAAATTACCTTCACTGTTCAAATCTATAATCTCTGCTTCCTGCACAGAAAAACAACCCTACCTGGGTCAATGGAAGTATCACCCAGTTGCTTCCAGTAGCAGCAGTAATGTGTACAGCAGCATAACAGTGTCTTACTGGAATAATGCTGAATAGTGTGGCACCCATACCTGTGAATGCACAGGCAGAGCCTGGAGACAAACTGACACTCAGGAACTAAAATATGAGAGAGACTAGCTTTCAGCTATGAATAAAATACAAGTTTTTTTTGTGATTGTTAAAAAAAGCTTGGTGGTACAAAGAAGAAAGAAATTAAGTGGACTGAAAATGTGTGTTCCTAAATATGTGAACCATTTCATTCCAGTGGATGAGTATCTTTCCAGAAAATAAAAGCAGTTTCTAGAAGATAGATTAATAGTAACTTGATATTTTTCCTCCCTTGAAATGGGCATTGGGTGGGTGTTTCTCTAAAGGTTCATTTGGTGACTCAGTTCCAAAACAAAGAGACACCATACCAGCAGCACAAATATTAATCCTGTTCAGTGTTCAGTGACTTTGAGCAGTGAATACGTTCATATCTGTGCTTCAAGTTTTGTTCATGGAGATAGGTCAGAAAATGCTTATTGAGCTATTAGCACTTGCTTCAAGCTCAGATTAGTTCAAGAAGATGGATATTGCACTGAGGGACTTTATTCTCCTAAAACACCATTGAGAGCCAAAGCAAATGAGGAGGAAGAATAGCATAAGAGAAGATGCTGAATGGTCATAACACTCAGGTTGGAGAGAGGAACAGGAAAGGAACTGAAGCAGAAAATTAAATGGCCTGATACTGACTTTGAATAACAGCTATGGGTCACCCTGAATCTTACTGTACTGGAAATGCACACACATAGTCACACCCCCAGCTGTGATCAGTTTTGTTAAGGTGCCAGCCATTTTCTCTGCATCTGTCTTTCCCTTACAAAAATACACATCCTTAGGTTTACAAGGAGCATCTAACAACTTAAAGGACTATTCCATAATAAAATTACCTGCTAGATATTTTGGAAAATATGGGTATTTTCTTCTCCTTTCATTAACTCCTGCAAAGTTGGTCCTCCCGTGAGTTCTTCACTCATCAGAATCTAATTATTATTGCCTTCCATTCAGGTTTGGCTGCCTGGGTCTAGCTATCAGAGGTAGTCTCATGGGAAATCAGACTTGCTGAGATATTTGTTAGTGCTGCCAGTTACCTCTCTAGTGGGAGGCACTTTTTTTTTTGCTTTCATTAACTCTTTTTCTCTTTTCCTGCTGACCACTCTTTCAAACCCACAATCACTGTATTCGCACAGTGAGCTGAGGCAGAAAAACACACAAGCCATGGATTTTGAATTGTAAAAATTATAGCTGGAAGAGATCAATTTGATTATCCTACTAGCACTGCAAGATTATATCACATTCTATAGTTTTCTACTGTTTTATTCCACCTAATTTTAAAGCCTTGAGGGATGGGGCTTCTGCACTGCCTTTAGAAGACTTTTCCACAGTTTAATATAGCTTACTGTTGATAGGATGATGTCTTGTTTTCTTTTTCATCTACATATTCCTCTGCATAACGCATTTCCATGACACTTAAGTTACATTCTTTGGGAAATATTTGAAATCAAACATTCTTTCTTGGTGGTGTCTTGACTATATGGGTTTTGTTGTTTGTAATAAAATAACAGACAATTGCTATGAAACATATAAAACATATAGAAACCTTCTTCTATTCCCTCACATATGTACCTGTTGAAAGGGTACTTTTCCACTTAAACTACCCTTATCAAAGCAAATGCCAGGATTCTTGAATCTAGAAAATCACTTAAAAAAAAAGGTATATTATTTCTGTCTAAAATGACCTTTCCTACAGAATACAAGCTCACTATATTCAGCAGTTTCTTTCTTTATCTTTTCCTCACCTCTTACTGTTAACATCTCCTCTGCTGTGTCCCTGATCTGTCCTTGACAAAATCACCACTTATGTTCCTCAGCCAACTCAAAAGTCTTCTTCACCCTCATCCTTTTCACAGTCTGCTCTCACTGATGGTGATTTCCAGTCTAGAATATATTTCACTTTTTGACACCCTGGTATCTGAGGTCTTTTGTTACAGTGCAACTAGTGCTAGTAATCATATCTTCTCCTTTCCCATATTTCACTGCATTTCATTAAAATTCCCTGTTTCATACCTAAAAAAATCACAAAGATTCAGCTATCGATAATGACTTTCTAGCTCTCCTACTTCACATCCAGTTCCCTGCATGAACACTTGTTTTTCCCAGCTCTTTTGTGCATTTTCAATTCTTCTCCATATCACCACTTTTTTTTCCCATTCCCTGTTCTCTAATGCTGGTAGTCAGTGCTGTGTATTTTTTCTCACATAACGACCTTGAACTATTCTGTTCTCTCTTGATTTTTTGCTAGCAAAGGCCTGTGTCCCAACACTCTTCTCTTAATTACTGCAACTATAGCAGTCTATGCTCCTCAATCTCTGTTCAATTTTTTTTCAAGGCTTCTATAGTACCCACACACCTTGCCTTATAAAACATTTATCATGCACATGAATTAATCTTAAACTCCTTGTGCAGCTCCCAGCCCTTACCCATGAGGTCCTGCCCAATGCTCATCATGTACTTCCAGATTTTATTTGAATTTCATCCTTGGAAAGGCCATCTTCATTCTTGCTCTTGCTTTCTTTATTGATCACTCTGCATACACACGTCAAAAAAAACCCATTTCACGGAATCATTATAGAATGGCTTGGTTTGGAAGAGACCTCAAAGATCAGTTCTAACTGCCTTGCCAAGGACACTTTTACTAGACTACGTTGCTCAGAGACCGATCTGACCTGGCCTTGAACACTTCAAGGAATGGGGCATGCACAACTTCTCAGAGCAATCTGTTCCAGTGCCTCACCCCCCTCACATTAAAGAATTTCTTCCTAATATCTAACCTAAAGCTACTCTCTCCCAACTTAAAGCCATCCCCCTTTGACCTGTCACTACATGCTCACAGAAAAAGTCCCTCTCCATCTTTCTTGTAGGCTCCCTTCAGGCGCTGGAAGGCTGCAGTTAGGTCACCCTGAAGCTTCTTCTCCACTCCTTCTCAGCAGGGCTGCTCTCAATCTGTTCATGACCCAGCCTGTGTTGACCTGGGGGATAGCCCTGACCCAGGTGCAGCACCTTTCATTTGGTCTTGTTAAACTCCATGATCTTCTCATGGGCCCAGTCCTTGAACTTGTCTAGGTCCCTCTGGATGGCATCATGTCCTTCAGGTGTGTCAACAGTACCACTCAGTTCTCCTTTGTTTAACCAGGGTTTTGATTAATCTTTCCTAAGCAGTTTGCCATGCCCAGTGTCCTACTGCCACCTGGTAAATAAGGCATAGGAGTGACCATGTATGCATTAGCAGGGCATCAACATTACAGAAAGACCAAATAGAAGAGCCTGAAAAGAGTTTGTTAAGAACAACAGTGAGTCAGGTAGAAGTGACTCAAAAAAGGAACTTGAGAAAATATTTGAATGAAGTGAAATAAGAAAATGCTTTATTCTTGAAAAATGAGCAAGAAAGGTACAATTTCTGCTTCATAAATACCACTGCTACTATTTTGTATGTAATTAAATGTACAAGAAAGAAGGAAAGTCTTTTGATACGTTTCTAAGTCAATCCACTAAAAAGAGTAATTTCTTGCTACTTTACCTCTCATGTGGGTATTTCAAAAGCAAAAGCAGGTCTCAGCTTGTTAAGAATGTTCCTATGTTCTACTAAAGAGTTTGACTGAAACATGCTTAAGAGTTTAATTAAATCAGTATTATATTTTTTCCATATAAAATACTGCAATTTTTACATTTGTTTCAAAATGCTAACCAGTAAAACCAAGCAAAAAAACTTATGAAAACTTCATCAGCTGTTTTCATATTTTCTAGGCAACAGTTTTTGTCTTAAAAAAATATTTTCTTCAGAGAAAGAAATGGTTTTAATCAAAAACACTTTCAGCTATGTCTAAAACAGATATCTTTCTATCCAGGGGAATCAGAAAGTACTTTGTACTGAATTTAATGTCATACAAACACTGCTACAGTTTATGTTACTTAAATATTATTCTCAGAAATATTATCTTTTAATTTTAATTTTTTATTCCAATGGGACAGATAAGAAACTGGAAAGAATACAAATGAGAATGGTTTCAGAGACAGGCATGCTTTGTCATTTGTCACTGCCAAAACCCATCAGTAATATGGTATCATGAGAGGGAGCTGCTGAAAGCCTAAGAATTTTACTGGAACATTTAAACATGATATTAAAGTGAGATTTGAATCAATGCCCCTGAAGAAAACTAATGCTTACTTTGTTAGCTGCTGTGAAGCAAGAAAATGTAGACAGGAAGCCACCATTTATCTTCTTTTTGTTCCCAGGGGCTCCTTATGCTAACCTGCTGGACTTTTTAAAATTTCCAGCTTGCTTGATAATATTAAAGGCTTGGGAACATTTCACTGGACTGAGGAGTAGGACAGTAGGAGCTCTTTTCTGCTCTCTTCCATGACCTGTGGCAGGAACAGAAGTTGCTGCTGACTCCCTCCTGCCCCTTCTCAGAGCAAGGGTAGGTCCTCACAGGCCAGAAAAGCAGCTAGTAAGTGGTGGAAAGGAAGGAATAGAAAAGGAAAAAAGAATGGGGCAGAAAAGGATTTTAATATGAGCAGTTTTTCAAAGGCAGGCATTATAGATAGCTATCCAATCACCCTCCTCCTCCTGTTTTTTAAATACTCAGTCATGAAGGCAGAACCTAATAGAGTCTTTGAACTAATTCAGTTTCTGTAATTTAACATGGCTCATTGACTCGTGCCAGTGGGATACCTGAGTGGTCTCTCATCCAAGTGCTAAACTGGCCCTTGAGTACTTAACTTCATGACAAGATCAGGTACACTCAGATGGGATGACTGAATCTGTAACAGTCTCATGTCTTTTTCCCTTTAAAATTGGTTGTGAAAAGGCTAAAGATTCATGGTATCATGAGGACAGAGGTTCTTCATCAGCAGGATAATGAGCACATTTCCAAGAGCTCTGGAAAATATCGTGCTTCATAGTTGATTTGTTAAGCATTAACATACCCTGGAGAGATATCTGATTAAATGTTATTTTCCTTAAATCATGAAAATGTGATCATGAGGAGGCTTAAGAAAATGAAACATACAAGGCCACACCAAGAATCCATGTCAGAACTCAGGACATCTTCACCTTTGTTGCTAAGGCTGTGGGTCAGATCATACTCGGCTAATTAGTGTTTTCCAGTGCCAGAGGGCATGAAGTTTAGTGATAAATGGCCAATATTTTAATCAGATATATGAGATTAAGATATGTCCAGATACACTGTGGAGTGTGAGAACCCTGGAAGTGCTGAGTACCTTCAGGCACAACAGAAATGATATGAGGTATGAGGTACTATTATTGTTGTACATTATTATATCCATTCTGTGTTCCTCTCTGTTTTCCAGCAGAACATATTACTTATGGTGAAAAAAAATTATTTAATTTTTCTTTTTGTCCACTATATTTTTGACACTTTATGGCTTTAAAAGGACAAGTAGCAGACAAACTTGCCATTTATCCCAACTGATCTGCCTCTCCTTAACAGTTTTGTGCTGCCATGTGTGCCATCAATGGCACTATAATTATATTCCATAACAAGCAGAAGGGACAACTGCACTCTGACTTGCTTGATAAGCGGATGCATTTTATGGCAGCTGGGCAGAGTGGTAGTGTTTTCAGATATACCCTCTTAAGTTATCTTCTTCCACCAGCACACTGAAAACATTATGCAAATTATCAAACAATTTCAGTGCTGCTCGACAATTTGCATTATGAGATTAATGATCAAACCGGACTACCTTTTTCCAATAGCAGGGGAGGATCAATCAAGGTCAAAATACTTTAAAAGAGCAGGCAAAATAAAGCATAGAGAAGGTAACCATGTCTTTGCTGTTACCAACAGTGAGGATGCTTGGTAGCCAGCCAGGCGATTCAGTTTCATTGTCAGTATTTTTCAGCTTGTATAAAGCAAGTTGTTGAAGGCTTTAAGCTTCCTTTATTCAGTTGTAATGGGCAATTCATTGACTGCTGGACGTTTTGAAATGTTGATGCAGACCAATTAGAAAATAATCCCTGCATGCCACAAAAGGCTGAGTTGGTGTAATCAGAACTGGAACTCTTTGCACAACTGAGTGAGAAAACAGCCCTATGATGGTTCAGGTTTGGGAGACTATTTGGTCACAAGACCCAGAGGATTTGATTCCTTGACTGCAAACATTTCACTTATGGAATCTCGATCTTTTAAATAAATAGTGGACACCCAAATGGGAAATGCTTTAGAAGTCATATTCTACCAAGTGCAATTCAGTTGCCTTTTATTTGCCTTCCATAGGACCTTTATTTCTGGTGTGTTGTAGCTCTTTTGGCTGTTCTCCTCAGTCCAGATTCAAAGTCTGTGACAAACTAAGGAAGATTTTCTGCTGATTTAATGATTACTGGACTAGACTTAGTTTGTTGCTTTTGTTGTTACAGTGTTTTTCTTTGTAAAATACAATTTGATCATTGAATTTTCTTTCCTTCTTTCCCTTTCTTTTTCCTTTTCTCTTTCACTTCCTGTTTAGTTTTTTTCCTTTTTTTTTCTCTTTCCCCTTCCCCTTCCCCTTCCCCTTCCCCTTCCCCTTCCCCTTCCCCTTCCCCTTCCCTTTCCCTTCGTTTTCCTCTCCTTTTCCTATCCTCTCCCCCATTTTTTTTTAAGATCATAGACATTATCTTCAGTTTTTTACTCAATCAGGCTTTTCTCATTTTTCCAGCAAAAACTAACAAGGAATCTGTTCTCACAAGGTATTAACACAGATCAACACCAGCAGAATGAAATGAACACCACCGGGATGAAATGAACTCAGTAACTCCTGTGTCAATAGATATTTATTCTTCCCGAGCTTTTGTTTAACTCTCATGCTGGAACCTTTTGTACTGATTGCATAATCTTCTAAGCAACTAAATTAAATGTTTCTCATCATCTTTGATATAACTGATGTCTTCCTTTACCTTTACTCATTATTTTTTTAGCATGTTCATTAATCAGCATTCATTATTTATATTCACTGTGGATAGCTGCTGCTCATAGTTTCCTTTCAACATTCTCTCAGTTTGATGGTTTTTATTTCTGAGACTTTATCTACCAGGCTTTAGCTAGCATAGAGTAATGGAAACTGTTAATCACTCTCACTTCTAATATAATCTCATTTCTATTCTACATTTACAATATTTTCTACACTACAGTGAAGATTTTTATGCTAAAATGCTATGTTTGCAATCCTGTCAGAATTGTCTCTTTATATGGAAAACTTTCTTTTTTTTTCTTGAAGAAAATTTTTCCATTGCTCCACTCTTTGTAAGTGTCCCTAGAGATACTCTATAGAAGACTCTCAGGATCTGTATTTTTTTGAGGATATCTCTGTTTTTTGGAAGAGGCCTAAGTGAGCTGCCATTTGATATGATGTTCACACTATTAAGCTCCATATTTAATGGATCTTGCCAAAGCTGGAGAAAGGATGGTGCCAAAGGAAACAGACAGTTCTTTGTGAAGGAGCCTGAAACAAGAAGCAGCTGTTTGAGATGCAGGACAGATATCCATGGCTGGTAGGGATGGAAAGTGCTGAGGGTTATCAGTATCAAATTGCAAAATCAATATCCTCTTACACCAGCTTCATGGGAATGACACCAAATGGTTCTTGATTTCCTAGCATTGTTTAAATATCACTCAGTTGAAATGTCATGGGAGGCACATGATAGTTGTAGACTGTGCTGAACAGAGTCAGGTCTTGTGTTTGGTTACCTTGGTGACAGAAATAAAGCTGTTCTTCTGTAGATGAGGAGGGTGGAAAAGATAAAAAGAAGCAGGAGAGCTGAAGAAACAAAAGACTGGACTGGGCTACTCAAGACCATCTACATGCATAGACAAAATACACATTTGTTCAGAGAATTAGACAGCTGGAGACGGCCAAGCAGTCACTGTCACCTTCTTTGCTTTGCCAAATTCCTATGGCACCTACTGGGATGAAGTGCTAAAGATGGGAGAAGAACTAATAGTACTTCATGTCTACACATACACACCCACACAGCCACACACACACCCCTTCAGCATGCCAGAGACAGCACTAGAAACCCTGTATCTCTGACAAATTTCCTGTCTGTGTCCAAGTTCTGCCACAGACAGCCGTTTTTAGGCATTGAAGAAAAAAATAAGTTTTACCAAGGCTTTGAGAAGTCTTTAGTGACTTCTAGTGCTGTGTGTTTCCTTTAAGAGACTGAATTTGAATGGAAAGACAGGAGGAAAACTAAGTTTATCTCAATAAGGAAAGCGGGACAGAGAATAAGCAAGTTGGTGGAGATCAATGGAAAATTGAGGTTGATTTGTTAACAAGCTTATAATGCTAATCAAGGCACACAAGGCAATATTTTTTTATGATGGTTTACTGATTTTATTTTTTTCACAAGTAATTAGCTAATTCCTGGCATCTGATTTGCAGGAATGTTGAGAACTCTGTACAAGGATGATACCAACAGGGGTGTGTACAGAGCTTATAAATGTGAAGCAATGTTAAGTCCTTGAAAAAAATAATTTGCTTAGTGACTTAAACTGACCACTTCAAATCTATGGCTACTGTGGACTTTTATCTCTCCAAGCATAGCATGTCAGCTGTGAATAGGGGAAGTGTTTCGAAAGGGTGCTGTGAAAATGAATGCATTATAGAGATGAGTTACACAGAAAAGCCCATGAGGAAATTAATAACTCTGTCTTCTGAGCAGTGTTATAATTGTGTGCAATAAATAAGGCCTAGAGCTGCACAGTGAAGAATAAGGAGAAAAAAAATACTGAACTGCTGCTCATTAAATGAGCACTGTTTCATCTGCACACTGAATGAAGTAGAGGTCCTCTGGGAAAAAAAATGTGACTATGTAATTAAAAAATATACCATCATGTATTCACATGAGGGAGACAGATTAAGGCAACTCGAATTCTGACATTTTCTGATTTTGAGTGCTTTCTCTGCTGATTGTTTTGCAGACCTTGGAAACCAAAGCTTTAGACTGGTTTATGTCGTCAGATATTCTCCACGGGGACTCTTTCATCAATCCAGCCAAACCTGGCAAATTTTCAAGGACATTAAAGGAGACATTCAGCTAGAGGTTAACTATGTAAATATAAGTGTGTTAGCAGAGTTGGTATCTACAGAGAGTAGGTGTCTAAATTCCTGGTATAGTCAGTGGAGACTTCATCTCAGTTCAATTGCCCGCACAACTGGCCAGTACCTTTTCGTGTAAACTAATATATCCAGCCTGGTTTCCTCCTGCCACTACAGAACAGTCTTTCCTAGCTCCTCTGTCCAGTTTGCCTAACCCACGTGGTGGCCAAGTGCTTCCCAAATAGTGGTGGACCCCTGACCACAAAATTACGTTCTGAGGCACTTCAGTTAATGAAGACCGGGGATAGGGTCGGTGTCCCCAGATGCAAATTTGTCAGCTGGATCATTTTCTAGGCTCAGCTGCCTAGTTAAGACAAGATCTCCATTGACTAAAATTGAGGCCAAAAGATATAATATTTCCTTAGATACCTAAATTTGAATATCTAAATTTAGATGTCTTTATGACACTGAAACCTGTGTTAAGTACATGAAAAAACGTTATGTTCTTTTATTGTACCTCCCTGTGGGAATGACAGGGTGAATTCAACCATTATCCATTACACCTCAGCAAATCCCTTGTCAGTTAACATGTATACATTAGCTGATCATTTGGGATACACATAGCACCTGATTAGCTGTAGTGGATATTCTCTCTTGTCCAGATAGAAGAAAAAACACAGGTAGTGCACATGTGAGGAAACAGGGAAAGGACTTCTGAGAGGCACAGGAAACAAACAAAGATATTGTCTGCTGATATGAGAAGCATCTGGAAGCAATGCACTAAGGGTGTTAACATAGGATGTGGTATTGCAATAAGGAATAGATGACACATGAAATGTATGACACAGATCAGTTGGAAACATGGTTTGATTGATTCCTTGGTTCACAGACAATGCATTTTGTAAAACCTTTAAGTTTGGATAGTTGTAAAGTTATTTATTTTCTTTAAAGAAGGATGTGAATTCTTTAGCTTTAAATGTTACTTTCTGTTTTGGAGGGGTACTGCCAATTGCTCACTTTGACTCAGATGACAGGCAGGTAGGAATACAGCAGATATATTACTCCTATTAAGGAATGAATTTTTGCCAAGAGATCATGCCTAAGTCTGCCACTGTAGTCTCTTTTTACTTTTTAGCATTGAGACCATATAGCTCAGCTTGAATCCAAGAGGTTTTGGGTAGATCTTGTAAAGGCTTTTGGTAAGGCAAATCTTCTAAATAAATAATGTGCAGGAGTTATTACACTTCCATGAAAACTTTCAGGTGTTATCTAAGGAAAATTAAATTGTTTGCAGCACTCTACCAGATTTCTCTGGAGTCTCTGTACTTGTCCATTGCCTGTAAGCATGTTCAATTTCTCAGATTAGGTTATTAGCTGGCTGAAGTCACCTGCAGAGTCCTCAAAATACCAGGATAAAAATTTAAAATAAATCCACACAGATGAAATGCCCTGAATACTGCTCATGAGGCATCCATGGGATATTAGGTTTTTATATATATAGATTCTGACATTTCCTAGAGGTCACACTTCTGTTACTGTCAAATGTAGGAGGAAATTCCTCTTTTTGATACCTACTTCTCCAACTCATTTATCCACAAGATATCTTATAGATTCATTTTAGTGTCTCTCCATTCCCATCCTCTTCTTCCATTACATTTGTTTTCGACACTGCATCTCCCAAATTTGACTGCTCGGCAGTCAGTGTGTTTATGCCACCCATATTCCATCTGTCTCTCTTCTATATTTTGACACTCAGTTTCTCACTGTGTCCTGCCTCACTTCTCCCACACAATTTACAAGGTTCTCTTTTCATGGATGTTCTTGTTGCTTGAAACGTTTTGTACTCCTGGCTGTCCCATTTTCCTTCCTGACTCGCCATTGCCTGAGACCTCCATGTGTGTCTGGTCTATTCTCTGGTGGTAGAAACTTGAGAAAATAAAGAAGTGTTTCAAGTGATGTAATTAATCTTTTGTGAAGTATGATTAGTGTAAACCTCCCATGCAAAGAACCTTGAGCAACATTTAGTCACCCTAATCTAGTTCTGTCATTCCAAACCAGGACTTCAGCTCAGCCAGCTCCTGAGCCTGGTACAGAAGTAAAACTATGCTACTGTGGATAATCCTTTTGAGAGGAAATTTAGATACTTGATTCTGTTTTTCAGTCAATTGGTCCCTTTCCATCTAACATTACACCCCTGCTTGGATTGTCAATGAATTTCTAGTTGCAGCAGCAGCAGTCATTTTACATAGCACATCCCACTGTGGGCTGTGTATGAAATTTATGCCTTTAATTTTTGTATATAAAACCTCATCATTGTGGATGTAGGCATTTTATAAACCTCAAAATTAATAACGAAGATATTCACAGCCCGCACCCCCACATTCCATTACAGATATGCTACAATCAGCTGGGAGTCATGGCGTTTATCAACTGCTGAAGGATAATGCAGTTTATCACTTTTTAATGAATTATTTTCTGTACTGCTCATTTCCGGAACAGATAAATACAGTCAAGGACATCCTGTATCAGGAGGGAGTTACAGCAAAATTTCTTCTAAGTTCAATGATGTTTAGCTAAATCCTTCCCCACAGCTTACAATTTGTTTATGTTGTGCTGTGATATAGAGGCTGGTGCAGAAAGACCATACAGAGCACAGGTGAGGCATGTTATTCATACACCCACCATAAAAGACATGATTAAAAAAAAACAGTGTAAAGGGCTTCAGCTCCCTGGAGGGGATGAAGGGAGTAGTAGAGTAGAACACTGTCCTTTAGGCGGTCATCAAGACAAGAAAACCTTCTGAACTTTCAGCTTGAAGAGATTTGTGCTGCCACTTATAGAAACAATGTTATTTTGTGATATCTAAATGTTTTTAATTCAGACAGGGTTTGTGAGAAAGCCTTCTCAAGTCTGTGTTTCAAATATAAATTTGAAAAAAGGAGCCAGACCTCTCTGGCTTCTCTATTGCTTCTCTATTATCTGTTTTCTGGAGCTTGAAAGAAATGCCAAGACATCCTAGGTCTTGTAAAGGAAAACCCCAAAAAAACAACCAACCAACCAACCAACCAACCAACCAACCCAAAAAAAATTCAAACCGGTCCAACATGCATACTAAATAAAATGTAGGTATCAAAAACCTCAAAAAAACCTCTTAATGAAATGTTTTTTAAAACAATATGTTCAACGCAGTGTTTCAGCTTTGGTAAAATGAGGTGTTGTGACAAAAATTTTGAACTACTCTGATAAACTCTCAGAAGAACTTTATTAACATTTGAAACTAGAACCTTTTCAGATGTATCAGTATGGGCATTCTTGCAGATGTGAGGAATGACTGCTCCACATTAATATCTGGATATCATTCAATACATCACAGCTAGTTTATTGATATATCTGTTGGCATTATGTCAGAATTTATTAGCAGGAAGTTAGCAATGCTTTTACATACCTCTTTTCAGTGATGCCATTCTATCTGGCTTATATTTTTTAATTGTTTTTTTATGAAGGTGCATTGAAGATTTTGTAATTATTTAAATTTTTGTTTATGGATATTTTCCATGTTCAGACTTTGATGTTTAAATGTCCTATGTACTTTATAAAATATTCTGATATCACTACTCATGCTATTACTGGTTCAAGCAGCTTACTTAGTGTATGATTCTTTTTGTTGTTACATACTTCTCCATCTTCTGTTTATTTGAAACATTCTGATTTGGGCCATGATTCTATAATGCATTACTCTATACATATAAGCCTAAAGCACTGAAGCCATTAAGATTTCCAGAAATTTACTGAATAAGTATCAAGATCAATGCTAAAGGCAAAATCCTCTTAAACTGTAGTTGAATTTAATTTTTTATATGGTCTTAATAAATTACATACAAAGAGGAAATAAATATTCTTCCATTTAATATATTTTCTCCTTCTAATAGATTAAAACATGGTCACACTACTTAGTAAAAAGTAATCTAAACTACTAAATGCACCAAAAACTGCAGAATTAATACTGGGAAGTGCTATTCCTAATGCAAAAAGTTTAAGGCAAGATCTTACCAATAAATATATACTTCTGAGTTTTCAGTTGTATGTTACCTTGCACATTAAGTTATATATTTCCAGACGAGTATGGATTGGATAATATTTAGATTTAGTTAAGAGTTACATAGGAAGATGAGTGAAAATAGTTTGTGATTTGCAAATAAAATGCTCAGCATGAATCTATAATCTGTGGAATTAACAGCAGTGAAGTTTTATGGAGGAGCTGGAGACAATTGAATGTTAGCAGGTTTTGAATATCTAATTCCCTTATGCATATTTTGATACTTGTATAGTGTCAAAAGGTGTGTTATTCTCTTTTGCAAGGTCAAAAATAGTCTAAGACAATTGATAAGAAATTCAAATTGATCTGCTTTAGTTTAAATGTAACTGGTGTCTATTTCTTCTAAAGGGAAATGAGAAACCATATTTGATCAAGTTCTTATAAAATATGCTGCAGCCTAAAGCAATTTTTCCTTTCCAGTTATCAACTCTTTTACCAGGGGGTACATGATGGAGAGTCGAAACACAACTCTAGCGATATTTGTATGAATAGCAACACTGTAACAAGGCTCCCACAGCTGCAAATTGTATCCTTATAAGAGTACTTCAGGATTTGAAAATATTTAAGTAATCACAGTTTTAGAGTTATCATCTGGTAATGCCTGGGAATTGGTGACCCAAGGGACTAATTCCAAACATTACTAGAAAATGACATTGCTCATGTCAGCGTGGAAGTGTCTTGGTGAATATAAACCATAATATAAAAGCATTTGCAAGCAATTTGGCCATCTGCTGTTTCCTGTCGATACTGTTTAAGAATAAGCTCATAGCTTCACAAAACAAGTCAATGTGCCAGCACCTGAGGTAAAAGTCTTTGAGATCCCAAGAGGATATAACTCTTTTTTTTTTTTTTCCCCATCTCAGAACTGAACATTGTCTCATGATGGTAATAGAGAAGGACTGGAGCTTAAACCTACATCTGGAAGTTGCTCTTCTCAACTCCCAACCTTCCTGGATCAGAGAATTAGAGAAGTGCCCCTCTTGCAACCCCCCATTAGCTCTGCTTTCTGCTCAGGTGGAAGAGAGATACCCCAGAGGGTGGCCAAGGCAGGGAAAGAGACATACCTGAAGGTATGCTATTGTGTTACCTTACAAGACCTATTAAAGTAGGTTTTGTATGGAAATAGCATGTAGTGGTTTATTGCCATTATGCATTTCATTACTGTGTCTGTTTTTCATAACTTTGCTTGCACATGGTTTTTTGAGGCTGATAGATCCAGGCAGATTTGTCCCTCTGGAATAGGAAATGCTTTGTCTGCATGAAAATCAGCTTCAAGACATTGCTGCACTTGGCCAAAGGAAGAGCATGTCCTCACTAGACCCTTCCTTTTCTGTGGTCTATCCTGACTGCAAAATGATTTTTGAGGTTTTGAGTGGCTGAAAGCAAGTTAGGTGGGTTTTTTTTTTCACCTCAGACAGTTACTGGGTAAAAATCTTGTAATATCCTAATTTGCTAGAAAAGTCTTCAATCATTTCTCTCCTTTTTTCACATTGGCTTGAAACATTGCAAAAATGAAGCATGATACTGAGTAAAATTAATATGCAGAAAGTTCCACAAAAGTTATTAGCACAAAAGTTCTATGCAATTTGTGCTTTTACATCTAATCCTTGCTCATACTTTTCAGGTTGACGTTGACTTCTGTCTCTTAACAAACTTGAATTCCTATCACACTTCATTTTTGGTTTCATCTTTATTTTCAAGCTCTTGTTAACTCAGTAGTTAGCATTACACTATATTCATTCGTTTCAGCTCAGTTTGCTTGGTCACCGGCTGTGTTATTGAGTGCCTTGCATAAGAAACCCCAAACATGTGAAAATAACACACCATGGCTTTTTTTTACCTTCTTATTCCATGCCATATTTGGAAGCTCATTCATGGCCCGTTGGGAAGTTCATTCATGGCCCACTGGGAAAGGTTAGGACTATAATTAGACCTTTTTTCCCAGGCATTTCAGCAATAGGATGCATGAAGGTTACTAACAGTTTTCTTTTAATTGATCCCTGGTGATTTTACTGTAAAGCTGTTAACTTGTGCACCGGGGACCCACAACCCACAGGCTTCTTGCACTGACATTTGCAGCAATGATTAGAATGTCATTGCTTTCCAATACTTCACTGTCATTCAGGGAGCACTTGAAATGCCTTTTACCTCATATTGCAATGGAACACACATTCGCCAGCACACACACATATACACAAACACACACACGGGCCTTTCCATTTCAGCATCACAGGCCTTTGAAATTGCATTTGTTTTGAACATCCACCTTAGTACTGCCTTTCTTTTCTGCACAGTGTCACTTTGTTGTCTCTCATACTAATGGAAACAAAGCTAAACCACTCACTCTGCACATAAGAGTGGACCCCAAGGGCTAAATGTCTGTCAGTATGGAAAATGGTGAAAACAAAGAAATTGTAACTATTTGTGTGAGTTCAAAAACTAATGTTCATCCATGTCAATTTTCTCAGGTCTTTGAACATGAAATAATTCATTCAGTTTCAACTCCAATCACATCACTTAGTGGGGATCAGTACTAAAATTTTAACAGGTTCCAAGACTAGTGTACTTCATACGCTGGAAGGCTTTGGAAAGAGTTTTAAAAAAAAAGGGGGAGATTCTGGGTGAAGAACTATATTGTCTTTCACTGAATTGTACAGCTGTGATTGAAAATGTCACTTTTCAACTCATATTTTTCAGACTTTCCTGTCTGGAGCAAGATTAAATAAAAAATAGATGTGTAATTTTAAGTGTATTTTTTTTTGGTGGGGGGAGTGGAAGTAGACCCACTGATTTCAATATGAGCAATAAATAGAAAAGCTCATTCAACTGGAGTGGCAGAATTCAGGCCTCAGTCACTCTTGCTGTTCTCTTGTTATTCAAATTCAATTGAGGCTGAACAAAATGGGTTTTCTTTTTTTTTTAATAAATTTAATTCAAAATATAAAAGTAACATTGAAATAAAGTGCTTTATGTGAAAGTTTTTATGAAGGATTTTAAAACAATGTCAAAGCTAAATAAAAATAGGTTGTACTTTCTTTGAAAAATTCAGGAAAAAGCCTTACTTTTCACCTGTAATCTTCAAAAGAAAAGGATATTTTTTCACAAACTAAAACCAGAAAAAAATTCTCTTTAAATAACTCTGAGGTGTACATTGGTTTGATTTATAAATTTGTTTAATCAGGTTGTTTTAAGACTTTCAGTCCAATGAACTTGAGAGGTACAAATTCTTTAAATTCAGTGTAGAAAAGTCTATGTAGAGATGCACAGTTCGGGGTGAAGTTTGTTTGATTGTTTTTATTTCAGTAAAACAGAGATGAGGGGGGACAAGATTAATGTTCAATGTGTCTCTGAAAGGATGAGGAGGGAAATAAACAGCACAATCATTATAAATATGGAAGGCAAATGACACCTCCTACAGTGCCAGTTGACTCTCACATGTGGTATTGAGTGACAGCGCAAGGGCAAAACTTTTAAGTGCTTCTACACCAATCTGGACTCCTAAGAATAAGATGAGGAAATGAATGCTTGGCATCAAATGACAATATTGATTTAAATATCACAGGGACTTGTGGAACTCTGTAGGAGATTCTGGTGCTAACTTTCCAGGCATGAGAGACTGAGATGTACAGACACAGTACACAAAAGATAATATAAAGTGTTGCAACATAAAATATTGTGGGAATATAGGAAATTACAGGCAGATGGAAATCCCATACTCCAATGGTAAAAACGCAGTGCTCTTCTGGGGCTGTAACTTGATAGAGATTAGGATATGTTAAATAAGATTACAGTAGCTGCAGCTTTAGAAGAGATGCTGATAGTGATTTAAACTACCTGCATATTGACTGGATGAGAGCCTCATCAGAAATAGATGAATGCAATAAATTACTGCTTCCTGGAAAATCTTGATTCAGACCCCACAAGAAAAGGTGCAGTTCTGTATCTTGGGACACAGGACCTGATTCAAGAAGAATAAATGGGAGAGCTGCTCCTTAGCAGTGATCACTAAGGAATTTGGTTCAACATTGTCTTAGGAGAGAGTGGACCAGATAAATCTAGCACACAAATATTGACATTATTCTTGAATATTTAAGACATAGAACAACATGAAAATGAGGGAATTAATAAAAATAACAACATAAAGCAGTCTTCTGAAAAGGAAGATGTCTACAAACAGTCTAGAAGCTACTCCAAAACAGCGATAAAAGCTAACAAAAAAATTTTGGATATTGAAGAATATGAGGGATTTGGGATATAGAAAGTGGTCAAGATTGTACTTTAATGTCTCCTGCTGTCACTGGTAGAGAAGTAATACTGGGCTCATGGACCACACTCTGATCCAGCAAGGCACTTCTTATTGCAGTTCCCACTGGTCTTCTTGATATAGCTGAACCAGTAAAACAGTACCAGGGTCTGGTACCCAGTTCTAGGACTAAATATCCATACTTTTAAGGTTGAGGCTACAAGAGTTTAAGCTTGGGCCAGGGCTGTTCTCATGAAGCAAGTTGTACATAGCCAGCTTTTCTTGGGAAGTGTTTAGCTGTATGGATGTGAGCTGTACCACACCAGCTGGATGAGCTGTTACATTTTATGTAATGTTATGGACACAAAGACTATATTGCAAAGGCAGCTGATGGTGTCAAAAGAGGCCTGATCCTTAGAGAGAGCTGCAGCATACAAATCAGAACAGATGTGTTAGTACATGTATCTGCCAGATCATCCTGCCTAAAAAAAAAAAAAAAAAATTAAAAGGTAGAAAATCTTGAAGCTTGAACTACTATAAAAAAAAAAGAAAAAGTAATGAAAACCTGATTATTATAATTTTATGGGATGAACTGTGGGAAATCCCTGCATACGGCATTAATAAAACAGTTCTAGTAAGTCTTGTTCATTTTTCCAGTCTATATTTAGGGAGGTGAAGCAAGCCTTTGATCAAATCAGTTTGCAGATCCAGAAATCTTTTCAGCTCATCCTAAAGTAAACAGCCATTTGGTCAGCTGAACTGAGTAGGTCTTTGTGTACATACCAATTTCTAGTGTCATCTGAAAATGTCTCTGGATGTCCAGGATGCCATTTCAGGGCTGTAACACACAATACAGGACCTGTGGATCTGTATCCTTCCTGAGGAATCATCAGAGACTGGATCAAATAGGACACTGGCAGTGCAACTGCGCTAGATACCAGATGTGAGTGAGCAATTGATTTTTATTCTAGATGTCTACATTAGTTAAGGGAATAGAGCCCTAGGTGTCTCTGCTTCTGTGATAGGATGGAGAGAGATAGTAGACAGTTCAACATTTATTAAAGGTCATCCCATCTTAAGGTGAACTTGTCTCTGATAATGCCTGTTTCTCTGGGGACTACAAGGTCTTATATCACAAGCCAGTGTTACTATGCCTCTTTCCAAAGTAAAGATGAGACCACTTTTATGGTGATAATGTTTATTTTCAAATTGCAGTTGGAAGGAAAATTCCATTATACAGTGTATGCAAAACACCAAGGTCTTAATTAGTCACAGTGATTAAGCTCCAGTTCCTGAAGTGAGCAAAGGTGCGTGCCTGGTAACTTCAGCATGTTTTCTCCATTTAACTAACCCAGTACATATACAAATAATATTCAAAATCCAATTTGGATATTCAGAACTGAATGATTTTGGTAGTTAGTTTCAGCACAAAAGGACTCTATTTTCCTCAACGGATTTTTTTTTTTTTCTGTTAGAGTTATTTAAATAAACAATACCAATCAAAAATCTCTCAGAGAATTATAGCAGCTAAAGTTATACTCAACGTACATTTAGGTACTACTTGTTATAGACAGTGATGTGCAGTGATTCAAATAATTTAGGATTACAGTTTCATTATTTTTTGCTCATATTAGAGCCCCATGAGGTATCCATAAATATATATTTGTTCTCTGATTGTTTTCAGATTCAGCCCCTCCCCCCCCCCCCTTCCCCACCCTCCCCTTACCTTTTTAAACTCTATTTATTCTTTCTACCATCTGGAAGATTATTTAATAATTAGGTCCTATGTACCTTTGTGTGAGATAAGTATGCAGGCATTCCTCTGTGGAAACTCATGAAGAATTAACCTTTGAGTTTCATAATAAATAGGTTTTTGAAATTCACTTTATATGAGCATGTGATAAAGTAAAAATTCAGAAAAACTGAAAATCATCACATGAAATAAAATAATTTCTTTCTAGGTAATTTTTTTAACAACTTGGCTAGCAGTGATATTTTGAAAGCTTTTGCAACACATATTTCTTATCGAGATCAGCCTAACACCTCCATGTGTGTTATTATAACACATTATGATACATTTGATACCTTTAGTCTGTGTAATATTATGTATGATGGACAGAACAGAACGCAAAGAACTTTACACTAATTTGCTGCAGATATTGATTATGTCACTGCTAATATCTATGGAGATTAGAAGGGAATAACTGTCCTACAAGGTTAGAGAGTATTATGGCTAATTCTTGCCCTTACACCAAAAGAAACAGGTTAAATATGTCAATATCAATAAATACTCTCTCCAATCCTGAAATCAGGTGTTCACATCCAAACTGCTGTGGGCTCTGGATCATGCTAACACTTGAACAGTGCCTAATGAGAGAAAGCTCCTTTCTACCAGCCAGAAATATTCCAGTCTGTCCTAGAAATTTAACTGTACAGATAAGTTAGGTCATGGTGCCTGGGACTGTGTCCTGGAACTCCTTGATTTTGTATTCTCAGCAAACTTCAAATGCGATCTCTTGGTTTCCATCATTGATTATTGTTTTCTCCTCCCTTTCTTTTCTTCCTTCCCTCCTGATGTGACTGCTGATCAATACTTAGAAAGATAGGTGGGGAAATTTTGCTGTGCCATCGGGGAGATCAGCTTTAGCAGCCACAGTATGGATGTTCTAACAAGCTACTGCTGTGCTGCCTGTTGTGGGGTGAGCACAGGCTACCATGCAGGTCTTGGCCTCTCGGACATGGCTGCAGGTGGCAGCGGATGCCCTGGAACCTGGCTGACACAGAGGTGCCCACGCAGCTGGAACTGCCCTGGGCAGACCAAATTCTTTTCATGTGCCCTATTGAGCAGTCAGTAGGCGGCAACACCTTTCTGTGGTTATCACCTTGGGCTGGGTTATAAACACAGTATGGATGGCAGAAGTATTACAGACCCTTAAAAATCCCCTGAGCATCCCCAAAGAGCTTTTGCTGCAGGAACCTCCATAGCTATGGTGTTTCCTAGCATGAATAATTCTGACATGTCAAGCTGTAACCAATGCATGAGCCACTGGAGCCACCATAATGTATCATGGCAATAGGATTGCAATGCTTAGCTACTGCATTAATAAATATTTGATGATTTTTTTTTTTTTTGGTGCAGCAGGTGCTTTTCTAAATTAAATAATTCCATTGATTTAATTTTTTCCAAAGATCTCTAAAGACAAAAGTGCACATTATTGACTAAAGATGTGAAACATTTCAAATCACCCCGGATCCCCAATCCCACACACACAAAAAAGAATCTGTTTTTTCTTGGTCAACACAAGAAGCACCTGGCCTTTATTTGATTGATTCCTCTGTATAAATTAGAGGGGAGCAAGCTACATTTATTCTTACAGATTTTTAATGTTTTTTTGGCAGTTAGATGAAAAAATAGCTGGAGATTTTTCTGTCCAGTGGAAAAAATAATTCTGGAATTATATGAAGCTAAAGAGAATTCACAAAATAATCTTGATTATAAGATACAGGATGCTACCATTAATATACTACTAACTGAAAAAGCCATTAACCCTACAGTTAATTGAAATGCTCACACTGGTTTAAACTGTGTTTCTTTTAGCAGGAAAGAGATTGAGCAAAAAATGTGTCTAAGAAGAATAGGAATATTAGGGTGCCCTACTGTGTTCTGCTTCCCTTGGAGTCTGTGTAAATGTTTTCCAATCAGGGCAAAGGGTCCAGCTTTTTTGATGATAACCATCAACAGAAGAATACATGATCTACCATATTTTCAGATGGGTGAGAAATAAAAATTGTAGTGAAATTTTCATATCAAAATTTTAGGCAAACCCATATCAGAGTTCAGAAAAAAAGGAATTTGCAAACCCCCTACCTAGTTCTTCTGTTTCTATCTGATTCCACTGCCTGTATCTGCAGGCACATATCCACATAATCAGCTTAGTTGCACTGTGTTTCCTGACTCTGTGGACTCCCTACTATCCCTCAGATATGCAAAAGGTAACTGGATGAAATACAAGAGTTTACCAGACTAGCTGACTAAACAGTTCCTTCTGCATTTAATCTCTATGGATCCCAGCTACCTTAAGGACATATTTACATTTAGATACAAATTTCAGCTGCAAACAGATACGAACTGTTTTTGTTTGTACCAACAGAAATATTCAGAAGTGAAACAACGCAAGCTAAAAATGACAGTGATGGTATGCTTAAGGGAGTAAGCCTTGCCCAGAGGCAGGTACATTGCCTCAGATATGAGATGGGGAGTTCACATAGGTAGATTCCAGGTTGTACATCGGACTCTGCTACTTAGGGACCTCAACACCTTATGTGGTACTATGACATAAACAGCCTTCTAAAAAAGTAGATAATGATCCAGTTGTCACCTTTTTAATTAATGTGGGATGTTGCTAATAATGAATGTGAAAAGGTTAGGGAGGATGTGATTATTTATTTGAACTATTTTTTTAGAGCAATTCTCCATACAAGTGTTTTAAGGAAAAAGCATGGAGAAGTTACACAACTGAGATAACCATGCTGATGTGGTGAAATGATTTTTAGATCACTTTTCTTATCAGGTATTTTACCTCATTTATGTTTAGCAGTAATCTGGGATTAAAGGATGGTGGAGATTCTTATAAAATCCTTGATTTCTGGCTTCCATGCCTTCCAAGCAGGAAGAGTAGTTCATACCCTTCATAGTATCAGTAAACTTTTGTTCATTATTATTCCTCCCATAGTCTTTCATCCTCAGTTTGGAAACATAATTCCTTGATGAGAAAAGTTTGCTCCTTGATTCCTGAAGTGCTAAACAGCACTAATTCTTGTTGTATTAAATTTCACATATAAAAGAAGGCCCTGGAGTTGTGAGGAATGAGTAAGTGTACAGCTAGTCAGAACAATTATGTAGTGCTGGAAGCAATAGTTGCTGCTTGTTTGTATATATCTAGCTCGAAAGCCCTTATCAAAAACTACCTTACTGAATCTGGAAATGTTAGGGGATTTTTTTGGGTTATCTCACACAGTTTCTTTATATCGCCTTAGGTTGTTTAATTCACGTCTATAAAGGACAAATAAGCTGTGGAAGGAAAAGATTACAGTGCCCCTGCTAGTTCTAAACAGTGTGTATTTGATTTATTCAGCCCTCTTACTTTTATTTGAGGTGGCAATCTCATCCAAAGGCTGCTGACTCTCCCTGTATTCCAGATGTTGCCATATCAGCCTAACTTCCATTTCTCATATCTCCCTTCTCCTATCTGTCAAGTTTATGAAAAATTAGAGCCCTCATACAATCAAAATGTCATCCTCCCCACCTTCCTCAGCAAGCCTGGCTTTTGATTATGGGTAAGCAGTCATGTGTAAAACCTCATATTGGACCTCATCAACAGGACTGCTTATGGACTGTGGAATCTGCTACATGATATTATTAGATGAGGTTTTATTGAGAAACCTTGTGTACTAGAAAAAATAATGTTTTTGGGGTGTTTTTTAACTGAGGTGGTGGACATGTTCTGGAAGGCTTGAATATATAGGTGAAATGTTATGGCTGAGAAATTTTTGACTGTGACTTAGAGTTCTGAATCCACCTTGAATCAGTTGTGATCAAGAATTATTATTGCCTTTGGTACTATGGTCTTTGGTAATGATTCCCAATAATGAAATGGATTATGTGTTTGTATAGCAGTGAAAGAAGGATATTTAGCTGTGTTAGCTGACCAAAACTCTTACTTCTTTTTGCTCAGCTCAGAAAGAGTAGTACTGACAGAATGTTGGTGCCTGTTTAAATATTTTTTTATTTTCCTTAAGCACTGGGACTATACATCTATTAGTGCTGACAGAACGTGTACACTACATGCCACCCTTCAGCTACATCCTGTGAAACACTTGCCAAGACCTTATAGCAAACTAAGACCTGATGTAAAAAACCTAAAGTCATAACAAATAAGTTGACAGTAAAAGAAGAGAGGAGGTATAATACTGTGGTATGTTTTATTGTAAAAATCTGAGAAAGTGAATGTAGTCTCAGCTGTAGATAAAACAACAACAGCAAGAGAAATGCTAAAATATAACATAGTTACATAATATACAGCTAATGGCATTCATGGGCACAAGTTAACAGGGAATCTGCAAATGGACAAAAATCAGATTTCTAGATATTCTGAGATCTCTGTTTTTCATGAGTGATGCAAAAGGGATGAAATGCAGCTGGACTTGATTAGCTGGAGGGGTTCTCCAGCACGGGAGAATTTCAAATAAATCACAGCCTTGGGCTGTGTTGAATAGGGACTGGGTTAGAGGACTTAGAAAATTTGGAATCTATAACCAAATCTATATGCTTGAAAAATACCAGTCATGATGCTGGAATTAGACTGACATTCAGGAAAACACAGCTCTATAAGTAAAATACAATTATTTCTGATTAACTTTACCTGGAAAACTCAATGCAACAGAGATTCTGTTTCTTGCACGGCAAACAATGTCAATAATAAGATTGGTAAGGCTTTTTGTTTTTATAATTTTCATGTTTTCACGGTTAGTATAGCAATTTTGTATCTACATCTTGAAATTTAAAAATTAGGAACTCTCTCCTCTTTTACTTTTCGTAAACTGCAAAGATGTATATTTTGGGATAGAGAAAGGTAGTGGTGAACTGTTTCAGTACAATATGTCATGAAAATAGCTGGCTGCAACTAGAAAATTGCATTTATATAATTGGAAACTTACACCAATACAACGTCCCATGAGTTGAATTTACCAAATTCTTCGGACCACAGCCCAAAGTCTAAAGAATAAATCTTTATTTAACAGTAAAAAAAATCCCATGTCACTTAATATAGCACAACATTGCACACCAAGGAAATTGAAAACTCTAGCTGTATGTGGCTTGTCCATCAACACTAGTGTGATAACAGCAGGTTTGGGGCTCTTCTGGCTCTGGCTGTTCCCTTTCACCCATCTGCATTCCAGGTTAATCCATCTCTTATCATTTCAGAAATTACTATAATGTCTAACTGCTGACCTTCCAATCCACCCAGTTTTAAGAAAGTCTCAGTGAAACAGGCCAGTGCTCCAACCTTACCTTGTCAATTTGGTTATTTAAACCAGTTAGTCTTAATGGTTATACAACACTTTGTGTGAGGGAGTAACTCAAATTGTTATGGCTTCATGCCCATTTCACCTCAGTTTAATTTGAGTGTAGTCTACCAAGTGTTACAAGAAATAAGGGCAGAATCATCTTTTCTTCACATTTAAATATTTCACCATGTCATTTTATCCAAGTAATTTGACTGTAGTGCCTTTTACACAATGGTTTCAAATGGTTTACACAATGGGTTCAAAACACTGACTGATTGTTAAGAACTTTTTTCTGGCTTTTCCAGAACAAAGTATGTTTTGCTACAGTCTCTGCTGCTAGACAGCTCACTTTCAGCACTCTGAATATAAATGGAAGTGAAATGGGCTCTGTAAATTTAGGTTTGGGCTGAAATAAAACACTTTGATTGAGATAATGCTAACAGTCTGATCTGGATAGAGATTCTTCATCTAATGTTTATTTATCCCTCTAGTTAATAGAGGGATAAATAAATAAAACATAAATAAATAAATAAAGCATCCTAATTTTTATGATCTTGAATTCAGAGTTGGTCTATAATACAAGTAGATGAAAAAGAGCCAAAATATAAGTTCCACATTTATTTCCAGTCATCAGAACCCAGTAGTCAGTGTTGTATATTTTATCTTTCAGTGTTTTGGGATTATTTTATGTCATATATTTGTAATGAACAAAAGCAGACTACAGAGCTTACATGTACTCACAGCTCACTGAATTAGACCATGAGATCATAAGCAGACAGAGTGATCATGACCTAGACCTGAATGAAAATGCTATTTATATACCTTTAGTTGGTGAAATAATATCTTTGACTAGACAGTGACCACAGGAGGGATTAGGATGGCAACATTTTTCAGCAAGTCTTGATACACACCCCTAAAAGAAAAGTATGCTCAGTGTTTTCCATAATGAGAAGACAGTAGATCATGGTTGACTCATCATTATTATGGCCCTTGAATGAAGATATTTTATGTACCAGAAATCAGCAATGATTGCCATAACCCATTTCATAGTTAATGGAGAAAAACCACGGATTCTTCACGACAGACTTCATGGTGGATGATCTGTCATGCTACAAGAGTTTCAGAAATAGTAATTCCAAGGACAAACTTTCTGAAACTCTTTCACTGGACATTTAATTAAAGAGGCTCTCTAGATGCTGCTAAAGGAGTCAGAGTTGACTCAATCCTCCTTTGCCGTGCAGTGAGGCAGACAAAATTAAATATTGCTTCAGTGGCAGAACAACTCTCCTAGACTAAGGAAAAGCCAAACTGAGAGGGAACCAGCTTGTTCTAGGAGATGGCTAGAGGTGTTAACGACAGCTGAGATGTTCCTTTCTTCCTACTGCACCTTTCCCTGAGGTTTAATTCATCCCCAAGAAATTATCTTTTTCTCTTCCTGATGTAGAAGAAAGTCCCCTCCCCTCTAAAAGCCCACATTTCCTTCCTGCACTTTGCATGCTGTAGAGAGGAAAAGGAGACAAGGCCATGGAAAAAGAGCAGATTCCAGAAAGAAGAGTAGGTGGCGATTACTGAAGGTTTCTAAGTTGCTAGAACAGAAGACTACTGTAACCTGACTGAAAGGGACATATTTATCTCTGTGTGCAATGATGCCTCAAAATGTGGAAATTTCAGGATACTTGGTTGTTTTTCATTACTGCACTTCTGAAATAGTAGAACATTCTTGTTTTGATCATTTCCAAGGTACCATGAAATTGACCTGGGAAAGTCTGAACAAAAGGTCCCCATACTATCAAGCAATATAAATTTCAATCCATAATTCATTATTCAGATGGCATTTATCTAAACGAAACAAAAATAACTGCATCTGATATGCAGTTCATTTACTTATTGCATGTGCTGGAAATCAAATATTAACTGTCACATTTCTTCATCCTCCAGCACAAAAATCAGAATCTTAAGAAAAATTTAATGACCCTGAAATAGATTGCCAAATTAGGGTGTAACCTCACAAGATAATTCTTTCTTACTAAAGCTGAAAATTCAACTACTTCAGTTTTGTAGTTGCAAATATTCTTCTTTTTTTAAGGTTTTATAGATTTTTTTTTCTTAAAATGGAAAGATGTAGAGACTTTATTTGATTAAGTGCTACTTATATCACTATGATACAGTTAAAATCAAAGGAACTTAATGAGATAAAACAGAAGTTACCCAAAAATATTTCAACCAAAGCCAATGACTATTGGACTGTAGACTTGAGAGGGATTTTTTTTCTCTTAAAATATTTCTTCCTTATATTTAATGTAGTTTTAATTTATTTCAATAAAATACAAAAGCATATCTCAGACAAATCAACTTTTCCAAAGAAAGAAGATGAAGAAATAAAAAGGAGTGAGAGAAAGTAAGGGGAGATATATTTAAAATAACACAGGGTGTGTAGCCTGTAGAATTGGTAGAATTACCAAAAAGTGAAATACTACTACAGGGGCTGGGAAAAGAAGGAGAATGTTAGAAACTGATTAGTTGCTTCATATTTGCATAAGGTAAAGGAAACAAAGAAACAATCTGTGAAATATTGCTCTTTGTGGTTTTTTATGTTTTCTGCTGAAACTGTGATATATAAACAGCTTTGGGCTAAATCCTGCTATTCTGGGGAGTAGCTTTTAAGGTAATGTTGAGAATCTCATAGAACCAAACAGAGAAAAATCTTTTCCAGAGATTCTTCCTCTGTCTTTGATAGGTTATTTATGCATCCCTGTGGATCTACTGAAGTAATAACTGTAACATCAGACATCTCATTAATGCTTTCTGCAAAACCAGCTATAGTGGTGCTGTGTACCAACATCTCACCTGTGGAGAGGTGAAGTCTACCCTTAAAAGCCACACAATGGCCACTATTGACAGTGGTGTCCTCACCTGGTGTGCAAACCTTACCAGAACACAAGAAATCTCCTTTTATAGTCTTAGCCTAGAATCATATTCAGTCTGTACAGGATGAAGTCTCTTGCGTGGAAATATATGAAAGTCCTACTCTAAGGATTGCTCTAATGAACCAGAACCTCAGCCACCTGCTGGGCAGGTGTCACTGCAACCATTTACAGGCTGAAGTTATGTGCTGTGCCCTGGCTGGCAATGGATTGAAGACCTTAGTGTGAACATAAGAGGCATTCAAAAATAGCTGGTCTGTTACAGACATATGATTAATGGCTATTCACCTAAGAGACAAAGAGACAGGAAAGGAAGTAAACTAAACACTCAGAAATGCAAATTGAGCAATGGCAGATAGTGGAAGCAATACAGAGGGGTTCATATCATGGACTGACAAGCTATGAAAAAAAGCACTCCAATATAATATAAAGATATTTGACTAGAACTTTGATGAAAACAAGGGGAAGCAAGATTATGCTGAGCCTTACTGGAAAGGGCAAACGTATCTGGTAGTTGAGGGCTTGAAGGATTGTGTGAAATTTATTATGGAATATTGAAAGGGGGCTGTGAGGATGTGCAAATTTGTTATAGTGTTTAGAGGAAGGGCCATATGCTGGGGAAAGGGGAGCAGGGTGTGTAGTTGGAGTGGATCTGGGAGGAACAAATGTGAAAAAAAGAGAGGAGAGGGGACAGAGAAGATAGTCTGTGTGAATGTGTGGGCATATTTTCTGGGAAACTTTAACAAGCTGGATTAGCCTGAAAGTTGAAGACCAGCTTCTGTAGAGATCAAAGGTGTGAGATCTGGAGGCCAAAAATGTCAAATCCATGCTAAAATTTAGAGATCATCCAGAAATGACAGCAACCTTGTGAATCAAGATTGTTGTCCTTGTGAGTTTTAACCTCTGTTGTCAGGAAATGAGGAGCAAGATGAGGCTTTCTGTGTTGCTCTCCATTGTGTCACTGCTATTGTATTAATGGGGCTGCCAGTAAAGACCTTGCTGTTCAACTCGTCTTATTGTATGTACTTATATTCTGTGTGTGTGCACTGTGCATCTTTGCTACATGCACTAAGCCCTGCCACTGGCTGGATCTGGAAAAGGGGCATGGGAAATAGAAGTCCCAGGGCCTTCACTGAAGCTGACTTGTCTTGTAGTGCTGATGTGAGGGAGTGTACTCCCTCTGCTTTCAGTCTTTAACACCCCAGTGAAGTACACCTGGCTATGTTCTGTCAATTGAGTGAGGGAGTCAGGAAATGGTTGTATCTCTCAGCCAGACTAGATGTTTGTCTTCTCTCAAATCCACTTGAGGCTAGCTGGTTGAAGCTTTGAAAAAGTCCCTGAATAAGTGTGGCGAACCTTTGTTTTCAGTTTCCGTTTTCACATAACCACTTTCCTCTCGTACCATAAACATAAGGTAATAGAAAGAGTTGTAAACACCTTCAGTTTTCCACTAAAAATGGTTTATATGTCTTTGTTTTTACACTTTTGACAGTGGCCACTGTCATGAAGATAACAGTAACCTAATCAAGTGTACATTTTGATCAGAACATTCTGTCCAGGGAAGGAACTCTTACTGGTCTCCCGAGAAACAGTCCCCCAGTTTGTGTGTCCACCCCTCCAAAAACTGCTGTGTTGTCCACCTCAGACCTTTTTGGCTCTTTTCTATGTCTGCCTGGGACACCTTCTCATGTTCGTGTCTCTGCTTTTGTGATGTGGTTCTCAGAAGATTGTGTCTCTTGTGGTTTTTAAAATATATTGTATGGGAGGAACCCTCCTTCTTCCCTTCCTGGCAATGAATCTTAAGCTATCAAAAAACTGGGTAATGGGGCATAGAGTATAACACATCCCCAGGGAAAGGAGCACAGAGAAAATCTTACACCATTATAGGTGACTGGATAATGACATAGATCCTGTGACTGGATCTACATGGTTCCAATCATAAATATCCTAGAATTTGCTTTATTTATTTTTTGAGTGCTTTGTGCTTGTCTATAGGCTATAGTAATTTTTTGCACCTAATACTAAATACCCCATTATACCTGCAATGTTTCAGCTGTCAAATTATAATGGTGTAACAGATTGTATGACATGGAAATGCTTGACCTTTATATAGGAGCCACTTAAAGAGTTCATTGTTTGAAAACAAATTAATATGAATGCTGAAGTGTAGGAGAAATGAGATTAAACAATTAAGTCAAAAGATGATAGTATTTTATTTTTTGTTTGGCTGAGCTATTCTGTTGCTACTAGTTGTTGACACGCAGGTTGTTGAAGTTTTTTCCTATCTTAAGGGATATTAATTACAGAAAAAGAGTGTATAGACCTGCAGTTTCTACAAAAACCTCTAATCTCTACTGTGGGAGTACATTCTATTATAAATGCACGCACACAACATTCACTGACATTAAAAGGAGTTATTGGCACTCGCTCAGTGGAGAATAGGCGACATGGTTGCTGAATCAGTTACTCAGTATCTTTCAACTGCAAGATATTTTGTTAAAACATTCTTTAAAGGGAAGAGTTAAGAATGCAGAAGAGAAAATAGTATTTTTATTCAAAGGAAGTTTGACATTTATCTAGTGTTGATTTCTTATCTGGACATACTGAATATACTACCACAGATGATATTTCAAAAGAATGTAAAATCACAAAGTACTCGTTTATATGCCCCATGAAAACCTGTGGATGTTGCAGATTTTCTGAGTTTTAAGGATAAAATAGGGTTTATGTCCTAATGTGTAGGAAATTGATAGTCACAGTGGTTTGAAGAGCAATGACTTCCCTGATAATAATGATAAACAGAATGAGGACTTGATAGATGTACCTAAGCTAGTGGAGGTTAAGGATGGTGCTCCTAAAAGATTTGACTTCATAGTGATAAATTGAAGATGACCTGCAAAGATGAAGTAGAAATCCCATTAGCATTTTCAGAGCCTCCCCCCCACAGAAGAATTAGATCAAGGGGTGCATTGGCTGCTTTCTTACTCCCAAAATAACAGATTGTCTTGTGTATTGTCCAATGGCATCCACTCCTGATGCAGTTGATTAGGTCCCCCTCAGAGTAAACTACAAGGGCAATTTTCTATGATGTGGTGGTTGAGGCTCTAACAGTGAAGATTAACTTTTGTTGGCAGGACTAGACAGAAGAACCTCTGAGTATATACCCTAACACAGGTTTGGGGCTGGGCTGCAGTGTGCTGCTGGGTTCATTGGATGAGTGATGCTCCTTCTTTGAAAGCAAAGTAATAACTTAAAGGACTACAATAAAAGAAAAAATCATGTTGGCTCCCCCCAGCTGCATGACACCATACAGCCAGATATCAGAGGCCACAGGATAACAGAAAGAAGAGAGGAAAAGCAACACAACAACATTTATTTTGGGACTTTCTGTAAGAAGATGGCAGAGAAAATTAATATATTCCTGGCAAATTGTTCATTGTTCTAAAATGTTTTTTATATCCAAAGTGCCATTTGAAATACAGCCCTTGGTGGCAGTTAATATTTGTTACTACTTTGGGAAGAAAATATCACATACATTGATAATTTGAAACCAATTTTTCCAGACAGAATTTCCATGCTGAAAAAAGCAATAAATCATCTAGTGCACTGCAGCAACATTCTGGAGAAATCAAAGATCTTGCAGACCCGTAAGAATGAAAGGCCCTTTTGACCTTATCCTCTCACTGTATATTGAACTAATAGGTGGATAAGGAAGCTTACATTACCTGTGTCTGTATTGGGATTGGTTTTTAGTTGCTGCAGCTGTCACTATGACCTTTTTGTTGAATTAAATTAGCTTAAACCCCCTGTTTTTCAAAGACTAGCTTGCCTTCATACATTATTTGCATGAACACAAAGGTGATTTTTGCATCTTAAATTATAACGGCTAATTTTTAACAAAATTAATTTTAAAAAAAGTTAGGAGAATAGGTCAGAACAAAGAAAGGACAGGTTAGAGAATATTAAATAACTTAGATGCAGCCAAGATGTCAGGATGTGATGAAATTAACTAAGCTAGAGCTATCTTTGAACCATTATTAATTATGTTCAAGTATTCTAGGGCAGTCCTACAAGACTGCAGAAGGGCAAACACACTACTATTTTATTTTAAAAAATAGGTGGTGAAATTAGAAGAAAAGTAAAAATGTTGAGTTGTAGACAAGTCAAACTATGGAACCATGAACTTATGATAGCATTTTTATGATATATTTTTAAACAACCATTTTATGCCCAGAGAAGGCAGGCCTGATTTTGCTAAGAGCAAATTTTCTCAAACCCTGCAACATTAATTCCTGAAGAGGACAACTGTGAAACATATGATGGAGACATATGTAGTATATTAGCAAAATTTTTCACATGGCCAAAATATTTTAGTATTAGAAGAAACAAAATGTAGTCCAGAAGGAATTAGTAAAATGATTAGTTACTGAAATAGAATAGACTCTTCTTTGTAGGAGGCTACTTCAATGTGATGCTGTCCAGTACTTTTGTTTACTGACTAGGTCAGCAAAGTAGGCAATATAATTCTTTGTGGATCACAAACAATTGCATTTAGACAAACACTGTATAAAGTAGGGACTTTTAAGGATGGAAATTAAATTGGAGATGGTCCTAATGAAAAGAGTACCACCCAAAGTATATCAAAAGGAATTAACTGAAGACCGGTGTGAGGCAATGCAGTTAAGAGACATATTTCTATTGCAAAATTGCCAAATTACCCTGCAGAAATGTACAGTGCAATGAAATACATAGGCATGATGTTAGACCTTGTTTCAAAAATAGATAGGCTTCCCGTGTGTATTTATTTACCAAAGTGTAATATATAACACATAGAAAATAATTTTTACATTTCCCCTAGTACTTAGTCAGTTCTATTTTCTGTTCTACTTTGGGCACTTATTTTGAGAGATAATCATGTCAGTAAAACAGGAGCTCTTAAAAGCTCCCTCCAACACCCAGACAAAACCCAACCATCAGAATGAGCAGAGACTTAGAAAATATGGTCTCCTGCAGAGAGAAAAATGGCTTCAAATAGATTGGAAGTGACAAAAAAAACAGGAATGGCCTGTTGCTGTATGCCAGTAATCTCCCAGGCACTGGGTTCTATGCTGAAGGTAGGAAACCTCCCAGCTTGTCCTTGAAAACAGGGTAAATTTGGTTTTGATCCTACTGCAGACTAAATTGATGAACAATGTCACTTCCTGAGTTTTTCAGTCCTGTCATACTTTCTGTGACCACATATTATCCATGTGTGTACAGCTCCAAAATGATAGAAAATATGACATTGAAATATGACATTTTTAAATTGGAATATGCTATTTTGTTTTTCAATTCAGTTACTGGTTACAATTTATGCATATCATTATACCACATAAATTTTGGACTTCTCACAAACATATTTCTAATTATCCCAAAAGACCATGCATCAGCAATATTTTCATGAGGTTTGCTGTCTATGGAATAAGGTTAAACTGAACAAAAGCATTTTTCATTCAAAAAGACTACGTTGCTGCCACTGGAATTGACTGTGTGACTGGTTTTGTTGGTTTTTAGTCAGGCAAGGTATAATGGCCAGATTTATTCAACTTGATAATTTCTCTCTATATCTCCACTTAAATATTCAATATTTTCTTAATTCTTTCAACACATGAAAATTAGTACAAAGTAAGAGTTGGATATCTTTTTGTTACCTTTCAGAATATCTGTAGCAGAGAAATTTATAAGTCATTGAGTGACACTAATTTTATAAACATTGAAGACTTTTCATCAGTTATGTAGATTTTAGAAGGAAAACCATAAAAAATGTCACTGATTTGGAGAAGACAAATGCAGTTACAGAAAGCCTTGTTGAACTGAGGTCTTCTGAAAATGGTGCCAAAACACAGGAATGAGTATCCATATTCAAACCATGTACTTTTAGATAATTCTCATAACTGGTCATCAGAGACACTGAGTTCATTAAAGCAAATGCTTATGGGAGGAAAAAAAAAGGCAGCAGCTAATTCCATGCATTTGCATATCTCCAGGTGCTGCAAGCAGTTGACACAGGTAGCTGACATTAAAGGTTCAGTTAGACTGCTGTGTTTGTAGAGACAGAAACTGCAGTGATTTTATAACCACTAATTTTTGTTACAATTTTATCTAAGTTTTTTTTGCTCCTTTCTGTAAACAAGAAGCACAGTTATACCCAGGCATTCTCCTTGGAAGTCCTGGGGACAGGGAGAGCTGAAAAATTACCTTGTTATAGAACAATTCTAGAAATTAGATTTAGATTTTTATTTTTCATGTTAGCTTTCAAACTAACAAAGGGATAAATATTTGCTTTAGCTTTTCATTAACACTGACATAACCCCATCAGTGAATGATGCAAATGTTACCAAATGCCACTGCATGAATGAATATGATAGAATAACATAGCAGTGTAAAGTATATTCATTGCCAGCTGAAATTTGTTTTCCATTTAAACAATGCTAAAATGAACTTTTCATAGATACAAATGCAATCAAACCGTGAACGTTGCAAATGTTTTCAGTGGAGAGTAAATGGCAGGAAAGCTCAAATGGAAGTTGAGGTATATAATTCAACTCTGAAAATGCAGTGCCACAAAATTTAGATTACTAGTTGGAAACTAATTCTAAATCCCATAATAAATAATCCATACTTTAACAATATTAGAAATAATGTTTGGGGAAAAAAAACCCTCCCCCAAACCTTACAACTATAAATTTCTTACATAATTTGCTTTTATAGCAACTTTGCGGGAGGAAAAATAACTAAATAAAGCCACTGAAATATTTATAAGAAATATATTGAAACTACAGGAACATATAATATTGACTTTCAAGAATCTTGAGTTACTCTTTTATCTTTATCGCTGTAAGTGGAAAAAAAGAATCATACATGTTATTTATAGACACATTTACTCAGGTAAATGTTCTGTATTCAGAAAACGTTGCAGGCTCTATTGTTGACAAAACATCATTGGTGTGTATTTAGCCAATGCAGCAGATACAATTTGGGTAGGATAATACACCATATTTTATTGGGATAACAGGAAATGTTTCCTATTCTTATGGAATAAGCAGCTAGCCCATTCCTGAGGGAAATGCAGCTCCTCATGCATTATTTCACAAAAAGTGGTCAAAGTATTAGCCAAAATATGTTCTGTATTTTGGCCTTTTCATGTTATCAGATAACAACATAGGATTGTGTCTTTACAGTATCTTTGACTCCTAAGTAATTATCAGTCTCAGCCCCTTATATTGTGATTTTTATAGCTACTTTACATCTCTAAAGGTTAAAGAGTATACAAAATTTTCAGGGAACCAAGTGGAAATGCCTTTTGTAGCCTGTAACACTTTGAAAAGAATTATCAATAACTCTTATTCTGGATGTCTGCACAAATTTATCGCCTTACAAATACAAATTCTTCATAGCCTTCATTTCCATTTCTTTTTTAGGTTAGACCCAGAAAATTCCTCCACAAAAGGCAACTCAAGGTCACAATCCTCCAAGGATATTTTCATCAAATCAATCCTTCATAAAGCTTGAAATGTATAAAAGCATTATTGAGCAAATAAGAGGCAGCATCTCTTTTAACAATTACTTGGCTTCATAATGAAATTGTGCAAACTTGTCTCCTTTAACTCACTCTAACAAATTCATGGCTGCCAGAGTGAATTTTTCTTTATTTAATTTTGCTAATTTCTCTTGAACAAACGGGGAAAGCAGACGTGGTGGAAGGTGAATGGATAGACAATGCAATAGGCAAACCCCAAAAGGCTGAGGGTAAAAAACAAATAAAATGAAATTGCCAAATAAGTGCCTATAAGTTTTGCATTAGAAGATTACAAAAAAAAAAAAAAAAAAAAAAGCTAGCAGCCTAACTCTCCAAGCCCAAAGTGAGCAGCTCATAAAAGCATTAACACAGAGGCATATGTGATACACAAAAAGTACAGTATTCCAGAGACATCAACACCAGATGTGTTTGTCTAATAGCTCAAGCAATTAAGATGTGAAGCAGACAGTCTTTTAGCCTCCTTAGTGTTGCTTCCATCTTCATGTTGCTTTGCCTTAATCTGGTTCCCTGGGGTCAATGCCTCCAGCGAAGCTGACAGCTGGGCATTTCTGGGTATATTCTCTTTCCTCATGGCCCAAGCAGCTTATCAGAGCAACTTCCCAGTTCTCAATCTGTGCATAATTAATCATAAAAAGATGAAGTGCCCTTCTATCTTGAGTATTAAATAAATCTGGAATTAACATCTTGTGGGCGTTTATTCTGAGTCACGGAACAAAAGCTTAAGGTTGGATTGTGAATAAGAAGCTGTCTTTTAACTGATTCTGGCCTCCTGGTTTCCTATTGGCATTATTATTTACCTTGTAATGCCCTGTCATTTAGTTCAGTGACATGCTTTCCCGGTACTGCAGCTCCAGCCACTCTGAGGAGAGCTCAGAGAACCAGTGTGGCAGTCAGCACCCCCAGTTTAGTACGTAACTTCAGTCATGGTGAGAACCCATGATTCCCTTGCGCTGCCTTTTGCATCTTTTCCCTGATTGGTTAATGTTTTCCCCTCCCTGTTTTATGTATAAAGTTATGTATATTCATTTCCTTTGATTAATATGTATCAGTTCTAGAAAGTTCTTTGTTCCTCGACGCCCCATTGGATCCTTCCCTAAGTCTCTCCTCTGTGTTGTTCCTATTGTTTCCCTTGCTGTCAACCCCACCTACCTGTCCCTATCCCATTGGCTGAGATCCCTTTCCCCACCTATTCTGTACCCAGTATAAGATCCTTGGATCCTCCTACCAATTTGCCTCTTTGTCCCTGTTTTTCACTGGAATAAACCTGTGTGGAACAGATACGGAGAGTCCCCTCTCTTTACTTCTTTGCCTGCGTGCCTGCCTGGCAGCGACAGGAGGATCCAGCCCCTTTGGGTGAGGAGCTCTGCCCCTTTTTCATTGTGTGTTGGGCACTGAGTGCCACCTTCCAGAGGGGTTTCAGCGTTGACCTCCGGGCTTCTTTGTGTTGGCACGCGAGGGGTAAAACCCCCTTCTGCCAGCTCACTGCTGCTGCAAAATTCCTCACACTGCTTGTTGTGTACTTTAATTTATACAACACCAATTTCAATGCTTTGCCTTTCTTCTGGTTTTGAGATTGCAATTTCCCCTGTCCCCCTCCCTGGACCATGAAAATCAATGTTTCATAACATAAGCAAATGCTCAGACTAATTCTGGGTAGTAAATGGACATATGTAATACAGCTCTGGTGTGCTTAGGAGGAGGTGAGTGCACAGCCTTTACATATGTACTCAGCATCTGAGTGTGCCGGCTGTTCCTCAGGCACAATGGAGATGCAAGAGAAGAGAACAATTATGAATGTGGAGGCTCCTGAGAGGAGGAGAAGACCTCTTATGTACTAGGGGTTCTGTCTCTACTATTCTAATTAATTTACATCTGAGAGCAAGTTACCATGGATGACATAAGCTATTCCTTTCTCCAGCCAAGTCAAGAAGCACTGAAAAGCACACTACTCCCTGAAGCCTTTTGCTGGTTTGTAAGCAGGATGTCTCTGAGAACTTGATAATCCCTCAGTCTTCATCTTTGTCTGAACAGAGCCAAAATTTAGCACTTGGCAAGAATATATTGGCACATGCTAAAGACCTTGATGTTCCCCTTCGCTCAGGAAGATGTCTTAGTCCTCTGGGGATAAAATGTAATTTTATTTGAACAAAGATAAAACCTTCACTTATCTCACTTTGTCCACACTGTTACTTAGAAGTTTGTTTTCATGCTTCTTTATTTCTAATGAGTTTTAGATTTTTCTCTAGAATCACGTTTCTAAGCCCTTTTTGCCCTGCGACATGTTCCTTTTTCCTCTGATACCTTATTTTGATGGATCATGTATGCATTTGGAAGTCCTATCCTAAAAACTGCCTTGCATGTTGTAGTGGAAATGTCTACTTTTTGTAAATTAATATTTTTTTGACATATCTGACAATCATATTGCATAGTTTTATTAGCTATCTCTCTGTAACTCCTCTGCATATTTGAGAAATTTAATGAATTCTGTTGAAGCAGACTCCCCTGAGTGTTTCCCTTTATTTTGTAAGACTACAGTAAAGACCAGCCTTGACATCTTGTTAATCTACAAACCCCCCAGACACTTCACAGTTGCAAGAGCTGCTGATGGAGAAGTTATCTAACATTATTATCAAGAGAGTAATATTTATTATTTTGGAAATCTTCGACAGCAGCATAGATGATATCCCCATCTGCCAACTGAATATTTTACGAAGGTTTCCTTCAGTCTCACTCACACATTCCTGTATAGCTTTATTTATTTTAGTGCATGAACAAGACATGCCACTGCAGTTTTTTCTCACAGTAACAATGAATTTGTTAATCAGAAGAGAAAATTCCTGAACAATGGAGGAAAAACTCCCACAGGTATATAGGGAGACACCATGGACCTCAATGTCATGAAAAATAAGAAAAAACATCAAATTTATTACATTCAGACTGAAAACATATTTTGCTTATTTTTCATGCAGACATTCCTCACAAGAATTAATTTCAAAGGACCTTTAGGTAGCAGAGATTGTATATAGCTGGGAACTGATGACCTTTATTCACTGAAAGTGAAGGCTCTATGTCCATTCACCGCTCGTGATGCAGGATGGAGTCACCTGGATCACCTGAATATCTCAGGCAGCCATTAATCATGGCTTCAGGCATTTGTCTTGATTATTTTGAACCAATACCTCACCACTAAAAAGCAGGACAATAAAGAGCATGAGATGGCATTAAATTTCAGATATTTTAAATCTTATGAATATCTTAAAATTTAAACAAATTCCCTAATGCTTAACCAAAATGTTATTGATTTCTTATTTTTTTTATCCTAACTAGAAATATATCCCAGATATTTCTCATTGTAGAGAACAGCATTATTTAATTCCAGCTCTAGAAAAAAAGAAAGAGAAATGGCTATCACTTTTTTTGTGTTTTAACTCCTATGTTAAAGGACTGTGAATAGTGAAACCCAGAAAGGGTTAGGGTTAATAGAAGCACTGGTGTGAAGCTGTGTATCTACATTTCATTCAAAGGAGGTATTCCTGATTACATGACTTTGACATGTGGAGCACTATCTAGAAAATGCTCAAAATGCAGTGCACATTTCCTTATACCCAGGAATTCCTTATCAGTTTGGCAATAATGCAATATTAATATGAAGTGATGCCAGTTGCACCTTGCACTGTGCAGTGCTATTACAACTTCACAATGATATTTGCACAAAAATTAAACTGGATTTCATTTTACCGGAAGGAATATTTTATAGATGTGTGTCTGTATGCATGTCTGAGCAAGGCACAATATGGGACTTAAGTTTGTTTGTTTTGCACAAATTAAAGTCAAAGCAAACAAACTCGTGTTACTGGAATAGGTTTAGATTGTAGTCTGATCAGGCTACAGAAAATTTCAGCTGAGAATATTGCACCTGTCAACTGCTTTTCATATCAGGGAATTAATCAAGCTGACTGTTCAGAGAGTTTTTGAGGATGTTCATTATTTCAGCTATTAATTTTTAAAAGCAGCAAATGTTGCAAGTCAACAGCATCCATAAAAATTGATTTATTGTGCAATTTGCCTCATGGTACTGGAAGGAAAGGGAAGGGCTTGCGTATCTACTACTGCCCCTCTGAATTTTGTAAGGCATACAATGCATATGAGTATATAAGTTTTAAAGGAAAATTATGTAGCTAAAAATAATAGAACCCTTTTTGTATTGTTTTTTACCATTGTGGATGGGTAACATTTGAATGCTTGAAAGAACTGCAGAATTTAACATTAAAGAGAATGAGAAATAAAAGAAATTGCACAGAGAAACAGTCAGAGAGGGGAATCTAAAACCAATGAGGTCTCACTGTAAGACTGAGTCATCAATATAGTTGTCTATGCTTCAGTGTCAGTGAAATCTATTACGTGCCATTCTTTTATAATGTGTATTTGGTGTATTTGCTTGTGTGTCCCATAAAAAGAAGTTTTACCTCATTTAGGCAAACTGAGTTAGAGAGAAGGTTCTGTTAAACACCTGACTTAATGAGACTTCTTGCTGCAGACTCTAAGGTCTGTTCTTGTTGGAGGGGAAAGATACCTCAAATTTAGAAATGTGGGCATCTGAAGTATCTGAAATAAGGCCTTTATGATGCTAAATATGGTTTATAGTTGGTGCAATGCAGTTACCTGGTACAAAAGTACATCTTGTCAGAAATTTCAGTCTCTGGTATGTCACACCTTCTATGAAGTAGTGGCTAAATTCCTGGTCCTGCTGTGATTTTTTAGAATTCAATTAGGGCTAGGATTCAACCTCTGCTTCTTTAGGTGAGGTAGTACAGCCTTGACTTGAGGGCTTTGTCATTTGCATATCGATGGTAAGAGTGACAGACAGTGAAGATCTCTGTTATTTTATACAAATTAGATTCACTTTGGGGACCTCTCTCTTCCCTGAACAGCAGATATAACACGCTAAGTCCATGCTCCTGTAACACTGATCTCATTGGAGAGTGCTGCACTTGACCCACTTGTGCTAGGGTCCAAAGGGGAAAAAAAAAAGAAAATACAAACCAGCAAAACCCAACGTCCAACTGTTCCAATAGATAAATCCTAAGAGCTTTAGAGGGAAATACAGACGTGTAGTAGAACACAGACCTTTAAAACATTATACATAATTCATAAGGGAGACATAATTTTCCTGAAAATCTTGATCATCTGGGTAGAGGACATCACACAGTGAATGAAAATGAAAATATTACTAAAGAAATTGTAGATCTTCTCAGTCCTTTAAGATTATAGAACTGGATCTGAGGATCAAAGATCTACACTGACATGAGGAGAAGGAAAGACCATATAAAATTTTTATAGTGTTTGTCTGCTTGATAGCTTTGCTCAGGAAAATATTAACTTACTTTAGCCTTTCATTTCTGAAGTATAGTTCAGATTATGAAATGAATAACATTGCATTTGCTCTGACTGGAGAAATCTAGAGTGTAGGGACCACTATTTGTTTTACAAATCCTTTTTATATTACATATCTAAATATTCCACAGATAAAGAAGAGATGAGAGATCACTCACATATACTATTTAAAAAGAAAAGACAGTGTAGGATGTTATTTCCTGGGCAGTTTTACAGGAGAGAGATATAAAGCAAGTAAGTCTTTTATGCACACATTTCCCACACAACATTTTTACTTCCCATTAACTTTTTATTAATAACGTAAAGTCCCTAAAAAACCCAGAGAGCTTAGGCTGTGTTACAAGACCTTTACAGAACCATTGATGTGTCTTAGCTTCTTCAGGCTTTCATATAACCCTTGGGTGGGCATTCAGTGGCACCAAAATACACCTATAGGGGGCTTGTGGATTAAGTAATAAGTGGCCAGTCTCCTGTTGGGACGTTGCTCTTATCATTATCATCTCGATCCTCAAAAATATTCAAGCTGGTAATGATTTTATGCTACCTACTGTGTAAGATTTCAGCTTCAGTGTAACATTTAATAAAGCATTATCTGTGAGGTTCAGTGGGGCTGTATTGATAAGAGTTGCCTTTAGAAGACTTTGTGAGGCTGAGCAGTGGTGGCTGTGTAATACAAACACAGAAAATAATGAAATAAAAACAAACTACATGATATGCAGAGATAAATGTTCACTCTAACTAATGAAGAAGAATAATAGCAAAAGGAAAAATATTGCAGAAACAGAATGCAAACAAATAAAGCAATAGCAAAGAGGAAAGACAAATAACAAGAGCAAACTAAGAAATGAATAACAAATAATAAAACAATAACAAATAACGAAAAATAACAAACTAGACTTCAGAAGTAATCAAAGTGAGAAGGAAAGGAAAAGAGTGTATTATACAAAAAGCAGATTAGTGCTACGTGCTCTTGGGATCAACAACTCAAATTCCTCGCATAGGCAAAAATGGGTTAGGGAATAGTTTTGTCAGAGCTTTGTACATCACAATACACTAATTGTTCATCAAGACAGACCTCAGAATGGCTAACATGTGGATTAGCATGCAGATTCATGGAAGGAGAGTGATATGGGAACGCACATAAGCTGCTTGTGCTTGTCTCAACATTTACTCAAAAATGTATGGAAATAGTTCAAGAAATCCAATGGCCTTTAGATCAGGAATAGATGAAACGTACACACGAATGAACAAATGGAAACAATGTATTCATTTAGTGTGTTTTGTTGGTTTCTTTATCTTTTGCTGTGAAAATGATGTCTCTTCAGCAGTGGTCAGGAAAAAAGATGAAGGAAATTTCCACTTGTAAATACCATTTCACTGAAATTGAAATAGTTTGTAGGGGTATTCACATCCAATTGATATTTTGTTCTGGCAAAAAACAAAACCTGCTTTTTGACATTCTTAGAACAAGATGGCTTAATTTCTCCTTTGAAATGACTAATACTCTATTTGATTATTACACGTATCCACTGTATTTTGAGATAATTCGAAATCATATTGCAAGAATAATTTAATGAAAATTAAATGTTTTGATTGATCCAAACTAATTTCCAGTTATTCACTTCACAATTTTCTTTCTCAAAGCAATATCTCTGTCCCAACTTGAAATTAAGAAAAGCTTGAAAACTCAATATGCTGCATTAAATACTCAGCATCAGCATGTAACTCCTATTATTGTGCAGCCTTTAACAATGGCATCTGTAGAGAATAAGCTGTTTAGGAAAAACACCTGGAAAAACATTATGTTTCTTCCACATTTTTGACCTTGAGGATATGACAAGAGCACACAGAGAAAGGGCAATCTCAGAGGGAGGCAGGCAGGGGAGAAAGCAGCTCATGAGCAAGACAATGTAGCT